>NC_040907.2:139043081-139352711 GCF_004126475.2 Phyllostomus discolor
AAAACTTGACCCAGTTTTTTAATAATATTTTACCTCCTGTCTAAAACCACCTGCAAATAGCTTATTTGCATGGGGATAAAACAGCAGAACTTTCATCTTCCTTTTCTTTATTCGTGGAATAACAAACCTGTGTTCATGAAGTACAGCATCGTTTTTGTTGCAAAAGAAGAATCTGCCAACTTTCTGCCACATCTGGCTGCTGAGCTATAAGCTATGAATAAACAGTAGACATTCAATTGCCAGCAACCATTCTATAAAAAACGTGAATTTCTTTCCCACCCCTCAGCCAAATTTCTCTTGATTATAAGTGTATTCCATCTTTGAGAACAACCAAGACTGTAAAAAGAGATCAGATTTTGTGATGCAGGGGACAAACCATTTATTAGAAAATATAAGGAAGTGCAAATTTATGTGTAGTTCATAAGCTAAATCTTTTCCCAATGTTCAATTACCTATAAAAGTTAAAATGGTTACTACAAAAAGAACATTTTCACAGTATCAGATTTAACATTTGCCTTGTAAAGTAATTTCTAATCTCTTCTGAGAAACTTACAATAAAGTGGATAATTTTATGAAGAATCTGGAATCAGAGTGAAATCTTAATGACTCTCCTCTGGGCAAAGAGGATGAGGACAGTTTAAACATAACAGCTAAATAGTAGAGCACTTGAAATGTATACATAACTAAAAAATTAAGAAGAACTGTAGCATCTATAAAATTCGAAGTCTTACATTAACATTTTTCCCATAACTTCCAAATGGACCTCATCCTCTGTACCTTAAACTTTCAAAAGAGTTGCCTATATGTAAGTAGAATTATTAGCCACAGATACATGGAAAAATTTTTAGTATGGTTATATAAAAATTTACTACAGTAGGGAGCAGCAAACTCTTTTTATATTAAGATAGCAGTACCTATTAAAATATGTTACCAGAATGGATGTAACCATAAAATATCTGAGACTACTCTCATGATTTTTTGCTATTATTAATATATTCTCATAATATCATAGCCTTTTTTTCTTAGCAGCCATAATGAAACTGTTGACCCCTATTATACTTATAACTTAATAAAACAGACACACTTTTATCCCCAGTCATCTGCTTGGTTGAATTTTTTCTGTATTGTCCTTAAATTTCAAGTTTGTTCTTATGTCTGTTTCAAACTGAGGTTATGTTGAATTTTCATAGATATTTATGTTCTTGTCTATCACTCCCATTTTAATGTCTTCTGAAAATTGATATTAACTTCTTTTATAATTAATCTGTATTTTCTACCTATAGTTTATAATTTTCATAGGAGACATACAAAATATTTCCTCATGTCTCATAATTTTTTTAATCTCAAATAAATGATGGGTACATACTCCAAAAATTCTAAAGAAGAATGAACAAGTCTTTGTAGCTTTAATTAAAAAAGTAGCCAGATGAATTATGTTATTCCTAATCCTTCACTTACCTCAATCAATTATGCTTTTATTTAAAGAAAAGATGAGACATTCAAAGACCAATCACACAGAAATTGAATTGTATGCCTAAGTGAGAGTGCTTCCAGTCAATTCCTTTGGAGGCAAAGGAGGGGGTATTAATCTTTCTTTTTACCCTGTGGCCAAGTAGAAAGAGAGTTCAAAGACACTTGCCAGATCAGATGCTTTTTGCTTTCAAAATTTTGAAGACTAAAAGCCTGTTGAGGCATTTGTGATGGCAGGATGAGAAAAGGGAAAATCCACCAGAATATATATCCACAGTTTTGGATGAATGAGTATCCTGTAGGCCAAGTAAATGCCATAGAAGATATAAAAAGCTTGTACCCTCACCTTCTACCCACTGACTGTTGCAATAAATTAATGGAGGAACAAACTGTTCAGATTAGAGAATATGTAGGGGCTGGGTTCCGAAAAACTCATGAATGCACTCTGCGACAGAACCAGCTTTGGGGTACCTGCCTCACAAGAGATAGGTCATGTTATTTAAAAAATACTCTCTACTTCTTTATTTTTTCCTGCTGTAATCATCCTGCTTTTCCTACTATGGTTCTGAGAGAGCCATGGCAACAAAAGGAGATCTGGATTAGCAAGGAAAGGAGGAAGAACTGACCATACCACTTCCTGGTGCATATTCATTTTAAGCTGGGGGTGGAAGAGCAGGGAGGGGAAATGTTTTGATTTGGTTGCAAGATTGTTGTTTTAATTTACATTTAAATGGACCTTTTAAAACCTGAAGAAAGTCAAATTTACCAAAGTTAAATTTGTATACATTAAAATTTTGTTAAAAATTACTAGAAAGCTAGAGATTGTCTGGAATTATTTTCAAGGAGTAGGGCTAAGAGATCCTTATGTGTGTGTTTTAAGGCAGCATTGGGAGGGGGAAACATTTGTTCCTTTACAAGAATAATTTCAGACTGACTGATAAACCTGCTATGTAAGTATTGTGAAAATCTTAAAAAACACCCTTTGCTTCTTTAGTCATGTTTCCTTTGCTAACCTATTCCTGCAGACAACATGATTTGAAAGTTGGTTATATCTTCTTTCTCATATAGAATAGATAATCTATCTTGTATTACATTTTCCTTTTTCTTGTTTTCTTTTTTTTCCCTCCATATGTATGAAAAAGTACATCCTGAGTTTCCTTCTTACTGATGGCAAATATTTAGGGTGTAAATCCATAAGATAACCTATGTTCTGGGGAAGTCTTAAGATAGTTAAAGTCCTATGAAAAAAAAACAAAAAGAATGGAACACCCTCAACTGGATTTGGGTATGACTTTAATTCATTTCTGCAGGCTAAAGCATATCTCCATCTTCCTCAAACATACTGTTATTTTTAAGGTGGGGATATTATATCTGTCTCATATCTGTGTACCTGTGTGTGTGTGTGTGTGTGTGTACATGCATTTATGTTTTGGTGTTGTTATAGCATTTTTGGTTTGTAGAATTAAACAGTGCTTTGGGAGAAGAGTTGTGCAAAAAAATGGCACAGAATCTATTCTACTGAATTGAGGATATAAATAGAAAATGTGCTGGTTGTTGTTTCCACATTGATTATAGAGAGGATACAATCATTTAAAAAATAAATTAAAATTCTAGATATGAATATATGTGTCTTCCAAGGAAGTCCAATTTATGCTAATGAGGGAGATTCCCTAATTCTCTCTAGTTTTGTTTCTCTTCCCTCTGTTGCCTCTTCATCAACTAACTATCCCAGGAGTTCCCTAAAAGGATTATGAAATAGATAAAAAGAAGCAGTGCAAGGCAATTTTGGGTCCCTGGAGCAGGAGACCAATCAGCTGAAAAATGAATCCTGGCACTGAAGAGTGGGAGCTGGGTTGTTTGGAGAAGCAAGAGAGAACACAAATCAAAGTCAATCTGTTCCTTTTTCTTCTTCTCCTAAGAGCTAATTCTTAATTTTTTTCTTAGTAGACATATTAAAAATACAGATTCAATGAATACATTTAACCTGTTCAAAGACATAAAATTTTTAAAAGTATGGGAACAATTACATATAAGTTAGTAAATATGTATTCCCAATCTATTCTTCTATTTTTCTAAGAATTGGAGGGCATTTCAGGACTAAACTGGGATTAGCATTCAATTGCTTCATTCACCAGGAGTGTGTGGAAACCCATGACATGGAAAACAAAAGAAATATCTAAGATTAAGAAACAAGTTATATTAATTTTGTATAAAAAAGCATCTTTTTAATTTTGACAATTAGTTTTTCCCACACTCAATCTCGTCGTAGTCACTATTTTAGGCCCCAAATTTCTGTATTTCTACAGTCTCCACAACACCACAATACAAAATGTTCTCAATTAAGTTCAGGAAGAACTTCAAAGATGCAGTTTCTCAAGTAATATTCAGAAATTGACTATGAAGTCCTTTAAAAAAGAATAATTATTAAAACAGCCTTGTTAAAGATTTTACCCCATTAGAGTACTCTTACTGATAGAGACTTATTTGCATCATGTGTATGATGAAACAGGTTCTGATGTCTTGTAAAAACTCAGACTGTTACTGGCAAGAGAAGTAAAACAGATCACATGTAACTATGCCATGCTAGACATAGTTAAACAGAATATACTAAATAACTACTTCCTTGAAAGTGTCTTTGTTTACCTTCTTTGGCTCTGCATGTCTCAAATTATTCATTTAAAAAGTGTGAGTAACAGATCGCTGTTTGGGTATTAACTGAGTTAGTACATGTAAGGTTGTTTAGAAGAGTGTCAGTATAGCCCTGACCAATGTGGCTCAGTGGGCTGGTTCATTCCACAAAATGAAAGGTGGCCAGTTTGATTCCTGGTCTGGGCGCAGGCCTGGGTTACAAGTTTGTTCCCAGTTGGTGCGCTTGTGAGAGGCAACCAATTGATGTTTCTCTCTCACGTAAATGTTTCTCCCCCTCTCATCCTCTCTCTCTCTCTCAAAATAAATAAATATCTTTAAAAAAGAGCATCAGTATAGACCTGGATGGTGTGGCTGAGTGAAGTGAGTGCCAGCCTGTGAACCAAAGGATCGCCAGTTTGATTCCCAGTCAGGACACATGCCTGGGTTTCAGGCCAGATCCCCAGCACAGGGTGTGCAAGAGGCCACCACACATGGATTTTTCTCTCCCTCTCTCTCTCCTTCCCTTACCCTCTATCTAAAAATAAATCAATAAATAAAAATTATAAATTTAAATAAGAAAGAGTATCAGTGTATAGTAAGTACCCAATAAATGTCATCTGGTGGTGGTTAGTAGTAGTACTATTACTAGTAGTAGTATCCTCTTCTCATGTTGGATAATAAAAGCCTACATATATATGGATAATATTATAAATAGGAATCAACCTTCATTAGTTTTGATCATTGAATGTTCAAATGCTCAGCTATTGATGTTCTGTAATGCTAAATGATGCCTCTTATGCCAAGTGAGGTGTGATTTTAAGCTGACAAATAATCTACGAAACTCTAAGACATTGTATAATTTTTTTTTAAATCTGTGTGTGACTTTTTTTTAAGATTTTATTTATTTATTTTTAGAGAGGGAAGGGAGGGAGAGAGAGAGAGAGAGAGAGAGAGAGAGAGAGAGAAACATCAATGTGCAGTTGCTGGGGGTTATGGCCTGCAACCCAGGAATGTACCCTGGCTGGATGTACCCTGAATGTACCCTGAATCGAACCTAGGACACTTTGGTTCCCAGCCCATGCTCAATCCACTGAACTATGCCAGCCAGGGCGTAGACATTGTATAATTTAAATAGAAGTCCACATAGAGATGTCAGATGGGGCACTAAGAATAAGGGGAAAATACTGAATATTTAGCAAATAATGAATTCAGTTAATATCTAAAACATGACTGAGAGTAGTTTGTTCTCTTTTATCCACTTGCAGATGTCATTTGTTAGTAACTTGTGATGTTGAAGTAACTAATAATAAAAAAAAATTTCTAGGGATATTGCCAAAATGTAGAGGTTATCTTTTGGGTGTTTTTTTTTTTTTTTCTCAGTCTCAGGCATTTTGAAAACTGTTTTTTATTCCCAGCAAAAAGACAGGAACCTTGTTTTATGTACCAGCGGAGAGTGTTCTGAAAGCAAACAACTACATTTATGAAGGCAATTAGATTAAGATATTACGCATTAAAGCAGTAGTTCGTGCTTGTAGCATTTCCCCTCTGTCTGCTCTGAGAGATAATATGTGCGTCCACAACAAAACTTACAGAATTTTGTTCATCATCTTGGCTGAATGTTCTTGGTTTAATGTTTAATGATTTGTGCCACTCTTCTCATTTAGCAATTCCTGTGTCTTTTGGCTTTGGATGCTTGTTAGCTCTGCAGAATTTGTGTAGCAATGTTGACTCGCTATCCCAGTGAAAGAGGGAATCTTATTCCAAATAAAGGTTACACATTTTTCTGGAAGCTGGTAAATGACATATTTTTTTATAGGAGCAACAAATTCCCTTTTAGGGCTTCCATCCTTAATTTGATTCCTGTGTTATCTAGCCAAAGAGGAGAAGAGAGACCTCATTCAAGTCTCTCCTTGAGAAGACTTTTCAACCAGGACATTATGGGTTTTGTCATAATCGTTTCCTGTTCTACTTGTAATAACCACTCTCTGTGGATTGAATGGCAACCCCAGGCTCCTAGGGTGAGGAGATCCAACAAGACATAGGTGTGTTTTGCTTAATATCTTAAATTATTAGGCTACCATACTTATTTTTCCACAAATAATATGTTTAATTGGGGGTTTGTAATAGTTTATCTATCTAGTCATAAAGATATGTGTGCTAAATACCACAAATGGGATCTGGACCTCAATAAGTACTTAGTAAATGTTTGGGGAACAAAATGTATATGAGATTTCCCATTTTTATTGTAGCATATTCAGTGTGTAGATTAAGGAAAGTAAGAACTAGCATAAAAGGTGAAAAACATACATAAAAATCAATTAAATGAACTACTTCATGCACTTGAAATTTTAATGAGTCCTCTAAGAATTTCCAAACCTATAATGCTTTTTGTACTAAAATTTCTCAAATAATTTTTATTAGTATGTATGCCTGAACTTATTAATATTTCAGAGACCCATGCTGTTAAATTCTAGGTTTCCTATATGATCCCTTTTTTCTTAGATTTTTATTTTATTCATTAATAAAATATTTTATCTGACTAGTAAACCAAAACATATTGTATATGAAGGCTACTGCCTTGTCTCTTTTATAGTATGTAGCTTCATTATAAGCCAAGGTGACTTGACTTTCTTCAATTAAATTTTTTAAGAATCCATAACTAACCTCAATTAAATCAGGATGCGTGTCCTTTTCAAGCTTACATTCTAGTTCATTTTTGTGACTGACTTTCTTTTCCATTGCTGTAATGAATTCTAATATTCCCTTTGTACTTTCTATCTATTTGCAGCTTCCAGTTTGTCCCAGGTTAGAAAACTAGAAAAATAAATGGGGGGAGAACTGTGTGTTATTCAGGGTTCATGAGTCCCAGAGTAGAAGTTTACAATAAAGAATCCTTAGACTTTTGGCAGATACTTTGGTTTTTGATACTTGTCCTTTGTATCAGAATGTGGTGCGGATATCGTCATGGCAAATCACAATTCTGAGAAATCCTAGAGATGCGATGACCCCCAACCAAAGCAAGGTCTTGTGGTGAAGCTACCTTAAAGAAGGAATATTTTAATTGGCATAAAAAATAAAAATGAGCTAGAAGAAGAATAGTGGGGAGAGAAAATTCTAAGCAGATGTAATTGGGGATAAAGGCTTCGTGATGTGGAAAACAAATGGAACACTAAGTAGGCTGGTATGGCTGGGACTTCGTAGAGGTCCAAGCAGTGTAAGGCATGGCATGCAGCAGGAGAGGTAGGAAAGGAGAGAAGTTAAATATCTACTCAAGGATTTTCACTCTATGGTAAAGATTTTATTCTGAGTCCTAAAATTATCAAAAAATTTTAGAGTTTTAAAAGGGGACAAAAGGTCCATAAATTATAAAAAGAAAGACAGCAAATAAATACATATATTATTTCTCCCTGAACCCCTTTCTTAAATCCAATAATCCTGTTATAGATATTTTTAGTTGTTCACATTGATTTTGCCCTACTGAAAACAGATATGTTCCCAAGAGTCCTATACGCAGCAACTCCAGCAATACCAACTGATTGCAGAGGTTAACAATTAGAAATATGTTTTCTATCTTTGGCCTAAAAGAGTAAAACATGCCAGGAAACTGTGGCATAATATTTGTATGAAGAAATTCTTCTTACTTACTAATAACTCCAGAACTTTGTTCTGGAGAGTGAAGTTTTCAGAAGGCTAATCTTGGATAAATTGGCTTGATACACATGTGTTAGATGTAGATTATATATACAACCAAACTCAGCATTGTCATTAGTCTAATTTTTACTCCATTTTTAAGAAAGAATACATAAAATTTGGAGATGGTTTTCTCCCTTTCTTATCACCTCCCTCCCCTTCTCTCTAAAATCAATAAGCATGTCCTTGGGTGAGAATAGAAAAAATAATTAAATATATATAGGCTGTTTATCCAAAATTTACATTCAACTGGCCATGCTGTATCGTACCTGGCAACACTACACTGAGTCCTCAGCCAGTTCTGCTGGGAGCCCTTCAGATCTGTGCCAAATTGAGGAAAGATAGCTTGCTTTGGATCTTTAGATAAGCTGCTCAAGGACCCGTGGCTGCTCTTTCAATGGAAGCACAACCTTGGGAGAGTTACCTCCTCTTAGGTTGCCTTAGGGCAATGCATAGTGAAATATACAGATGTGAACAGTCAACAGCGGATAGATTCTCTATGATTGTGGAATGGATGGATCTGTTCCCATAAGAGGGATCTGAATAGGAAATCTTATGTCAGTTTTCAGAGTGATGTTTAGGTAATATTTCTGTGTCTTTGTTTTGTTTTGTTGTTATAATTTTGCCCTCCTAACAATTAATTTTTCTGAATTTTCCTCATAGAGAAAACTGAAGAATTATAGCCACAGATGAAAATTGTAATTTAAAGGGAAGACATTTTATGTTGACTTAAAAGACTTCCTTTCTTTACCTTTTACCAAGTCAGAAAAACAAAACAGAACATAAAAATGTATACACTTATGCAATTCCCCTCAATTGACTTTCTTGATAAAAGTAAAACCATTATAATGTTTGCCTGTTTTATTATGAAAGAAGACAGAGAAAAATAAATTTTAATATTTTTAAGAAAGGATTTTTTAAATGACCCTCGACTATTTTTACGTAAGTGGCTTAATTTGGTAACCCTTTAGAAATAAGAGAACAAGTCTGAAGAAATAAGAAGAGTACCTCACTTGGAAATGAAATAAAAATTGATAGCCATGGAATGTAATAGATACTTCATAAAATGAACCCTAGGTTTGGTGAAATTCCATATAGTAACACAAGTCTAATTTTATAAAAATGCTAATTTGATATAAAAGTCAGCCTTATAAAGTCATTCATTTTAAATGATAAAACTTTTTAAAAGCCTTTTATTTAGTCAAAGATTTAGTTAAGCCATGCACATTCCACGGTGCTGGCACTTTTAAACACTCAACAAATGTTGTTTTTGTTTTCCTTTTATTAGTTTCATGATCACATGCAAATACTGCTACTTTAAATATTCTGTAATTAGTTACTATGTTTAACCAAGTTAAAATATCTAGAAGTAGGTGTTTTGATATTTAAAATAAAGTAATTGCCCTAAAACAGGAAAAAGGAATTCAGTCAACATCCTCCAGGGCCAGGCAGATAAGACAGAAGACAAAAGAAACTATGGTGCAGTGGGGGCTGTGTACTCAATATGGAGATATTAAAATTTGAATGTAAAATTAATAATCTACTTCCCAGACAGACAGACTTTGAGACAAGCAATGAATCATTTTATAAGTCTTGAAATGTAAGACCATCAGAGACCCGGTATTGTTACCAGTTTGGAAATGTTACAGTGTAAAATGTGGTTAAAGCAGTCGTAAGAAATGAGGATGTCTTACGTATCATTTTCTTACAAAGGATAGAAACATACTTAAATTTGCCTTAGTAAAATGAGTTCAACTGAGGACAAAATAATTCTGGGACTCCTAGAAAATGGAAAATCAGTGGATAGATGCTCATTTTTCTCTATTTCTCCAATTTTGGGTCTACACAGTCTCTAGTGTTTACTCATCTGTTCTATCATCCTCTCTGAGACAGGACTCCTATACAAGGCTCAAACTATTTGCTTCCTTTAACTTAAGTGTGTTACCAAACTAAAGGATTCTGTTTACCTTTGCACACCAAAGCTGAATCAAACACAAACAGGAGTTTGCAGCAAAGAAAGTAAAGGTTTGTTAGTAAGGGAAATGGTGCCAAACTCAGTCACAGGAGTGCTATTTTTGTTATACCTCCTTCCTGATGGCTTCTAGGAATGGGTTATATAGGGGGTAAATTATTAATCATGATGAATAAGGGAATTAGGGTAATGATTAGAGTCACAGTCTCTGTTAATTGGACAGTGCTAGGAGAGGGGGTAGTTGATCATGGCATCTGATCCCAATGTTAGCCACGGCATTGCTCTATCTGGTTTCACAAGGATGTGGTCAGTGGGGTCATTCCATTTTTCTGGGTGTGGAGCTGAAGCACAACTAAGGCCTAGGTGTTATCTCTAGTTTGACTGAAACGCTGTCACTGTGGTCAACAGATGTGAGGCTTTGTTTCTAAGATTACTTGATGCCAACCAGAATGATTAAGACAATGGACTTGCAAAGGAGAAGGATGTTGAGTGAGTCAGGGTGCTGGATGAGGCCAGTTTGAATCAATAGGGAAAAAGAAAAAGAAAGGTCAGATTGAAGAAATGAAGCTTCCATGAGGTTGCTGGTGGACTTATGACTTTGGGTTGATATGGCACCACTTCTGCTCAGATGCTTCTAAACCTACTTGTTTAAATGCCAATGTTTAACACACTGTACTATCTGATCTTCTAAATCAAATAATTGAGAAACAAAATTCAGTCTGTTGTTTTTCATTGAGTTAGGAGTCCATTTCTACTTTACTGAACTGTAACCAGAAAGCAAGGTCATGTAATACAAATGGGACCTGCTTTAAACTCTGTGCTTTATCAGAATGCCAGATAAGGACGTATAAAGACTCTGTGCTGAAAAGATTATGATACCCATTTATTATATAATTTAAAACCAAAACATTTTGAAACTATAAAATACAGACCTGATGAAGACAATTTGCAAATTCTCATTTACAAAGTTCAGGATAAGACCATGAAAGGCAGATCTTCTAGTTTTGTGTAAGTATGTGTTCATGTGGTACCCTAAATGCTGAAGAACATGCTTCCCCTGCCTGACGGTAATCCAGCAAACTTTGAGCAGTTGTCAGATCTATTCTGTCTCTATCTCACAACCTGCATTAATTTTCCTAAACCCAGGTCAACTCTCTGCTAACAAACAGAGAGCAAATTTGTGGATGTATCCTTCCCCAAAGGTAATATAAGGATAACTTTTGGGGAGGCACTGAAGATCAAAGTATAAACCATTTAGCTTTTTCACTTTGGTCTGATTGCTTTAGACTGAGGTTTCAATTAGCTTAGTTACCTGTGACTGTTTCACTAGAGCCAAAGCCATTATGAATGCTCCATCCCCTTTTTAAATCTCTTCTGTTCAGGTCCTCTTTCTATGTTTTACCCAAACATAATAATCCCCATTTAATAGATAAGGAAATTGACACAGAATAGGTAATTTACCAGCAATTCCATAGCTACTAAGTGATTAACCAGGGATTCATCGGAAAGGAAGTTTGGCTCCAGAAACCACTCTTAGCCACTCTGATAAAAGGAATCAAATTCTGCTTATTATTTTTCCCCACTTCTCCCATGTTCTTGGATCTATAAGAGCACCTCTGCAAAACTTAAGTTACAGACAAATTTATAATTCTGCAAGCTTCTTAGAAAATAAGTTTTATGCTGTATGCAGTGTTCCTCCACAGGTGTACTGTACTTCATTCAAAAAGTTAAGTTTTATTTATTGTTTTTAAATTAAAAGGTACTTGATTCATTCCTCATTCCCAAATCTGGATTAATTCAGATTTATGAAAATAATTATATATATATAATCATTAAATTTCACAGGAAAAATGGTAGGTGTGTTTCTAGGCATTTTACACTAGTAATTTAACATACTATTTCTCTTGTATTTTATTTCAATATTTGCATAATATATTCATTTTATAATATCCATATGTAAAAATTAAACTGTAAATGGTAAATGTAATTGAAATCATTTGATATAATTTAGTATTTTGATGTGCTTTAATGCCTAAGTGATATTAAGCTATTTCTTTTGTTTTATAATTTTTATATTTAAACTCTAGGCAGAGTCCAAATTTTGATTTTATGTTATAGTATTGAAAAGCTGTTGCCAGAGACTAATTCTAAATATACATTTACAGTTGCATTCAATTTTGAAGTCTTTTTAACACAAGATTTTTTGTAAAAACAATGTCAACTTTTAATGAAAAAAAAAACCAAGAGCTTTGTTTCCCTTTACATGTAATATTGGTGTTCAAAGCTTCAACAATAATTACTACAGATATAACATTAAACAATAAACAAAACAATTACTTAGTGAGGCAAAACATAAAATTTTGTAACTATAAATGGCATGTGGTATTCCAACTCAAGGGGAGAGGTGTGTAAATTCCCTTTAGATCCCATGTCTACTTATGACCTAATTTTTATTGTTTGATGTTGACAGGTTTCCTGAAGTATATTTATGTCCCACTGGTGATATATGAACAGTATTCATTTAAAAATGTGTATATTTATAATATTTATTAGGAAACAAAACACTGGTTTTTAACCTATGCCGAGAATTTTAGGACTTCCTCCTTTCTCCATCTGCTGCTACAAGGACATCATCATTTCTTGCTTAGAAATGTCTAATACTCTTTTTTATCTCCCTCTGTTTCCATGTCTGCTTCTCTGTTTTCTGTTCTCCATCGGGAAAAGAGGACAATAAACAACATAAGTCAAATCATACCACTCCTCTGCTCAAACTTATGTCATGCTACTCATGCACTTAGAAGAACACCCACACACCTTGTGTGACCTGCTCCTTGAACCCCGTTCAGACTGTGTTACTTCAACTCCATTTCTGATTCATTTTTCTCTAACAAAACACTTCTTTGGTTGTTGTCGTTTTTCCCTAAACATCTTGGGCTCATACTTGCCTTACGGCATATACACGCACTTTGCTCCACCAGAAACATCCTTTCCCCAAATGTTCTGGCTAATTCCTCCTGACACTGCAACTTAAACAAAATCTCCTTGGTATCTCATGAAGTACAATATAAGTTCCTTTAGGGAGACCACTGAATAACCTTTTTTAAAATGTTTGGTATTTACTGTAATAAAGTGCAATAAGCAACATATTAAGTAATTAAAATATGAAAGTGATGTTATGCATGTCTTAATTTCACACCTTTGTTCAATTATTTTCTCTGTACCTATCACCTGTTGTTTGCTAGAGGCTTGCCAAGATTTCCTGTAGGGAACATGCATATTGAGTTTATGTCTTCTGGTCAGATTCTATTCAGCATGTTTTATTTTATATCTTAGAGTGGTTGACTTACACTTCTTTTTCCCTAAGGATCCTAGAGAAATAGTGGCAGAGTCAGACTCTTCATACTTCCTACCTCTGCTTTCTCCTTCCTATTAGCTGCAGGGGGGCTTTTGAACATTTGTTCTACCTCCAATTCCTTATTTTCTTCCAAGGCTCAATGATAAAAATCTGCACTTCTGCTCTGCCATCTGCTTTGACTATTTGTTTCTTTATTCATCCTCCAATTGCCACTTTTGCTGATTGTCCCCATCAAGATAAAGCGGTTTTTAGTAAAATTCTGCTTAAGGGAAATGGATGGTTTGGGAGAAATAACTGTGCAGTGTTGATAGTATTCATCAGAAAGCAAATTTATTGTATTAGAGGAGTGTCTTGAGTCAGGAATTCAGCAAATTTTAAGGGAACACTTTCAAGAAAAATTCCCATTTAAATTCTTAAACCGAGCAGACTGAGTTGACTAAGTAAAGCCACGAGTCTGGTTAAGAGAGTTCAGGCATCAGTCTTATTTGCATCATATAAGGGTCTGAAAGCAAAAGCAAATTCACATGAAGGAATTAGCAGCATAGCTATAGATACAATTGCTGGCTCTATATTGGAAAAAAGGAAGAATTTGGGACAAAATTGTATGATTCACAAAGTATGACTTAGGGTAGGATTAGAGTTAGATTTGAATTGTTATATGTGTTATATGTGTGTTATATATTGTAGGTTATATGCATGTTACATTATGCGCATGATACATGTTATAGATTATATGCATGTGTGTGGTGTATGTGTATGTATAGATTTATATATAATATATTATACACACACATAGAGTGGTGAGCAAAATAGGTTTACAGTTGTAATACAAATAAATAATATGATAATTAATAAATAATAGTACAAGAATAAACTTTGTGTTTCACATACTCACAACTGTAAACCTAACTTGCCTATCCCTGTACATGAGCACATATGTTTATCCATATGTATACACACACATATGAGATACTCTTTGTTAGATGTTGAAAATATAAATTGTTCTAATACAGAGTATGGATTTTACAACGAATTATATATTTCTTTGTCCTCTAACAACTAATATAATGATATATTTACAGAAGTATATGATAGAACCCATCTCCCACATCAAATCTACTTGGTATATTGGATATCAATTGTATTAACTTTCTTTAGTTTGATATGTAAAATAACTACTATTATTGTATACCTTCTATTTATGCACAAACAGGTCAAACAGTTTTTATATAGATTTCTGTGTTTGTAAATTGTTTATCTTAGCTATTGTCACCTCTCACCTTTTTAATAAAGTCAACCTATTTAATGATATTAATTTGTAAAAATTTCCTAAGGAGATCAACACGTAACATAAATGTTACAAATGTTTCCCAAATTATGTAATTTTCTTTGTTTTATGGTGATTTTTAACTTTTTTAACTATAATCTTTAAAACTTACTATTATAGCAAATTTATTTTTTGTATATATAATTTTTTGAGAACTTTTCAGAATATCTTTTCATTAAAATGTTTTTTTGAATAATGATCTCTTTAAAGATGAACAAATGTAAAAATATTAGGTTGTGAGATCTTTCCAGAAAGTATCTAGCCATGTTAAATGAAAAATATAGACATTTACTGAAGAAAATACAAGATACAAGAAACATTGTACATGAGACAATGATGCCTCAGTCTCCTTCAAAGTAGACACCATTGGACCTCACACAGTTTTCCCATTCGCCATCAGCTGTCCTGTTGTATTTTTGTGAACCTTGTTGATGGTCTGAAATCTCTTCCCTTTCAAAGGTGATTTTAGTTTTGGGAAAAACAGGGCACCAAATCTGGACTGTAGCAGGGTGGAGTCACTTGGGTCATTTGATATTTCATAAAAAATCTCTTCACATTATGTGATGCGTGAGCAGGTATATTGTCGTGGTGAAGTTACCAATCACCAGTTGCCCTAAGCTGTGGCTGTTTTTGTCCTATTGCATCTCTCAATCGATGGAAAACATTGAGGTAGTACCACTTATTAATTGTTTGGCCTGGAAGGGTATGCTCCTGATGGACAATACCATCCCAATCAAAAAACACAGTTAAGATGGGCTTGATCTTGCTGCAACTCTTAGGGGCCTTGTGTAGGTATGGAGATCCAGGCAACTTCCATGGGGAAGACTGGGGCTTTGTTTCTGGATCATAGCTGTAGACTTGCCATTCGTCTCCTGTCACAGCTTTCTTGAGGACATCTGGTTCATTGGTAGCAATGTGAATCAAGTCATTAGCAACTGCAGCACAATGTTCCTTCTGCCCTGGTAACAGAAGCTGGGAAACAAATTTTGCCACAACATGTGTAGTTTTTGGAATCTCAAGGTCCACTTCTAGTTCTTGCATTGTCAGTGGCTGATCTTTGTGTGAATTGCAGTCCATACATGTTCAACATTTTCAGGAGTTCTGCTTGTTGCAGACCTTCTAGAACATGGATCACTTTCAACAGATTCTCGACCATCTTTAAAGCATTTGTGCCACAATTTTATTTGCACTGCTCTCATTGAATCATCCTCAAAAGCCTTCTGGATCATTCAAATGGTTTATGCAAAGGACTGTTCAAACTTAACATAAAATTTGATGTAGATTTGGTGCTCTATTTGCTCAGTCATCTTGAATGTGATGGCTACACAGTACAAATACTCACCAGTACACATGCTCACTCAATAGTATCTACCACCCCCACTGACTAGTACAGTGAAGTCATCATTATTCATGCATGCACATTCCAGTCCACTCTCCTTGGCTGCCAGGTTTAATCAATGTCACATAAACCATTGTTGTTATATTAACAATGGTTGGATTTTTTCTGGACAGACCTCAGTGTATATATATTTAATATATATACCTAATCCACAAACTCACACATGTATATAGTCTATAAAGTAAAACTATTTTATTTAAATATATATTCATAAAATGTATGTTTTGAAGGCAAAACTATTAAACAATTTGTGACTTTGGGCAAAATAAGCAAATGGTTGTCAAATGATAATAATGAAATGAATTATTGTAAAAAATTATGCTTTTTTCCATAAGTATTATTTTAAGTGTTCTAATCTTTTTTTTCTGTACTGTAGAATGCAAAGTTACTTCTGTTAAAATTTTTAAATTAGAGTAAACTATAATGAACAAATGACTGAATGAAAAGTGTTATTAACCTCAAGGTAGGTTCTATCCATTTTAGGAATAGTGCAAATATTTAAAAATGTCCTCTTTATGTTATATGTAAATATGTTTAAATATAAATTAATATTATGTATAATTGTTATTTTAGCCTAGATTTATTTACCCTCCATTTAAAATTATGATACATATATTATGTACATATTTATTAAATTTATATTACATAAAAACAATAAATATAATATATTCATCATCTGCTATAAAGAACAAATTAGTTATGTAACTAAACTTACATTCATTCCATAAAGGCTTTTTCTTAAAGTTGATTTTTTTAATTTTCACAAATAGAGAATTGCTTCATGTTTTAATATAACCATTTGATCTCTTACTTTAGGAACATATTTATACAGCTTGTTTGCTTATCTATGTGTATAAACTAGCACAAAGGTTTTGAAATATTAATATACATAAAATCACTGGGGTAGACTTTATTATACAGATCTTTAGGTATGGCTTTCAAGGATAGAGGTGAGGGGGTGATAGGGGGATTCCCAGGGATATGACATTTTAAGTAGCAACACAGGAGACCTTTGATCAAATAGTTCTGGTACTTCATTTGAGAAATATTGACTTCAAACTTGCAGCTCAGTTCTCACCAAAAGACTCAATAGCTAGCAATTCATGTATTTCTCATTTGAGTGGGAAGATTGCTAGTTATTTTTTTATTAACAATACTGTTTACTACTGGCAAAAGAGGTATGCTATTGAATTAAAACCATTCATTCATTCAACAAATAATTAGCATACCTACTGTGTTTCAGGCAGTGTGTTAGGCTTTAAGTTTCCTGGCGAACCTATACCTATGAGTCCTGACCTCATGGAACTCACATGTCAATAAGCAAATGTGTTGGCCATGGCAGTTTCTGTGTTTCTTATTTCCTCCTTGACCTGGAATATATGATGCGTATCAATTGCCCATTCATCCTTATGTGAATGCAATATGATGGCACATAAGTGTAGCCTAGTCCTTATAATAGAGCTATGGGCAACATACCAATGTTGGTAACTGAAACCAAGAACTTAGGTGTAGTGGCTTGATAAAGGCAGTAATGCTAGAGCTTTAGTGTTCTCCACTCAAGGGTATTAGAGAATATGTAACCTAGGAACTGGAAGAAACTCATGTCAGACAAGCAAAATAGTGACCACCACAACTAACTTTAGCATGTGTCCCTTGAAGAATTTGAGAAAACTGAGATAGCTTGCTCATCCAAATCCTCCAGTTTGAAATTGTCTGCAATGCTTTCCTGAGTACTATTCTTTGGGCATTTTAGAGAAATCCATAATAACACAAATCAAGTTCTCTTGGGACAGATAACTTGTCCCAAAACAAGTCCTCTGGGACAACTCTGATAAAAGACATTTTAAAAATTTGATATTAAAGCAGACCCACGAAGTTGAAAATTCCTTTAATACTCCCATTTTATTCAAGATTATATATATGTGTGTATATATATGTGTGTATGCATATGTGTGTATATGTATGTATGTTTATATGTGTGTACATATATGTACACATATACACACATCTATGTATATACCCACACATTTCTTAAAAAATTTAAGTTCCTCAGTCTTTTTGTTGATTACATGCTGCCAATCCCCAAGACACACTCCTCTGTTTTTAACCTTACAGCTTTCTTCTTTAATCATTTCAATCCAGGTCAATGTGAGAAATCAATAAACAAAAGTTTTGCCTTCAAAGAGTTGAATGTCAATGCAATATACTCCCTCTACTGCTATTAGCTGAAGTAGAAGGCAAGGACAATAAAAGAGAATAAGATAATTATCTAGTCCAACTAATGAGTGTAAGTTGAGGATGTGGCTGTGGTGGACCCAATTGGTCTCTGATGAGTCATATCAATTCATCTTGTGCAACTACTAGGGGATAAGCATTTTTCTTGGATACTAGCAGCCGGAACTGAGTGAAATAAGTTCTTATAATCAAAAAACTTACTTACTGCCAAGTCTTACATAAAAATTATTGGTAGTTACCCAGAAATATACTGATTATTATGATAGTAACAACCAACACTTATTAAATTCCAGATATAGTACCAAGAGATGCACCTATATGTATGATGTTATAATTTTTGGTATATAAATCTGGATAGCAGGCATAAAGGGATTAAGTAACCTTCTCAGGATCACATTGCTAGTGAATAAAGGGATTATCATTCTAACTCAGCAGTCTGATTATGAATCTTAAAACTTTCAACAATATTTTCTAAACTATGCCTCATAGTTATACTGGTCTTTCTAAGGTATTTAGAAAGACAATGAGACTATATTGTCATTCATAATTCTTTCAATTTGGTTTTGTGACTAAAAATACGCTGGAATATATACATATCTATACATACATACACACCCCACACACATATATGTAATTTCTATATAGATGTATCTATTAGAAATTGGTGTATAAATGCCCAAAAAATAAAAGAAGAAGAAAGAAAGAGACTAGTACTTCAATTTAGATGTGTGGTGGGACCTATGTAATTGAAAATAGGAGCATTTTTGTGTTTAAATATTCTATTATTTGCACTTCACTACTTGTAAAAACAGCATAGATCAACTTAGCTTATGAACTTCATGGTAAGCCAAGAGTTTTCCTTTGAATAACTTTCAAAGTTTTCCATAGTTTATGCACACACATACACTTTGACTATATATCATTTTTTTTGCAAGTTTTACCAGTTATACATTAGCAAGTTTTACTCCAGCTATTCCTGTAATTGAAGCCTGCAGAGTCAACTGTTGAGCAGCAAATCAGAGACCTGTTTCAACAATACCCGCTCAGCCAGACTCATTATTTCTCTCTTCTGCTCACAGTGTGTCTGACATTTTTGAAAGTGACTGTTGCCTTTGCATTTCTAATAGAATCCTCACTAAAATTTACATTTTGGCCTACCTGGCAGGAGCCTGCCTTCAGGGTTTCAAAGTAAAGGTAACTGTGTTATTGTACCTCCAAGAGACCCCCCTGTTTCCATTTCCTTAGAAATTTCATATATCACGAGTTTCATCAAAAAGTGAACAGAGATTATTTGGAAATAGATAAAAACAGGACTCTGAGTAATTTATTCGAAAGAAGAAGGCATTTACGTGCAATTAGTTAGATAAATGCTAGCATTTCAGTGCAATTATTTACATAAATGCTAGCATTTCAAAAGCTTTTATAATATCTACAGGAATTATTAAATTCATCATTTTCTAGTAGAATATTCCCAGCTAAGTATTTCTTTGAAGACATGATTGCCTTTGAACTCCAGTTGCCAGAGCTTCACAGTCAAGCAAAGGCTAAAATAAATAAAGGGAAAGTCATGGCCAAATTCAAAGCCAAGATCCTTCTGCGTCCTGACTTGTTTTGTTAAGAACAGTGAGTCAGAGGCTGTGATGTACTTTTAAGCCATCAATAAGGAAAAACAGCCCAATTTGCCCCTTTAGGTTTGTGTATATATTAAGCCAGAACTAGATATGCAGGCAGAAAACTTCTTCAAACCCATTTCCTTTCCAGATTCTCTGAAGCAGCAAGTTTATGGCCTTATTATTAACCCAGACCTATTCTAGTGATTATATTAGTACCTGAAATTTTGTCTAAATCCTATCTTAATAGATTCCTTTTGCAGAAGGATTACAGTTGTGGGATTCTCATGCAGTATAGACAAAACTGGGAAAGAGATGAAGAGATGGTTTCACTAAGACTAAGAAAAGGAATGAACATATTGTGAGTAATTGTAGCAGTAAATACCATTATAATATTTTGAGTATGAGGTTGGTAATATATACATTATCAGCCATTCACTCCTGGAAATCAAATTCTTTACCAAGATCACTAAGTCTGTTTCATATGATATGTTCCTGAGGGAAGAAGGATCATCTACCTGTAGTTAATCATCTTCAACACAATGATTTTATGTGAAAACTGTAATATTGTCAGTGATCGTAGTCATAAAAACAAGACTCTTCTCTAGTGTCTTTAAGGAGACGGGGTTTATTAAGTGATGTAAATAGCTCACATACCATTGAAAGGGCAGAGCAAATAGACTCTGTTTGACTTTTCAGAAACCATTTGCATACCTGCAATATAACTGGCCTGCTATAGGCAATCCTGACTTTGCCGTGATCCAGAAGAGTGGAGTGAGAGAGCTGCTACTACACCTCCAACTCCAGAACCACACATTTCTGCCATGACATCTGTTTTTTTCTCATATAATTCATTCTGAACATGTCTTATGCAAAAAGCATCTTGTCAAATACATAGAATCTTGGCCTGCAATTGAATCTTTTAAGCATAGTTTTTAGTTTCTCAGCTTGTGCATATCAGGAACATGTGCAAAGAAGGTAGTTGAAATAAATAGTGTATAACGTTATTCACAGCATCAGTCACATTTGTCACTGGCTGACATGTTGTTGCCTGTCTCATATACGGTGATACACGTACAGTCTAAGTAATAGGCAGCACTGTGTTAAAACTCAGGGGACTAACATATTTCATTTTCAAAAACCATTTGGGACTATAAAATATATTAGGTAAATAATTAACATTGAATTTACAACATTTATTTTTATAATAGATGATACCAGTGCATATTTATAGAAATGAGATAATCATTCTTATTATTTGTAATGAGATTATATATTCAGACTTTATAGGATGCTCATCTTTATGATTGTAATTTAAGAGAAAAACATTCTTGATTGGGGAAAAACATCATCTTGCAAATGTCATGAAAACTGTGTGATGTATCTTCACATACAGAGAAAATAACATGGGTGAGTTATTTTAAAAATAGTGAAGGAAAGTATTCAGAGTTATACTCTAGAAAGGGAGTTTTCTTTTTTCTTTTTTCTTTTCTTTTTTTTTGCTCCTTTGTTTCTCTTTTTCTTCACAGAAGAAATTGGAAGGTAATTTAAAGTTCAGCAAAGAAAAAAAAATCCTGGGTCACTTTTTTCCCTTAGTGACACAGTAGATCATTATAATCCCATTTTTTCTGGAATAAAGATAAATTACATTTGTAAGTCTTCTTTAAATATTAAAAAGCTAGAAGGATCCAGTACTCTAACAAATTGGGCACCAAATACTTTTTACTTGAGGAGTCTTTAAAACTTTAATATACTCAATGTAAATAGAAAGTCGTATTGAAACACCATTTACCCATTACATGGCTTCAACAGGGATCAATACCCTGCAGCTACTTTTAAGCTATACCTTAACCCATTTCTCATGTGATTAATATTTTTATTGCTACTTGAGGATAAGTGTACTACATTGAAAAGCACAAACATTAACTATACAATTTTAAACAAATTGTTTTCCTCCAAATGCTTATAGTTTGGCTTTTATGCTTAAGCCTTCACTTTTTCTGAAGTTAATTTTTGTGTTTAGGGTATGGTAAGGATTGAGGTTAAATTTTGTTTTTCACATGGTTAGCCAGTTGTTTCAGCACACTTTGCTGAAAAAATCTTTCTTGTTTCACTGAATTCCTTTGAAGTGTTTGTCCAAAAGTCAACTGTGGGTCTATTTCTTGACTTTATTCCAGGAATTGCCTATGATTTAAGGCCTATTTTGTATGATACACAAACTATTGATGGTTGGTTCAGATTTAAATTTTTTTTCAAATAAAAAAATGAAGCACCAAAAATATTCCAATATATGAACAATGAAGCCTAAAATATTAATATCTGGTCATTTACAAAGCTGATAAACCCTTGAATTAGTTTATTTCACTAATTTACTAGTTCTCAGCCAATTCTTCACTTCAATAGCTTTATGGTATATAGTAAAGCTGATAGTATAAAATGTACAGATTTAATCTTCCTTTTCAATATATTTTTGTCTATCCTAGGTCATATGCATACCCACATAATTTTTTTTTTCTCCATATTTATTTTTATTGAATTCATTGGGATGACATTAGTTAATAAAATTATATAAGTTTCAGGTATATAATTCTATGCAATACATCATCTGTATATTGTATCATATGTTTACCACACCCAGTCAAGTCCACCTCCATCACCATTCATCCTTCCTTTACCCTTTACTACCTCCCCCAACATCCCTGTGTCCATGAATCTTTTTTTTTCTTAAACCCCTCACCCTTCTCACTCAGCCCCCAACCGTCTCCTCTCTGACAGCTATCATCCTGTTCTTGTATCTATGAATCTGCCTCTGCTCTGTTAATTTATTTTATATAAATATTTTATGTCTTACATTGTGCCTTTTTTGGTAAATTTTGTTGTTTGAATCAAATGTACTAGATGAAAGTTCTTCATGACAGTCTCTTGTTTTTCTTCTTATGTTTGTAAGGGCTTTAGTAATATTCCCTCTTTCAACCTCATGTTAATAATTTTTGTTATCATTTTTTATACTACTGGTGGTTTATCCATATTATTTTATTTCTAACTATTCATATTTTGAATTTTTGTGTATCACAGTGTTTTGTATTATATTGCTATCTGTTCTTAGGTAAATGTATTTCTGAGCAGCTATTAAAGCATATCTAGAACTTCCTAGCCTATATATATATGGCACCCTGGTGCTCTGAGAATTAAAAGAGCAATTTGTTATGTGAATTAAAAGAACTAACTTTTAAGAATTTGAGCTGAAACCCATTAAGGTAGTAGATCCCTGTTATTAAACTGGACCTTGAATGTTCATTGTTCTCTAAGAAGCACTACAAAGTAGCTCTTTGGGAGTAGAATTACATCAGACTCATTGCCTCAACCAATAGATGCAAGAATGGAAACAGGGACTTCTTTGCTGAACTTGTCAACTATTCATTTCCCACTGACTTTCACATAGATTTTAGTTTTGCCATGATCTTTGGAGGCCTTCCCACAACCCCCTAATCCAGTAGATTTTCTAAATCACATTTTGCCCTTTATGTGTGATCTACAGATGGCTGTTATTTGTGCTGGGCTTAGAGATTTCCAGGAGACACCAAGAGGTGAGCTAGGGCCAGCTGCCACTAGTGATAGACCTGGAGCCATTTAACCAGAGGTATGGGGTATATCAAGGCCAGATGCTGCTTGCCTGAGAAATTTTAGGCAAGAGTGAAACATGAACCAAGACAGACTGTTTGCATGGAAAAATCAATGGAAACAGTATAGGTGGGCCTGCAAGTTGTGTAAGGAAGGGTCTGAGGAAATCACCAGGGTGGGTGAGCAGTGTGAGCCAGGTAGACGGAGAGTCAGATATGGTGGCAATCTTCCCCCCACCTTGTGGGATGAGGGGTGCTCAAAAAAGGAACAATGGCCTCTGCTAGCACTTCTCTTCAGAAGAAAACTGCTCTCCTCAAGTCTTGCTCTAATGCCAGACACTTCACTTCCTTCCTGTATATCCCTGGTGCCTTTCAAGCTGCTCCCCGCAGTGCAGGACCTCAGAAACTAGTGAGTCTGAGTTAGTCTGTGCACAAGCCCTTTAGAGGAGTGCCTGAGACTCCAGAGCCCTCCTGAGACTCCAGAGCCCTCCAGCTCACTCTGCCACAATCTTCTGGTTTTTATAGCCAGTAGTAGTGGAGTCTTCTTCTCCTGGCACTGGAGCCCTAGGCTAGGGGGCCCTGGTGTGAGACTGGGACCCCTCAATCTTCAAGGGGGACCTCTGCAGCCAAGATATCTCTTTCAATTTTTACTGGTAATATATAGGTGTGGGACCAGCCTTTTTGGTGTCTCTGCCCTTCCTACCTATCTCAATGTGGCTTCTTCTTTAAACCCCTAAGACTTCCATTTAACTAAATTTCAGGCAATTCTGAATGATGATTATCTGTAGTTTAGTTGCAATTTTGATGTGGTTGTGGAAGGATTCAAATAATACATTTTCTTATTCTGTCATCTTGACCAGAAGTCAGTAATTTTTAAATGTATAAAATATAGTATAATAGCATAAATGAAAACTGAAGTGAGATAATATGAAGATGGGAATAAAATGAAGTAATACTTGAGGGTGAAAATGTATGTTATAATAATATATTCACTCAGTGATAAGATGTGCTTTAAAGCTAAGCTTTCTCTTTTTTTTTAATATTGAATATATCAGGGTGACACTGGCTAAAAATTATATAGGTTTCAGAGTACAGTTCTATACTATAGCATCTGTATACTGTATCATGTGTTAGCACCCAAAGTCTCCTTCCATTACTATTATCCCCCCTTCACCCACTTCTACCTCCCTAACTATAAGCTATATGATAACCAGTAAATATAAAACAAATATTTTCAGCTACAATTGTAAAAGGTTTATAAGTTTTTAAATAACGCCATTACTTGAGAGAACTATAATTCCTAATGGATTGTACAATAATGAATTCGGGAAACAAAAGACAACCTGCTGGAAGAAGTGGAAAAGAATATGTCATATGTGGTATATTAGGTCATTCAATGTATGGTTAGAGGAAGCTTCACTGAGACATTGACTTTGGAGCACAAACCAGAAGGTGGTAAAGAGCAAGTATGTTGTCTTTCTAGGAAAGGAGATTCTAGAAAGATGACCTAAGACAAAGGCACTAAAGTTGGGAATGTGCTTGATGTATTGGAGAAATAGCTTATAGACTAGTGGTTAAAAGAATAAAATCAAGCCAAGCATTTTAGAACAAATAA
Source organism: Phyllostomus discolor (assembly GCF_004126475.2). Lineage (NCBI taxonomy): Eukaryota > Metazoa > Chordata > Mammalia > Chiroptera > Phyllostomidae > Phyllostomus > Phyllostomus discolor. Next base: position 139,068,003 of record NC_040907.2, read on the forward strand.
GAATTTGGCTTTTATTATTAGGGGGATTAGTAGCCCTAGAAAGTTTTAAGTTGACTTACTTATAGAAGGGTAATTCTGGTTGTTGTGTCAAAAATTGCCTGAGGCAGGGCAAAGTTTAAAACTGGAAGATGATTTAGAAAACTATTTTAAACTCAAGACCAGAGATAATATTGCCACAGACCAACCTGGTAACAATAAAGGTAAGAAAGAGAAAAGATCAAATCTGTATATATTGCATATAGTAATATTTTCTCCAAAAATGGATATCGGACTTGAGGGACAGTGAATCAGCAATGACTAATAAAAATTCTGCCTGGAAAAATTGGAAAGGTGATATTTATTTTAACTGATATGAGGAAGATTTCTATTCGTCATAGGTATAGAAGTACATAGAAAGAAGATCCAGAGGGCATTTCGATCAGATCTCAATTTGATTTACTTGTTAGACATATGAGTAAAGTTGTGGAGGAGGCAGTTAGAATATGTGTTTTGGTCCACGAAAGAGGTCTGGACTGGAGATTTAAATTTAGGAGTCATGAGTCAAGAATAAAGGTGGGACTGAATGAAGCAAAAAAAAAAGAAAGAAGATACAAAGAATAAAGTCACAGAGACAAGGATGACTGAGCAGGAGAGCCCAAGGCTGAGCAAACAATGATGTAGAAATAGCTTAGTAGCATATGGTGTTCTGAAAGGTGAGTGAAAGAGGCATATGGAAAAGAGAGTGATTAACTGAGTGAAATGTTTCTGATAAATAAAGTACCTTGAAGATAGAGAACTGAATACTGAGTTTAGCAGTGTGAAGGGAATTAGTAAGCTAGACAAAAGCCTTCTTGGTAGCACATAGGGATGAAAACCTGCTGCAATATGTTCAAAAGCACATGAGGGAAGTGTGTGGAAGAGGAAGTATGAGCTATTCTTTTTTTTTTTTGAAGCAAACATTTTTCTATTACTAACACAACCATGTCACATAATAGGCACTTGGTGTCATTATATTAATGTCATTTTTCATCATCAGCCTTGAGAACAAGGGAACTTTTCTGGGCCACACAGTAAGTATAGAGGACTTGGCTACAGCCAAGAGAAAGGCTTTCTTAAGTTGGAGTATATGCCATATGTGGCCAGCCAAACTAATTTGGTCCAAAGTAAGTTATACTTAGCTTATTTGTTAGAAAAGTGAGACTGTAGACTTCTGAATAGGAGTAGGCCTAACATTCAGACATGTAAGGATACCCAAGCACTCACTAAAGAACAAAGGAACTGTTTTAGTGGTAGGACATAAATTCTCTCCTATATTTTTTAAATGGATAGCACTGTTGTTATATTATATTCTTAATAAAGAACTTAATGAGGTATTTGATATATAAGGTCTGTAGTATGGTATGTAATATGAGATATAAAGACATTTATTGAAGAAGATACAAGATACAAGAAACATTGTACATAGGACAATGACACTTCAAAACCCCTTCAAAATAGGCACCTTGGGACCTCACACAGTTCTTCCAGTCACCATCAGGTGCCCCATCGATGGTCTTAAATCTCTTCCTTTTCAAATGTGATTTTAGTTTTGGGAAAATTCAGAAGTCACAGGGTGCCAAATCTGGGCTGTAGAGGGGCTGAGTCACCTGGATAATTTGATGTTTCTCTGAAAAACTCTGCATAAGATAAAGCATGAGAGGGTGCCTTGTTGTGATGAAGCTGCCAGTCACCAGTTGCCTATAGCTGTGTACTTCTGAATCACTCAAATAGTTTCCATGGAGGAATGTTCAAGCTTATTGAAAAATTTGATGCAGATTCATTGCTCTATGCATTGTCATTTTGAATGTAACAGCCACACAGTACACTTGCTCATTCAATGACATCTACTGCCCCCACTGACTAGTACAGTGATGTTATCATTGTTCAGGCATGTGCATTCCAGTCCACTCTCCTTGGTGGCAAGGTTGGATCAATGTTGTGCAAACTGTTCTTATTATATTAACAATAGCTGGACTTTTTTCTGGATAGATTTTGTATATGTCATATTAGAGCTAAATTCGATATGGCTATATAATGCTACAGGTGCTATCAGTAAGATCTTAGCTCACTGGTACACAATTTTTTGTTCACAATACAATAGTGTTCTTGATAGAACCTAAAAATTAATTTTTGTTAAGGTAGGTTTAAAAAGGTGTTTGCAGTTCCGATAGTGAGAATATCAAAAGATAGAAACAAAGCAGGTAATCTGAACTGGACAACAAAGAGTTGATTTTACATGGACACATAAAGGAAACTAAATAATGTCAAATGCCACAACTGTATTATGCTTAATATGTTCCTTACTTCTCTAAGCCACTCACTCAAATTTTATTTGAAAAATGACTCCTATTTCCACCTGAACTATGCTGAATAATTCACTATTCATAGGTTTTCTCAACACGTTATATTCAGGGAAGATGCCTTGATATGAAATAAATCACTGTGCAGACCACTTGTCCATTACATAAAATCTCCACCTGTGTAGTCTATATGAATTACATCAGAAGGCTCCTGAGCCCTCTGACTTACTCTTTGCTTCCACCAAGGGGCAATGTAAAGACAGGGAGAAAGAACAGTAAAAGAGAAGCATGATTTTTTTTAAATACTCCTATGGTTTCTCCTCTGGCTGGCTTACTCCTCTCTAACTGTGGCCCTTACATTTCCTTTTGGATTCTGTGTTTTTCTAGTTAACTTTTCCTTACAAATCTATTGTTTTTACAGTGTATGGCATTACCCCTTATAGTTTTCTTGTACTTCATCCACACTTCTGTCAAGTATTTCTTTACTAAATTTATATTAGTTAACCTCATTTGAGGGTGACATCTTTTTCTTGTCAGTATACCAACTAATACAGTAATTGGTACTTGAATTGTTCCCAAGAAAAAAAATCTTCAAATGAGATTCTTGGATTGAACTGTGCATGTATTTAAGAAACCAGGGGCGATCTTCTTCCTGGAGTTTGGGGGAAGAAGATGGCAAATGGCAAATGCCATTTATAGTGTGAGATGAAGTGCAGGTGCAGAGTTCTGGGAAGCAAGTGACTGAAGCACTTAATCATTATGGCAATAGTAGTCATTATAATTACATTAGGTTCTTCTGGACAACTCTAGGACATATAGAAAGGGAAAATGTGAAATTAACAGCTATAAAATGCAATAAAAATAAATGTGGAGATCTAGAAGGTCTTAAAGGAAGCTTTGAAGGAGCCCTACATCATTTTGTAATTGTGTTTCAGAGATGGCAGAGCCGCCTCAATTCTCAAACTTTCTTCTCTCTTAAGCCAACACAAGAGCCCTGAGTGGGAAAAGAGATGTAGAGACATGAGACCTGAGGGGATTATGATGAGGCTGAAAACACTGAACCTCTGAATTCCATGAACCTTTTTGGTTAGTGGAGCTAAAGCCTCCCTCTTTCTCTAATCTGTAGGGGGTCATCTCTCCTCCTCCTAATAGCTGTACACAGACTGTGTATGAACAGTTTCCTCACAGATTGATAAAAGATTCTTAAGACTCACACAGACCATCCCCTCATTGCCTCTAGTCCCATAAGAAATGTTAGTTCTGGATGGCTCCAATACAAAAATAAGACCAGCTTCAAAACAAGATAGATTACACACCGAAACAGGTGAGAACATTGACTAGAGAGCAATATTGGAGTTAATTCTAAAGGGGTTAGATAATAGAAAATGAAATATAATATTGTCTTGGGCTGACTCTTTTCCTTGAGTAAATTCACCCTGAACTCAAGGTGTAATGTGTTGGTTATCACTCTGAGAAGTGCTGTGAAATAGTGTGCTAGACTGGCTAATTGAAGCCAGATCTCAATAGTAACTTACACTTACTTAATAAGCTAGAAATAGCTAAACTTTTCCAGCCTATTACGTAACTGGGCTCTCAAACATTAGCAAGTGTCAGAGTCACATGGCTATTTTGGTCAAGCACAGGTTCCTACCCCCTACCTTCCAAGTTTGCAATTTGCTGCTCTAAGATAAAGGCACAAATAGGGATTTCTAAAAAGTTCCCAAGTGAAATTGATAGTCTGTCTGGGGAATCATACTTTGAGAATAATTGTGATAAACCTTATTTACTTAATGTAGGATATACAGGCAAGCAATATCAATATCCATAAGAATGTATGCTACAAATACTAAATATATCGACTATATCAGAATTTATAGTTTTAACAAGATTCCTGGAAGATTAATATGTGCATTAAATTTAAAAAGCACTACTTTGAAGAAGGACTATAAAGGTTCAGGGTGATAAAAAAGCAAATGGATTTCCTTTTATGTACACCCTGATACGCCACCATTTATACATACCCTTCAAGGGTTCCCAGAGGACACACAGTGCCAGGAGGTCTAACAAATGTATTAGTAAAAGGAACACACAGCATCCTTGAGGAGCTCTACAGACTCTTCTCTGTAGATTAGGAATGGCAGTGAAGGATGCAGAATGGAATGTGGTTTTCTGATCTTAATTAGAATAAAGAAATGACTGTACAAAGTGACCATAGTGACAGGGATGATTAATTCATAAGCTCAACAAGGCAGTTTCACTAAGACTGGCCTGGCTACCTCTATTAGTAAATGCTCAACTTGGCAGCAACAGAGGCCAAATGTGAGTCTCTAATATGGTGTCATTCCCCAGGGAAACCAGCAGGTTGTCCAGTGGCACAGACATGCTTTTTTTTTTTTTCTTGGAAAATACAACATATTGTTCAGCATCAATTTTGCATTACCTGCCTGCAGTGTTTCTACATGAAACACTATTCCTGAGTGCAGAATGTGCCTTTTCCACTGACCTTACCATTTTATGGTGGCCATACAACCTTATTTCCAACAAGGGGATACATGCTAAGCCCAATGAATGTAGCCAAGAGCCCATATCCATGGAATTTTTCAATAGTGTTACCACCATGTTCTGTTCCCCAGAAATAGCTAGCTTGCCAGGATGGTGGGATATGCTGCTGAATTCTCAGATTAGGGATAGCTAGGAAATTATTTACCATGAGATTGCATTGTTCTTCTACAGTTGGTGGTATATGATTTAAATTAGAGGTCAGCATATTTTTGCTTTTTACTCTGAGACCTTGTATGAATGGAATTTGAATTTCTGTGGCCAGGGGGTGAATGCTTCTGTCAGGAAACTTAGTTGTGTTGCAGATGAATTCTAAGCTCAGCATGTCCCCTGGCCATTTGTGAAGTCCTCATTGCTGCCAAATCTCTTACCAATATAAGTATTTTCTGTACTGGCTGGGGATAATTGATCTTGATGATGACCTCAGGGAAATACAATAAGAACAAGAGAGGCAATGACCAGATGTAAACCCAGAAGAGTGACTAAAATGCCCCTTCTCCCTTTCTCTGAAGTCTGAGCAATGGAAACCTGTGGCAAGCCATTAAAAACAAGTCCACCAAGGATACAGATCATACATGAATGGATGTTTATGTCATTCTGCAAGGAAAAAAAAACTATTCAGCTGAGGCACTTACAGAAGATAAGGAGAAGATGGAGTGAGAGGTGGGAGAAGGCAACTATGATTAACAAATTAGGTCTCTTGACAGTTACTAAATTGAGACTGTAGCAGATATGTTTTACCTTAAATCAACCTCTACCTGTCCCTTGTTTTCTTTTTTCTTTCCTTTTTTAAAAAAATATGACCTTATATGAGGAACACTAAAAGTGGTTAACCTTTAGGGAGTAAAATGGTATGACAGCTGATGGGATTTCATATTTCTTTTTATGGAGAACCCAAATTTTCTCTTCTATTTGTCTCTGCCTTGCTCTGTAATCTGATGTAGCTGAGGTAAGTCTATTCTCAAAGTGTGTGTGAAAGAATATGCTGGTCCTTGAATTGTTTTTCCCTGGTCTCAGTGATTAAGTGCAAATTGTGAGTACACTATAAAAAATCTTTGTAGCATTTTGCTGTAACAACTAAGTAAATGATAGTGGGCTCATATTAGTGAACAAAGAAAAGACTAGTTCAAAAGTACGTGGACTAGTCTTGAGTCCATGTCTGTGGCCATATTATAGTGGATAATACTATGAGGTTAATTTTCCAAATATTATCCAAAATAAACCAAAATTCAGAGAAAATGCACACATATGTTTTCATAACTAAGTTTATAATAATTTAAATTTGTTAAAGTCTTTCTTACCTAACACATTTTAGCTAAATTTGAGGAATGAAATGTATCATGTGTTTTAACCTTAATAAATTGATGATGAATATGATTTACTGGACTTTTGTCAAAGAAAAACACTTATGCATATGACTGCAATAATTAAGTAAATGATGGTGGTGAAAATGATACTGAAGGAATGAAGATCAAACAGTTTATATTGGTTTCCCTGGGAAGCATGATCCCACATGTATCCCATGTATAAGTTGTATATACAACAGAGTAAAATTTGGGAACCATATGTAGTTTACCAAGCTGAGGTGTGACTGACAAAGCTGCTTCACCAATATAGAGTAATTCTTTGATAACTAAATTTTATAATTTGGGTAAACTTAGCATTATAAAAATATTTACTTTCAAAAAGGTAGGTTAATTAGCTTTAAAAGAACAAGCCATAAATTATAAGCTTTATTCTTTAAAATTATCATCTTCATGGAACATTTGACATTAATACAAAGCAAAAGGTTGGAAAGCTCTGGGTCTTAGTTCATGAAAGTCTCCCAAGTGTGGGGTGGCACACAAAAATACCTGCAAGAAAACCAGTCTAACACCTTGGTTTGGCCCCTCTATCTGCCTGTGTCTCCACAGGACCCACAGGTTGGCAGAGAATTTCTCAGTCAAATGACCTACCACAAAGCCAGCCCCACACTAATTCAAACTTGTGGCCCCAAAATGCTTCCTTCTCTACCTTTTGTCTCAATGCGTTGATCATTTCACTCTTCTAAATTTATTCTCCTTCCAAATGCACATCTTTTTTTATACTGCTATCTGTGCCTAACATCATCTTAAGCTCTTCTTTAAATGACTATAAACTTGACAAGCTTTCAAAATGTTTTCTTTTGGTGAAGGAGGTTTATCTATTTTTTTTTTAAACTGAGCTGTCTACAATCTTTATCACAGTACTAGGCAAGAATACCGGTGAACTTATCAGCTTGTGAAATAGAACAATTTTAAATTAAGAACTTATTTTTTTACTCCTTGGTATTTACTAACCTGAGAGGTTTATTTTGTTTGTTTGTTTGTTTTCCTTTGAAAGCACCTTTTCTATGCAGAGATAGCTATTAGTATTCTGGGTGTAATAATATTGCAAAATTATAGTTTTTTTAATACTCTTAGTTTACCTTATACAACTTTTAATCTTATTTATAATGCTAGTAAGCTGAATATAAAAATTGGGCAATAACTTTCAAGTAGATCTCTGGTTAATAGTGGACTAATTCAAACTGAACAACTTGAAAGTTCCAGGATAAAACAGCTTATGCAAATGTACTGTTCCTGGGGGTAACAGTACAGTACAGTAAAGTAGCTTCTTCAATACATAAAGTGTTTCTGACTTTCATACAGACTAAGCAGATAAAATAAACTTCTAAAAGTACCAAAGAAGCTTATTTAATTTAGTTTGGTTTGTTTAATTTTTAAAATGAAAATTGTCTGTACTGTGACAAAGGATATGACTAAAAAAGTTTATTTCATTAATAGTTACAAAGAATGTTAAATTAAATTTACTTAGCTAGATTAGGTTCTTATATGATGAGCCTATTTTCCTATACCTGTTTTAGTGTTGCTTTTTAAAAAAATCTATGGTATTTAGTATAATGTAGAGGAAAGTCCTTAAGGAAGTACCCTTTTAAAGAAAACTTTAAATACTTGATTGTGTGTATGGCACTTTATTAATCAAACTGAAGTTCATTTAGTTTTCTATTATAGAGGCATAGTGATAGGAAAAAAAGTCTTTACTGTCTTAATACATACTGCTTTTATACAAAAAACAAACACTGCATTATTATTGGATATGTAAAATACATTCCTCACTTAAATGACTGCTTCCAGGGGAAAATTACTTATTGAAATAAATTATTCTTCTGTTCTGTATTCTTTTTTAAACATATTTTATTTATTTATTTTTCGAGAGGGGAAGAAGAAATAAAGGGAGAGAAACATCAGTGTGTGGTTACCTCTCATGTGCCCCCTACTGGGGACCTGGCCTACCACCCAGGCATGTGCCCTGACTACAAATCTAACCCACAACCCTTTGGTTTTCTGGAAGGCACTCAATCCACTGAGCCACAAAAGCCAGAGCTCTTCTGTCATGTACTCTTAATTAACATTTGGTATAATCATAAGATTCACATGTTTTGTTCATTAGTCCTATTTCTCGTTAAAGTACCTTGCCTTATTGTTTATAGTATTTGTTTCTTTGAATGATTCTAGAGGTGAGAAAACAGATTTAACTTTAGAGTTCTGACCACTCACAATTCTTGCAGAGATATTAGAAAAAAACATATTATTATTACACAAATCGGTCTATAGAGTAAAATATTTGAAATACTTATTGCAAATTAAATCTAAAATTAGAAATGGAAGAAGGCTATGACCTACCTTGCTTTCTAGAATATAAATCCCCTTTAAATCAACCAGAAACTCAGAAAACAGAAAGATAAGTGAAGTTGTCAAAAGATATATTTGTTTTGTTACTACCATTAATATTGCCCCTATTTCTTTTTTAACTTTATTGTTATTTCTTTACACTGTTATAGATGTACCCATTCTCCCCCTTTGCTTACCTTCTCCCCACCCCCTGCTGTCCAGCCATCACCAGACTATTGTCTGTGTCCATGGGTTATGCGTACATGTTCTTTGGCTAATCACTTACCTTCTTTCATCCAGTTCTCTGCCTCCACTTCTGCCCCTCTTTCTTTTCACTATGCCCTTTCTTTTATACAACACTTCCTGTGGGCCTTTCATTAAATGAGGTGCTTTTACTGATTTATTCTTTAACATATGGGCTGTCTGTGCATGAAAAGTTGCTTGAGATTTAAGTGCCCCTATTTCTTTTTGCTGTGCACTTTCTTTTATATTCAGTATACACTTCTGGTAAGCCTTGCATTAAATGAGGTGCTTTTGCTTATTTATTCTTTAACACATAGGCTGCCTATGCATGAAAAGTTGCTTGAATTTTAAGTAAGATTTATTTAAATGGTACATATAAAATCAAAAACATATTTTACTGTAAATTAAACATAATTTCTATTATTTCTATAACAAATAAAATACAGAAAACTTGTTAAAAAAGAGAAAACACCTTTATTTGTTTTTATTAATGTTTTATTAATTCATAAGTTTAACAAATTTTATTCCTCTACACTGTTAACTCTATGTGCAATTTTTAATTATCAAATTCCTCTAAACATAGTAAATTACATTTAGAATTTGACATAAGATCTTCAGACTTCTAAAGGGGTAATTAAACATATCAAACAGGTGTTTTGCCTAGACGTTTAGGTAATTCAAGTTAATCAATCATACTTATATATGTATTAAATTAAATTATTTTAAATATTGAAATATTGTTTAAAAGCTTAGTCTAGGAAAGCTTAGGGACTTCTGGTTGAGGTGGAAGTATAGGTGAACATAGCTCACTCCTTACACAACAATATCGAAATTAAAACTAACATAAAACAACTATCACTCAGAACTGTTAGAAACTGAGTTGAATGAAAGTCTGACAACTATGGAATGAAAGAAACCACACCCATCCAGACTGGTAGGAGGGGCAGTGACTGACTTGAAATGGGATGGTTTCACATCCACATGTGGTGGATAAAAATTTGGGAAGGATATCTCTGGAGCAAGGCATTCCAGCCCAACACAAGGCCACCCAGCACAGGGTTCCAGTGCCAGGAAGATAAGTCCCCATACCTTCTGGCTGCAAAATACAGTAGGTATTGAGCAGGTAAAAGAATTTTCTGCTCAATTCCTGGAGATCTGCTGGAGTCTCATGCAGTTGCTCTTAAAGAACCCACACACAGACTTACTCAGATTCATTCCCACTGAGCTCCAGCACTGGGGTAGCAGCTTGAAAGGTACCAGTGGCATACAGGGAGGAACTGAAGTGCCTGGCATCAAGATGAGAGCTGGGGGACAGCTTTCTCCCAGACAGAAAGGTGGGTAGAGGCCATTGTGCATTTTGTGAACCCTCCCCACACAGACACACAGAGCCAGCAGGAGGTACTATATCTGAGACTCCATCAACCTGGCTAACACTGTTTGCCCCACCCTGGAGATCTGCTGAGGCTCTTTCCCACCCAACTTACAGCTGTTAACAGTGCTTTCCCATATGAATTCCTGGTCTTGGCTTATGCTTCACAACTTCTAAATCCTTTCAAACATACAACAGTTGGCCTCAGAGAGCCTTAGCCCCATACTACTTGCTAAGTGTTCCCAGACACAGCACTAGCAGCAGACAGCCTAGGTTTATAGCTTGGCTTCACCTGGGAATCTCCAAGCTCAGCACAAGTAGCAGCCATCTCAGATTGCTTTATATCTCAGGCAGGGTGGCCCTGGGAAAAATATAGGCAAGAGCTGACCTAGGCCTGTACTGCCTGGAAAACCCCAGAGCCTGCCAATCCAGTGGACAGTTACAGACCACATCAGAGCACCACTACCCTGCCTCTGCACTGCTGATCCTCCAAGGAGGGTAGAGGTTGATCATCAGTGGTCACAGCCAGTCCTTGCTGTGACTGGCCTGGGTAAATTCATCCCATTGACTGTCACTATCAACCGAGGCTCAACCAAAAGAGGAGGGTGTACTCAGCCCACACAAAGGGCACACTTCAAGTACTCAGCATAGGTGATATTGGAGGCTGTACCACTGAACTCTACAGGACACCTACTACATTAGGCCACGATGTCAACACAGGGAGTCATAGCAGCTGTGCCTAATACATAGAAAAAACAAAGGGAGGCTGCCAAAATGAGGAGACTTAGAAACAGGGCCCAAATAAAAGAACATATCAAACTCCAGAAAAAGAACTAAATGAAATGGATATAAGCAATCTATCAGGTGCAGAATTCAAAACACTAGTTATAAGGATGCCCAAGGAACTTAGTAAGGACCTTAATAGCATAAAAAAAATTAGAGACAAAGAACACACTAATTCAAATCAAGAACAATTTACAAGGAAATAGCAGTAGAGTAAATGGAGCCGAGAATCAAATTAATAATTTGGAACATAAGGAAGGAAATAAATAAACAACCAATCAGAAAAATGGAAGAAAAAAATGCAAAAAAACAAGGATATTGTAAGCCGGCTCTGAGTCAAGTTCAAGCATTCCAACATGCTCATTATAGTATTGTTAGAATGAGAAGAGAAACTGCAAGAACTTGGAAATCTATTTGAAAAAAAAAGAAATAATGAAAGAAAACTTTCCAATTTGGGAAGGAAATAGACATGTAAGTCCAGGAAGCACAGAGAGTCCCAAACAAGATGGATGCAAAGAGGCCCACTCTAAGACATATCATAATTAAAATACCAAGCATTAAAGATAAAGAGAGAATCTTTTTTTAATTCTTTTTTTTAAGATTTTTATTTATTTATTTTTAGGGAGGGAAGGGAAGGAGGAAGGGAGGGAGGGAGGGAGAGAGAGAGAGAGAGAGAGAGAGAGAGAGAGAGAGAGAGAAACATCAATGTGCGGTTGCTGGGAGTTATGGCCTGCAACCCAGGAATGTACCCTGGCTGGGAATCGAACCTGGGACACTTTGGTTCCCAGTCCATGCTCAATCCACTGAGCTACGCCAGCCAGTAAAGAGAGAATCTTAAAAGCAGCAAGAGAAAAGTGGTTAGTTACCTACAGAGGAGTTTCCATAAATGTGTCAGTTGATTTCTCAAAATAAACTTTGCAGGCTAGAAGGGATTGGTAAGAACTATTCAAAGTCATGAAAATCAGGGACCTATAGCCAAAATTGTTTTACTCAGCAAAGCTATCGTTTAGAATTAAAGGGCAGGTAAAGAGCTTCCCAGACAAGAAAAAAATAAAGGAGTTCATCATCACCAAACCATTATTACATGAAATGTTAAATGGTCTTATTTAAGAAAAAGATCAGCTCTGGCTGGCATAGCTCAGTGGATTGAGTGCAGGCTGCAAACCTAAGTGTCGCAGGTTTGATTCCCAGTCAGGGCACATGCCTGGGTTGCAGGCCATGGCCCCCAGCAACTGCACATTGATGTCTCTCTCTCTTTCTTCCTCCCTTCCCTCTCTAAAAATAAATAAATAAAATCTTAAAAAAGAAAAAGATCAAACCTATGAACAACAAAATAGCAAAAAATACATATCTATCAACAACTGAATCTAAAAAAACAAACTAAACAAACAAGAAGAACAGATACAGAATCATGGATATGAAGAGTTTTTGTTGGTTGTCAGATGGGAAGAGGGATGTGTGGGATAATGGGTGAAAAAGTGAAGGAATTAAGAAGTACAAATAAGTAGTTACAGAATAGCCATGGTGATATAGAGTACAGTATAGGAAATGCAGTAGCTGAACAACTTATACACATGATTCATAGACATGAACAATTGTGTGGCAATTGCTGGAGGAAAGGGGTGTGTCACTGGGTGGAGGGGGCAAAAGGGGGAAAATTAGGACAACTGTAATAACATAATCAATAAAATATAATTAAAAAAATAAAAGCTTAGTCTCATCTTTTATTTTAAATCAATATCTAATAACAATGAAAACATCCTAAGTTGAAATTTCACTAAAGAAAGAAAATTTACAGTCTCAAGTGAAGTTTTGTTAAAAAATTTGCAGCACAATTTACAATAGTCAAGTGCTAGAAGCAATGAAGTTGCCCATCACTAAATGAGTGGATCAAAAAACTGGTACATTTACAGAATGGAATAGTACGCAGCAAAAAGAAAGAAGAATCTCCTACCCTTAGAAACAGCATGGATGGAAGTGGAAAACATTATACTAAGTGAAATAAGTCAGGCAGTGAAAGAAAAACACCATATGATCTCATTTATAAGTGGAACCTAGTCAACAAAACAAAGAAGCAAGCAAAATATAGCCAGAGACATTGAAATAAAGAACATACTGATGGTAACCAGAGGGGAAGGGAAGGGCAATAAACAGGGCAAGAAGGGAAAGTGTTGTCAAGGAACATGTATAAAGGACCCATGGACAAAGACAAAGGAAGGAAGGATTGAGGGTGGGCGCTGGTGGTGAGTGAGGTGGGGGAAAGTGATGGTGGAAAAGTGGAGACAATTGTACTTGAACAACAATAACAAATAAATAAATAAATAAAAATGGGAAAGAATACTTGTCATCATTGCCTTGCTAAAGATTTGATTTATTGTCACAGAGTTTAAGAAGAGTCCATGCTTCAGAGTTTCTAATTGATTCTAAAGCAGACACAGGTTAAGAAGTTGAGCCTATTCAAGAAGGTTTTAGCCTCTTTTTTTAAAAAAAAAAAAATCACTCGGTCCACCTACACATTTTAAAAGAGTATGTTCCATGATTTTTGTTTTTCTAATTTCAAGCAGTGACATTTTTTTGTGAGCAGCAGCTGCCTGATTAGATAGAGTCTATAATCTTTTCAATGGTGGGGGTATATAGTAGATGAGCAAAACCTGGCTCATTTTTAAACTGCTGTTCTATAATTATATTTTTTAAAGTTTAATATGGTCTTTCTCTTTATTACAACTACATCAATTTGATGGTCTAAAAATAAAATCTTGCAGTATTCTGAGAGTATTAATTTTTATCACTTTCATATTTCTAAATTTGGATACATTATAAGTCACTTAGAGTTTTATATCTTGCTATTTAGCCCATCTGGTACAGTAAGCAAATGTCGATAATCATTTTCACATCCCTAATACAACTCCCCTAGCTTGTTACTTGTTCACAGATTTTTGCCAAAAAGAAATGCCTTGCACTGCATTACGAATTCTGAGAGATAACTATGAATAAACTGTTTCCCCTCCCCTTTTATATTCTGTTTTGCATAGTATGGTCTTCTCTTTTTTTCTGTTGGGTTTTAGGTAAATTATGTGTTTCTTTTTTGTTCTTTGAATAGTTATAAAAATGTGATACTATATTTTAAAATATTGTGGTTTATGTTTCCAATTTAGTAAAATAGAATGAATAACCCCTTTATTATGCTTTAGTCTACGTGAACTCCCAGTGGCAGTAGGATGAAAAGTATTATTTATTGAGTAATTACATGCCCTTTCCTGCATACATTACCTTATTTATTCCTCAAAATAATGTACATTACTGATTATAAGCATCTAGGAAACTTGAATAAGATCACAAAGTTAGAAAATATTGGGGCTAAGATTTTGAATATAGGTCTTTTGCTCTTTGAGTTGTATTAGTCATATATTGATGCATGACAGTATTAAAAACAAAATGTTTTACAACAATACACATTTATCATTTCACAATTTCTTTGGGTCAGGAACTCAGGAATAACAGAGCCTGGTTATCCACTTGTGGTCTCACAAGACTATAATCAAGGAAAATTGAAAAACTACTTCCAGGAAAGCCCTGGAATGTTTTGGTAAAAAAGTTTTGAACACAAAAAGTTTTTTTCTTTTAATATATGAATTTTAGAATCTAAATTTTACTCAGTAACAGCTATATAATGGCTATGCTTACTGTTTACCTCACTGAAAACTGCATATTAGCTACATTTTTATATTCAAGTTTGTTTTCATCAAATACTGTAATTTAGGAGCTTTGTTTATGGTTTCATTTGCAGGGAGTAACGCAAGAGAAAGCAATAGACACTCTGGCTTAAACTGAGGAAAGATTATTATGAAAAATTTTACACAATTCCTATTATTATATATGTTTGATTAGCTGTTTTATAACAACGAGTAGTGGGTTCTGTGAACAGAGTCATTTTCTTTAATGTTTGGAATGAACCCACATGGTCATCTGCTCTTCCTGTAGAACACACTTTTCTGCTTCCTTGAACTACGTTAATTAGAAAGGCAATGGACTCTCCCCTTCCTAGTGCCACCTCCACAGCATTTTTAGAGAGTAATCCATTTGTGTTATAATTGCCAATTTGAATAGGTGAATAACTGTTGCATAAAAAATTAAATATCCAATTATTATTTATACCATTTGCATATATACATTTAATTCCTATAGCACACATTATGTATATGTATCTGTATGTACATGCATGTGTGTGTATATCTTAATAGAACCAAACATAGGCTGGAGGTGAGTAATACATGTTCAATCTAAAGATTACTACTGGTATGAATTTGTTGAAAAAGACCTTTTCTGGCCATCAAATCCAATTCCAGTTTCTATGAGAAAAGTCAAAATTAGCTGAGGTTAGTAAGTGGAAAGAGTGGTTATCACTCCCTAGTGATAACCAGCTAGATGGGTTGTCTATCAGTTGGAAAGCAGTGTAGGAAAACTAGGCCATGGAAACAAGGGGTTCTCTTTACAGTTTTATCTCGAGTAAGCATTCTCTCACTACATCTAACTTGCTAGAATGAATCTTTTGAATTCAAGTCCTTTAAGTTCATATAAATTTTTAGAGATTGCTTGGCAGTTCTATGCATTAACTGAACATGATAACACTAGCTTTTTGACAAGAACAGTAGACTTGATTTGAAAATGAGTCACTGTGCTTTAGCATCAAATGCTTTCCCTTCCAAAAGTGCAGTTAATCACAACAACAACAATAACTATAATTCACAATTTTCAAGTCCTTATTCCATACAAGGGACTGCAATCAGTACTTCCTTATGCACATGGGTGTAGGGGAATAAAGTTGGTATAAAGAGTAAATTGTACTTGTTCATAGATTATTTTACAGTATATTTATGTCTTCTTGAACTATTCTGCACAAGCTTTTCTCATAATTAAAATGAAAGACTAGCTATGTAAAATAGTAAGAAAAAAGGCTGAAAATGTACCTCAGTACTTTTATTTAGTACAAGTGGAGTCTACTTCAGTGGCAATATTTTGTAATATGTTAATCTGGAAAGGTTGTGGGTAAAAATGAAAGAGCTGCAAGGTTATTTCTCTGAATTAACGATAGATTAATGAAGAAGACTAAATGCTAGATTGAATTCTCAATTTTGATGAAAAGGCCTCTACTTAGAAGCAAATGGTCCTCGATACCTACATCTTGAAGGAAGAAGCACAACACCCCCAATATTTTAGGATGTAAGAGACTGAATGACTGTGACTGCTGATAAAAGTATCATTAAATATTTAGTTGTGCTAATATTTATATGCTTATTGTGTATTTTTGTTTGCTTTTGCTCTGGATATAAGAACACAATTTTTTCAGATGCATACAAATGATGTTATGGTAGAAACACTGCCTCTACTGTGGTACAAATTTTGTCATAATTGAAGGTGAGTAGGGTCATGTAATCTACCCATTACACATGGGTGGTATATGGTGGATCCAGGGTCAAATCCTAAGTCTGTTTATTTCAGGGCCAGCTCTCTTAACATCTATGATATGAATATCAAAATCAGTTTAATTTCTTTACCCTGATTGTAGCCATTTATTATGAAGGAAGGAAATCTTTATGTAAGGAGAACTTCATCTTGAGTACCACCTATTCTAAAAGACAAGTCTCTTCAGAGTTAACACCTGTTGATTAATTGATCTCCCTTTTTCCATGCAATATGTCTCTTTACCTCTAGTAATAATCCTAGCTCTGGTATACTCTCTGATAACAATAGAAACATCTGACTTCCTTATTATTGCTGCCTAGTGTATCCTATCCTTTTATTTTAACATATCAGTGTTTTTACATTTAAAAATGAAATCGGGGATGGGAATGGATATTAAATATCACATGGAAGAGGTTAAATGAAAGTTTTTATTGGACAAAAGGGAGGTTTGCAAAGTAGAGAGAAGGCAAGGGGACCACGTTCTCCCAATCTGCCCAGATATTTGCTGGGAGGCTACTTACCAGCATTGTCTTAGAACATCAGCTGCCTAGATCTGGAAATTCTTTGACCTGTGGAAAGTTACAGTCCCCACTGCTATGGTGGAACAGAGGGAAGGCCACATGGCTTAAAGTTAACCTCAGTGTGGTCTCATCTATTGTGCTGAGAGGAGAATGGAAGACAGGGTTGTACAAACAAGTCTTAGTGAACAGCTATGTTCATTTTTTTCTTTGTTTTTATTGTTAACACTATTGCAGATGTCCCTACCCCTCTTCTTTACCCTAGTCCTTCCAGCCCCTGTTCTCCCTATCTCTGTGAGTTTTACATATACATTCTTTGGCTATTCCCTTTATCTTCTTTCATCTAGTCCTGCACCCCCTGACAGCTGTCAGTCTGTTCCATGTATCCATGCCTCTGTTTCTATTTTTTTTGGTCAGTTTATTTTGTTCATTAGCTTCCACATATAAGTAAGAGCATATGGTATTTGTGTTTCTCTGACTGGCTTATTTCACTTGGGATAATAATCTGCATGTTTATCCATGATGTCACAAAGGTAAGATCTCTTTCTTTTTTATGGCCACATTGTATTCCATTGTACAAATGTACCATAGCTTTTGTGTCCTCTCACCTACTCATGGGTATTTGGTTTGTTTCCAGATCGTGGCTATTACAGACAATTCTGCTGTGAACATAGGAGTGCCTATATTCTTTCAAATTGCTATTTCAGGATTCTTAGAATATGTTCTCAGAAGTGGGATCATTGGGCCAAAAGACAGTTCTATTTCTCCACATCCTCGTCAGCACTTGTTTGTTGATTTATTGATTGTGTTGCCATTCTGACAGGTGTGAGGTGTTATGTCATTGTGAGTTTTAATTTGCATGTGTATGATGATTAATGATGGTGAACAGTTTTTCATATGGCTTATTCCTCATCTGTGTGTCCTATTCAGGTTCTTTGCCCATTTTTTAGTGGGATTATTTTTTCCCTGGTGTTGAGTTGTATAGTTCTTAATATATTTTGGAGATTAACCCCTTATAAAATGTATCATCAGTGAATAATGTTCTCCCACTCAGTGGATTCCTTTTCATTTTTTTGATGGTTTTCTTTGCTATGCTGATTGCCCCCAGAATCATGTCTCCCTTAGCTCTTCTCTCTTCCCTCTCTTACCTAAAGTTTTGGTATAGAGTGACATGGCATACGAAAATCTTGAGAGATTTTTGGCAATGTAAGTGGAGTATTTTTCTGAAAGCAAAGCAAAGCTCTTCCTTTTTCAACACACTAGTGCTAGAAACACTTATAGTTGAGTTTCAATCATTGAAGAAAATGGGGTGAAGCAAGAGGAATAACAAAAAATATTTAGATTGTCTCTATGAAACTAAAAAAAATCCTGAAATAAGGGACTTCCGGCAAGATGGAGGAATAGGTGGATGCACCGTACCTCCTCGTACAACCAAGATTAGAAAACCAATAATTTACAACAATAATTTACAGTCAGAATAACACTCAGAGCCGACAGAGGATTTATCTGAATGGAAGTCGGGCAGCCAAGAAGTTGAAGTAGACGCGTTCATCCAGACTGGTAGGAGAAGACCAGCCGGGCAGGCGCGGGGCTGGCTCGGGTCGGCGGCGCGCGGATGTCGGGGGAAGGTTTGGCACAAAATCAGCGCAAAAGCCATCCAGCGCGCAAGAAGGCAGCGGCAATCACTGAGTATGCAAGCTGCAGCTGGCAGACCCAGAGGGGTAGCGATTGTGGACCAGGACAGAACTCGCGGCCCAGAAGCCCAGACAAGGGTCTGAGTCCAGGGGAACGGAACTACCGCCATTGTTTTCTCCCGCCCCGCTCCCGCTCATGCCCCACCCCCACATATTACGTCACAATCTAGCGACTGGGGTGCCCAGCCCCGGTGAGCACCTAAGGCTCTGCCCCCCACCGTAACAAGAGCCACCAGACCGGGAAAAAAAAAAGGAGAGACGGGGGGGGGGGGGGGGGGGAAATGTTTTCAACAGAGCAGATCAGTCCCCCAGGACTCATCCTTTTGAGCAACCAAGAATTAGCCAGTCTATCAGATGCACAGTTCAAAACACTGGTGATCAGAAAGCTCACGGAACTGGTTGATTTTGGACGAAATTTAGATGAAAGAATGCAGATTACCATAAAACAGATGCAGGAAGACACGCGGAGGAGAGCCAATAGTGAAAGGAAGGAATATGAGTCTCAAAAAAATACAGTGGACCAGAAGGAAGATAGAATCAACCAAGCAGGAAAGCATGATGAAATAAGAATTCAAAAAATTGAGGAAAAGATTAAGAGCATCCAAGACACCTTTAAACGTTCCAATATCTGAATTATAGGGGTACCAGAATCGGAAGGGGAAAAGCAACAGATTGAGCACGTATTTGAACAAATAATAAAGGAGAACTTCCCCAATCTGGCAAAGGGAACAGTCTTCCAGGAAATCCAGGAAGCTCAGAGAGCCCCAAAGAAGTTGGATCCAAGAAGAAACACACCAAGGCACATCATAATTACATTAGCCAAGGTAAAAACGAAGGAGAGCATCCTAGAAGCAGCAAGACGTAAGGGGACGGTAACCTACAAAGGAGTTCCCATCAGACTGTCAGCTGATTTCTCCAAAGAGACCTTACAGGCAAGAAGGGGCTGGAAAGAAATATTCCAAGTCATGAAAGACAAGGACCTACATCCCAGATTGCTCTATCCAGCAAAGCTCTCATTTAGAATGGAAGGGCAGATAAAGTGCTTCTCAGATAAGGTCAAGTTCAAGGAGTTCATCATCACCAAGCCCTTATTTTATGAAATGCTAAAGGGACTTATCTAAGAAAAGAAGATAAAGAAAAGACATGTATAGTAAAAGGACAGAAAACTCACAAATATCAACAACCACACCTAAAGCAAAACCAAAAGAAACTAAGTAAACAATTAGAACAGGAACAGAACCACAGAAATGGAGGGTACATGGAGGGTTAGCAGCAGGGGGGTGGGAGGAGGAGAGAGGGGGAAAAGGTATAGAGAATAAGTAGCATAGAATGTAGGTTGAAAATAGATAGGGGGAGGGCAAGAATAGTATGGGAAATGTAGAAACTAAAGAACTCATAAGTATGACACATGGACATGAACTAAAGGGGGAAATGTGGGTGGGAGGGGGGTACAGGGTGGAGGGGAGAGAAGGGGGGAAATGGGACAACTGTAATAGCATAATCAATAAAATATATATTTAAAAAGGAAAAAAAAATCCTGAAATAAAACACAAGCCCACATACAATGTTTCAGTTTCAATGATTTAACAGTGCTTAAAAGGAAGGGCAACATTTTTGCACTGTTGGGGGAAATGCAGATTGGTGCAGCCACTGTGGAAACCAATATGGAGAATCTTCAAAAAATTAAAAATGGATCTGCTCTTTGACCCAGTGGTCCCACCCCTGGGAATATATCTGAAGGAACCCAAAACACTAATTCAAAAGAACATAAGCACCCTTATGTTCATTGCAGCATTATTTATAACCACCAATATATGGAAGCAGCCCAATTGTCCATCAGTAGATGAGTGGATGTACTCAACTATGAGACATTTACACAATGGAATAGTACTTGACCATAAAAAAGAAGAAAATTTTACCATTTACGTCCATGGATGGACCTGGAGAACATTATGCAAAATGAAATAAGCCAGCCAGAGAAAGAAAAATACCATATGATTTCACTCATATGTGGAATCTAATGAACAAACTGAACTAACAAGGAAAATGGGGACAGACTCATAGATGGAGAGCAGGGTGACAGCTTGTTGGGGGGAGGTTAGGGGATGGAGGGATCAAGCAAAAAGGAAAAAGAACTCATGGACATGGACAACAGTGTAGTGATTGCTGGGGGAGGGAGTATAAGGGGACAAAATGGTAATGGACAAAATACAATGAAAATTAAATTTAAAATAACTGCTACAGACTTCTCTGGTTTTAATTCATCTGCATTATGAAGGAGAGTTCATCACCCCTTCCCTCTGTGTGTCTGTGTGGTGTGTATGCATGCAGTAGAGAAACCTGCTGTTATTGGTATTATATATTATTGACTCAAGTTATAAATGTTAATGTTAGTTGACTTACCTGTTATACATTTCTTTGTTTTTTAATCAGAAAAAAAGACACTTAGTTAATTAGATATTGAAATACAGGCCAAATATTTTTCAAAGTTTAGTTGTATGAAATATTTGTAAACAGATGTGTACTGGGGCCTTAAATGTATTTGTAAATCAAAACAAGCCATCATTGTCTCCTCTATACTTTTAGATGAATTATCTGTAAGTTATTTGTTTGCCATTTCAGAAAAAAAGGAAGAGTAAGTTTTTATTTAGTATTTACTTGTATGTATGTGTGCTAGTATGTGAAAAATTAGAAAAGATAATCTGCCATTTAGAAAAAAATATGTGTACCTGAGAGTAGGTATGTTTAAAATAGTATTTATTATTACAAAAGAGCAATGGTTCATTCAACATTCCCTAGGCAGATAAAGCTCATTATAAAATATGATAGAAAAATATTATAGATTATTAGTACAATATATTTGCTGAGCAAAATCTTCCAAAGTACCACAGTTTTATTTGTAATTATGCAATGATATAACATTTAGGCTGATTTTCAAAGAAAACACAGCAGATACATTTTGCATGACTATTTTTCAGGCTAGATTTAAATTTATGGATTGGCTATATATTCTTGTATGCTATCCCAGGCAATGGGTTCTCTAGATATACGCCATTTACCCTAATGTCTCTAGGAGCATACATTTTATTTGCATAACCACATTTCCTTTATATGCCATAAGTTTAGCAAAATGGATCGACTGAAAACTATTGCCCTAAGCTATGTTGCATTTTGTTTAGCAAAAGAGACCATTGCTGTATGGGGGGAAATGAAATCTGAATTGCATCAGTGCTGCTTGTGTGAAACTTATAAAATGCATGGGATCTTTAACAGGTGAGGAAAAAGTAGAGCTCTTATTCATCAGTTCAGCTCACTGAGAAAATTATAAGAAAGCAAGGATCAAAATGTTGCTTTGGAATACTGTGTTGCTCTACTCAAGTACCTCAGACATGTCTTAAAGAAGAATGGCTTCTATTGTGTGCCTGAATGTTAGTTTTATCTGTCACATTAAGATTTATGTTTTATGGATTTGCCCCAAGATAACAAAAAAAAAGGAGTGGTTCTCACCAAGGGAGACTGCTACTTCTTTATCTCTTCTTTTCTCTTATTTTTGGGATATCTCTTTTCTTATCAGAAGTACCCACTTCTGTTATTACAGACATTTTCTTTTGATCAGGATAAAATTCAGTGATAATACGTGTGAGAAGTGATGTACAGGGAGGGAACAGATTCATGTTGTTAAAGGCAAACAAGAAGTAGATGATGAAATTCACCAAGTATTTGAATCTCTGCCTCCTGCTTTCATCTCCCCAAAATATCCTTTATAAATAGCACAATAAAAATATGTGCCTTTTTGAAACAGGACATTTTTCTGTATCATGCCAAATATAAACTTGAATAATTTGTGCTTTAAAATAGATTTGCAAGTTAGCCAGCATATTACTTTTGTTTAAAAATGTGGGATATCTGTAATAGTGTAAACAAGTTAAATAATTATCTATTTCTCAGGGCCATGTGAAGATTAAATAAAATATTGTACATTAAGTGCTAAACATAGTTTTTCTTAATTAAAAAATTCTGGATACATGATGAAAATAAAATAAAATAGTAAAAAGAATGAATACAAGCAGGGTACATTTTCAAATAACTTTCTCTGGTTTCCAGGTACCATTCTGGTGGATAACATGCTGATCAAAGGGACCGCTGGAGGACCAAACCCCACCATAGAACTCTCTTTAAAGGACAACGTGGATTACTGGGTGCTGTTGGATCCTGTTAAGCAAATGCTTCTCCTGAACAGTACGGGCAGAGTTCTGGATAGAGATGTTAGTGAATTTTTCTTTGTGTTAGAACTTTATTTTACTTTAATTATCTGTACATGTTTGTGTTTGTTGATATGATATCAAATTTCCTTTGTGTAATTTGACTTTATTTTTTATGCTCCTCGACAAAAACATTTTTTAAACTTTTTGAAAGAAGAATAAGAAAGGAAGGGACCATGTGTATCTGAGAGAACCATTGAATCCTCCTTCTATAATCCTGGAAGCTCATCAGGTTTCAGAACTGGGAGAGAATAGAGTGATCAGAATAAAGGATCAGTAACCTTGGAAAAGTGGGATAAGCACAGAGATAATCTATTGTGAGGTTTAAACATGCAACTAGTCGCTGACTTGAGGACAGAGAGTTCGGTAGGAATAAATGGACGGTCGCTTTTGCAAGCATACTAAGCATTGGTTGAGAGGCCAGTTTGTGGTGATGTGCTATTACAACTGCAAGAAAACTACAGAAGGTGAAAGTTGCACACCCATTTCCTGACAATGTCCCCATCCAGCTGCTCCAGTCCAGCCATTCTAAGGGAGCATGGCCTCAGTATTTAGTTAAGAACAGCTAAATTACCAAAGTCATTGAATGTCTCATTTCTGAAAAAGGTTACAAACTTGAGTATATTTATTTTAATTTAACTTTATTCTCATTTATTTGCAATTCAGTCTTGTGTAATAGAATCTGTAATAGAATATGTGAGTAGTGGGGGTTTTAATAACTGTTAGTAATTGTACAGGACCTTGGGAAAGCTCAAGGAGTACATCTAAACATGTCTACTCCCAAATTTCCAGTTTATAAAATTCAAATGTCAGATATTCAATGTAGTGAACCGGAGTCATCTCAACACCTCGTGCATGATTTATGATCAATTTTCCAATATGGCATAGATTAGATGATGCCTACCATATTTTACATCTAAAATTCAGAGTCTTTAAGAGGCTTTGTGTTGTGATGGGCAGTACATAGGACCCTCCCACCAGAGTGTGCTGCCTTTGCATACTTGGGGAGACCAACAATTTAGCTCTCTGAACAGTGGTGGCAAATACGAAACTTGAGTAGCAATGGAGGATAGGAATGGGGCTGTTGGGCTCAATATAAGGAAAATAAGTAAATTTTAATGCTGTCCCCATTCCCACCACTGCCTGCTACTCACTATGTCTTTTATCACAGCAACATTCCTTATATACCATAGTTTATCATTTTGGCTGGGTGCCTAAGGTCTAAAATGGAATAAAGACAGCTGCTATTTAAAAAATTTCTTGTCTTAATTTATCTTATAATAAATCTTAATTTTCATAAAAATAATCTGGACAATGATACAAGCTAGCAAACTGTTAAATCCCCCCATCCCCTGCCCCTGCCACCTTACTCACAGACATCCTTTATTGGCCCTATTTAGGTACACCCATGTCCAAGTCTCATGCATTTTATAGCATGTTAGAAGAACTATAGGATGTTTATCAATTTGAGACCACTGTAATTTTACATTTTGTATCCTTTTTAAAAGTCACCTTATAGATGATTATGATAATTTACTGGTTCACTAAAAAATTACTTTTTGGAGCCTATTTCCTTGTATTTAAAACACAAATTTTAGGCTTGAATTAAAAGTAGAGAGAAAGGATATTCTTTAGTATAAATAAATGATCGTCCATATATTCAGTATATAATACTGTTTAAATTTTAATTACTTACCAAAATTGTATTTACTTTTCAAGATAAGTATCTGTTTTCTTGGTATTATTTTTTAAATTTTAAATATGGTCATTATTTATTGGACATTGGCTAAACTGAAACAGTGTCATAGGAATACACTTAAACATGATTTGACATGAAAGTAATAATTGCAAAAATATGCACAGGTATCATTTAAAGAAAAATCCAGGCTGGTTCTTTAACCTAATAATGAAATAAAGTTTCTATTCTATGGTCAAGTTAAATCTGTGAAGATACTTTGCTAATTAGAGTGTCGTCAGTGAACACCCAACTGAAATTAGCTAAAGATGGTGGAGACTAGGTCATCTAAAGAATATTAAAAATAACATCAATATTACAAAGGAAAATTTGTAAATTAATAAAACTCCACATGCTTACATACTAGGAATGTATTTACCATTTAGCAAACAAACTCATTGAAATAATACTAAGACATTGAATAGAAGATGCTCTAAGCCATAGTAATATGAATATAAGCCTGTATAGTTAATGTCATACCAAAGATTTATCATTACCATCTTGCACAAGTAATCCCACTTGCTGGTGAGATTTACATAATTAAATTAAATGAAAGACACAGGACTTGAACCTTTGTATGAGTAGAAACTTTTTAGCTTTCACATTTTTTTGTATTTTGTTTTCATTCCTATTGTTGTTGTTATCGTTACATATTTTATTGGTTCACTGTTATAGTACATTTGGTTTATATGCAGAAAGTTTCATCTAGAAACTATAAATGAAGTCCACACAGCTAATTAACAAAAAGTCAGGTTGCCAAAAGCTTGTTTTTTAATATTAGGGAGTTCTCCTTGGATAAAGGTGTGAATTAAATTTAAGCAAGAAGTTACAAGTGTAAGTGTAAAAAATAAAGCAAAGGATAATGTGGAAGAAATAGAAGTATAGGTGTAGTGTAGAAAAAGGAATATAGGAGAAGTATGAATTGTAAGAAGAATAAGAAGAGTGAAATTCAGAGCTGCTAGATGGTAATAGAGGCCATCAAATTAAAGAGTAACCATAAATGGGGGAAAAGACAACCTCTTGTTAGAAACTACTAAATCTCTATATTGGGAATACATTGATCATCAAAATGTATTTCACCAGAATTAAGTTTCTAAGAATCAAGAAAAGAATGATAATTGGCTGAAATACAGTTTTTGACTTATGGCTTTGTCAGTGTTTTCATCTTTGGGAGGTGGAGCACTTAGGATTCTGATAAAATCTATATACTCATTCCTCAGGAAAAATTTATTTGCAATCATTTTCAAGAGTTTTACTAACTACCTAGGTTACAAAGCTCAAGTTATAGATCTTGCCTTGGGTAGATAATCTTCCTCTTCTTCTACTTCTTCTTCTTAAGTCTCAAATTGTTAGAGAATCTTGTATCTCAAAATTAGTAATTCTAAACAGAAGTAAGAGAAAGAATAATCATTTACCACGTATGAATTTTTGTCACATCTCACTGGAGTAACTTGCAATAGACTTAATGATATCTTTAGATTTTAGATACTTGTTATTTTCCATAACAGAAGTAATATTTATATGAATTTCAAAAATCAAATCTTAATTTAACCTCTTCAGTGCAGTTCACATGTCCTAGATTACCTTTTTTAAAAAATTGTTTTGAATTTATCTTACTGCTGCCACAGTGCTTTTTTTCTTTTAAATCAGCATATAAAGGTTCTTGTCCTGAAAATTCTTAATCCCACGCCCATCTATTTTATGCGTAGTAAGACCATTGCTGCTAGAAAAATGTATAGAATCAAAGTGTATAGTAAAAATCACTGCTTTTAGTCTAAATCTCATCAAATTGAATTTCAATTAATTGTAAAATGGTATAAATTTGGTGGTAAATATATCAAAAAAGAAAACAAATCAATGGGTAGGGATTATTTAAAATATCAGTATCATAAACATGAAAAATAATTTTATTTTGGCCAAGTGAAAATTTACCTAGGACAGAGAAAAACTACGTAGCCTTAGATCATATAGTCTCTAACCCCTGCCTTTCTCTGTGCATATGCTGCATTTTTGTCCCTGCAGAGTAGATTCCTTTATACACATAATTTTGCTTTCCTGTTTTTTTTGGTTTGCACTTGACTTTAGCTCGTATTAATATGCAGTCCACTGTGGCTCTTTATAAGCTTTCAGTGCAATGCAGACTGACTATACTCACTATTTTGTTTTGTTTTGTTTTATTATCTAATTAGTGAAAGGCTGCATCTAAAAACTCACGGGCTTTAATCAATTATAGCTAAGGAGGTGGGAGTGAGGTCATGTGATAGGTCCATGTTCAATTATACCTGCCCGTGCAGCAGCCGGTAAGGGGAGTGTATTTTCCAGGGATGGCATTCCAAACCATGTTTTCTACATGTGGTTCATCAAGGCCATAAACTTTCTCTTAATGGAAATATCTGGGCACTTATGGCTGCATAGAGCTAAAGGAAAAAATTAAGTAAATTACAAATATTTTAAGATTAATTATTAAAATACAAGCTTGTAAACTCATAATTTTTATGAAAACTCTGGGGGAAATATAAACAGGTAAATTCCTAAGCTCAAAATATTTGTATTTAATTAGAAAACTTTTGTATGATATTGTATATATTTGAGCTGTTGAAAGTTTTCAAACTTAGTCTATAGGTCTTGCCCTGATTGTTATTAATGTTTATTCCTTTTTTTATTAGTGTTCACTAAAGTTACATGAAATTTCTTCAAAAGAGAGAGAGAGAGAGAGAGAGAGTTATGATGATAAAACAACCAAAAAATGCCATCTGACATGAAAATTAAGTCTCAGTAATGAAGGATCATCACATAAGATTTTTGAAATGTTAAAACATTGTCTTACTTGACCAATATTCTCTAAGTTCTGTTAGGCATGGGAT
This sequence comes from Phyllostomus discolor, assembly GCF_004126475.2. Classification (NCBI taxonomy): domain Eukaryota; kingdom Metazoa; phylum Chordata; class Mammalia; order Chiroptera; family Phyllostomidae; genus Phyllostomus; species Phyllostomus discolor. Next base: position 139,095,503 of record NC_040907.2, read on the forward strand.
AATAATGTCTGTGATAACATCAATAATTAAAATAATAATAGAAAGAAAGATATAATTCTGGCACAGTCTCATTATACTTACTTCAAAACTCTGGGCAAACTTCTAAAAACTTGGAAGAGAGAAAAATTATTTTCATGGCAATTCCAAGTATCTTAGCATCCCATCTTTCAGAATTTTTGTTGGTTGCTTCACAAAAGTTTCGACCTCTATGCCCAGGCCTGTATCTATTCAACTAAGCTTCATAGTTGTGTCTGCACAGGGTATCTTTCATTTGCATTGTCAGCATGACTCCAGTACAAGCCCTCCTAGTTCTCACTTGTACTTTTGGACAAACTCCTAGTAGCTCTTTTTACCACATTTCATGTCCCAACCTAATCTAGGTTTAGTGCCCCACAACAGAGTCCGGACCTTGTCAGTAGAGGACATTTTATTGCAAACTGGTTTATCTGGCTCTTCAGGTTTCCTAGATACCAGCTGCAACTTTCTATCTCATTTCTTTAATTTAGAAACATATAGACTCTAATCTAGAAAAACTAAACTGGGTTGTTGCCTAAATAGCGTCATTTTTTTTTCTTATTATGCCTTTTCTGATGTGCTTTTGAACCTATGCTTTAAAATTATCTTTATTCACTGTTATCAGTTGAATGTTATTTACTACCAAGACATACCTTAAATGCTACTCTCTACATTAAAGATTTCCTAAAGGTAACACTAGTATGTAATTGTTTTCTCTAAACTCCCATACCTGCAAAACTCTTTTTTTTTTGGTTTGTGTTATAATAATATATTTTTATCTCATATTAGTTTTATAAGACTGACTTAGTGTACAAGAACTATATGAATATAAATCTAAATCCAAATGGAATTATGTGTATAATAAATATAGTTAAATAAATAGAATGTCCTTACTTATTCTGAAAGAAATCTACAGATATATCTAAATATTATATATACTAGCCCTGGCTGGAGTAGCTCAGTGGATTGATCTCGGGCCACGAACCAAAGCATTGCAGGTTCGATTCCCAGTCAAGGCACATGCCTGGGTTGCAGGCCACAGCCCCCAGCAACTGCACATTGATGTTTCTCTCTCTCTCTCTCTTTCTCCCTCCCTTCCCTCTCTAAAAATAAATATATAAAATCATAAAAAAATAAAAAAATAAATATGATATATACTTAATTATATTTCCAAATCCATGCTTTTCTTCTTTAGGCAACTTCTGTAAGTCCACCATTCACTGTAAAAGATTAATTTGTGAAGGACACTCAAAATTCTGATGAGCCATTTCCTTTAAATTTGTTTCATTATTTAAAAATCATTTCTAAAGCACACTATGTTTTATTTACTTTCAAAGTCTTCCAGTTTATTTGTGAAATGATGAAGTTTTGTTTTGTTTTCGTTTATTTTGTTTTGTTTTGTGAAGGTGGTTAGTGCAGAACATAAAAATCTTGGCAAAAATATTTTATTCCTCTGAGGATTGAATAAGTTTTGCCTTTGCTTTATAAAAAAAAAAAAACAATTCTTATAGAGGTTTGCTAAAAAATTTTCCCACTAAATATTCCCCTTAGATTGAAATTGTGTGTTATAATCAATGCCATAGTATCAATTAATTCACTATAAAAATTTAGCTTAGTATGTTGAATCCTAATTGATTTCCGAAAAACTCCTAATGTAATTTTCTATTTTTGTCTATTCTTCAAATTATAAAATTCATATATATTTGTTGGAAAATTTTATTCTCTTACTTTCTACCCAACTCTACTTTTTAAGGATAACCCATATCAACTGTTGAAACATATTATTCCTGAATTTTATCTATGTAGATTAAAATCTATACACACATATACACATACATGGAAATATGCAAATATGCATTAAAGTATTATGTTAAACATTTATTTTTAACCTGGCTGGTGTAGCTCAGTGGATTGAGCGTGGGATGCGAACCAAAGCATCCCAGGTTTGATTCCCAGTCAGGGCACACGCTTAGGTTGCACCCACGGCCCCCAGCAACTGCACATTGATGTTTCTCTCTCTCTTTCTCCCTCCCTTCCCTCTCTAAAAATAAATAAATAAAAATCTTTAAAAAAATTTAAAAAAACATTTATTTTTAAATTGGGAGAATAGTTTGCATGTGTAGGAATATACAAATTTTGGTTATTTTAAATAATTATCTCCAAATTTATACACACTTTTTTCTTTGTTTAATAAATGAAAAAAACTTGAGAAAATTAGAGAAAATAAAGTTGCTCTGGCTTATTTTTTCCACCAGTTATGAAAGATAAACTAAATTTCCCTAAGACATTCCTAAGCATGTTGGACTCCCTGAACTCTCACTAATCGATTTAGTAGAACTGCACTTGATATATTTATGACCTTCTTAAACAGCAGAGTAGAATCTATTCCAAAGTGAAATTACAATGTGTGTTATATATTAGCTACAGGGAATTCTTGCCTTCAACATGATCCATTATGGCTGGAATTTATTGCAAGCTAAGTTCTATCCATACTGCTAACAGTTGCATAGAGAGCTAAAGTTGAGAGTGGCAAGAGTTCTAGATGACCTGGATATTTCTAATTTATAGGCACTTAGCAGGACTAAGTGGCCTCAGTGCATCGTGCGTTTGATAGTCTACTTGCAAAGATGGTGACCTTTCCATCCTAGTGCTTCCACTCAGCATAGAATTAGAGGTGGAGATAAAATGGTTTTATAGGTCTCTCTTGCAATATTTAGAAAACAAATAACCTTAGAAGGACATGATTCAATTGATTGTCTTTTAGAAGGTATGCCAATGGCTAATAGTACAGGTATTTATTGTTTTTTACTTTACTATTGAAATATGCAGTACTTTTCTTAAATCGTCATTAAAGCAAACACTCTAAAATTGGTAGTAAAGATAGAGGTCATCTAATAAAATCATTTCTAGAAATCTAAGTACTAGTCTTAATAAATAATCTTTTTTTCCTCAAGCTTGTACATTTTTAGTGATGGGGCTTGCCTTGTTGTAGGATAGTCCGTTCTATTCTGTACTATTGTGGATTAATAGAAAACCTCTATTTATATTGAAAACATAATACTTTGTAATACTTTTGTTCATTGTTCTTATTTCACTTCCTGGAACTACAATGAATAAACTAAAATCTCACCAGAACATTTCATAACAACCAGCCAGATGTTTAGTGAATATTATGTTTTTTAGCTTAAACATCCTCAAATTTTATCACGTATTTGAAGGTATTGAGATTTCACATCTTATTCACTCAGAATATGATGCTCATTATAATCCACCTATCTCTGCATCTATTATTATTAATGAATATAAAGTTTGTATTATTTTTTCCCATTTCTGTGTTGGCATATGAAGTCATCTTTCATTCATATAATCCAGAATTATATTTTACATTAATGTATGTACCATTTAATATATTTTGGTAATTAAATATTTTTCAAATATATACTTAAATCTATTTTTAAAATATAGCATATTAACTATACTTATTTGTTTTTTAAAGATTTTATTTATTTATATTTGGAGAGAAGGGAAAGGAGGGAGAGAAACATCAATATGTGGCTGCCTCTCAAGCACCGCCAACTTGGGACCTGGTCCACAACCCAGGCATGTGCTCTGAGTAGGAATTGAACTGGCAACCTTTTGGTTTGCAGACTGCCACTCAATTCACTGAGCCACGCCAGCCAGGGCACTATATGTATTTTTATAAGTTACTCTGACATATTAAAATGATTTGAACCTTGACTTTTACCATTAAAATATACTTTACATACTTCTGAGCTTTGTGACATTCACAGATTTTTATACACATGACTTTGATGCCTTCATTTATGTCAGCAATTAAAAATGGAATGGGATAGATATTAGAACACAGTTATATGGCACTTCACCTCCTTGATATGTTAATGATGCTTTCATTTATATTTTCTAAGTACAATTATTTAGCCAAGGACAAATGAATTTGACTAACTTTTGCTTTATTGGTTGTATAATCATCAGATTAAACATGTTTGCTTCAGTTTAGATATAGTTTTTACAACATCCTTATTTAGAAATGTGACATGTGACATTTTTAATGAACATATCCTAGCTTCCAAAAATCATTCATCTATTTTTAAATTGATTTTAATCCAAATATTTAATAATTTATTTAAAATCCAATATTATAAGTATGTGTATTATAGGGTTCATGTTTTTCACTTTTTCGGATATTTACCTTGTTATAAATTGAAAATATAATTTACATACATTATGTGTTAATATATATCTAGCATAAAGTTATGTCATGAAATACTTATAATGATTCTATTATACAATGTTTATTCTTATCTCCATTTATTAAGATGAGAACACTAAGCACAGAGAGATTTTGCCTCTAGATAATAGAGTTAGTGGGCTATGGAACTAAGTCTGGAAGCCAAGCAGGCTCAAGTATGCACAGTCATCTGTCCTAGGCACAATGCTAACTCCTGGATAGGAGATTCAGCCATGATCAAAGCAATGCCTTGGGTTTAGTGAAGCTTTCAGTCTAGTGAAGGGAGAAAAATTAAAACAAATACATAAAATATGTAATATGCCAGTGGTGGATGAAAAATGCAATGCAGAAAAATAAGTAGTGAAAGGAGAATTAGAAAAGAGATTTCTAGCCATAGATATGGTATTTTAGACGGGGTGGTAAGAACAGGCCATGTTGATAAAATGATATACTTAGAGGAAAAATTTTATAAGCTTGAAACAAATTTTTAAAATCACAAACATACATTTGTTAGTATTAAATACTTTGACTCTGGAGTCAAGGAGTTGCAGGTATGCAACCTAATTCTGTAAGTCTTAAGCCATAGAATCTGAGTAAATGGGTTCTGCTTTGAAGATACTTTTCCCCTTCATCAAATTTACCATAAAAAATAATTAGACAATTTAGCACATATTTATGTATATAGTATTTATTGAAGTGTAGTTTATAGTGATAAAGACTGACAACATAAAAAATCTCAATCATAAGTTTTTAGACAAATAATACTTATAGATTTAAAGTAGAGTGAGTATGATTAAATCACAAAGTGTTACAGTAAAACTACATTTACAGATATGGGATGATATTCACTGTGCATGTATGATAAATGTATATTTGGAGAGGGGGGAATCAGTAAAATAAACATTTAAATGCATAGAATGATTATGTGTGGTTGAATTGTGAATGGATTCTCTTTTGTTTTGCATTTTAATTTTATCAGATATTAGCATATGATACTTTAGCAAAAATATAAATGGACAAAAATGTTATACAATCCTTCTCCAAGGATTTTGTGATTAACACATTGTTTTTATAAATTAGAACTTCATATTATTGCTTTTTTAACTTTTGGAAGGACAAAATTTGTTTTATCCCATCAAATCTCAGCATTAATTTTGTCACGTATTTATCACCAGTCCTTTAATTGTGAACAGAATGCTACTTAATACCTTATGTTTTGAGACACAAAATTGAATAATTGTAATTGTCTTTTCTTGTCCTTAAACTTGTGTGAAATGGATCAATTTTTGTAGATTATTATTATGTAAAAATGAACAAGCATAGAACATTTTATTAAGTAAGTCCTTTGACAGTAATAAGAAGCTTCAATTTCAAAAATTTTTTTTTAAAGATTCAATTTCTGCATTGCAGCCACCAAATAATATACACTCCATCGTGGTGAAAGTCCAGTGTGTCAACAAAAAAGTGGGCACTGTTATCTTCCACGAAGTTCGAATAGTGGTCAGAGACAGGAATGACAACTCACCTGAATTCAAGCATGAAAGCTACTACGCCACAGTGAATGAGGTCAGTTTCTGTGTGCTCTCTGTGTTTTTTTATACATATGGCTAACTGTATAATATATATATATATATGTTTTAAAATTATTTACAAATATCAAGGAAACATTTGAAAGAATAATTTGTTAGAAGAAACAGGGTCTGGATGACTTTGGACATAATTTTAGGAATATACTTTGTTATAGAAGAATTGATTTATTTATAATAATGATCAAAATTTTAATATTCATAATCATCTTGGACAATTTTATCCCTGATTACACATGCTTGCTTACTGAGGCTCCATAGGAGATATTTATTCTCATGGTAAGATGATAGATGATGCATTAATTTATTTTCATATCACTGAAGTAGTAGCAGCAAGTAAACCCTGTAAGACAATATATATTTAAAATTCTATTAATTAAAGGTTATTTCCTGAATTTTAAGATCAAGGTTTGGCAAATTCAAAATATTTTATTATAAATCACAACTAAATTCTTATAAGAAAATGTTGATCAAATTATAAAAATATTTTGAACATAATATAATTGCTTTTATTAGAACATGCTTTTATTAGTTTATTTGCTTTTTTTATTTTGAGCCAAATCCATGAGTGAAGTACTCCTTTTATATTTTCTTAAAAATAGCCATTACTCTATTATCATTATTTCCTTATTCCATTAAGTTAGAAAATATTTCTGAAGTCCCTCTAATATCACCTATTTTATATACTTTAACAAAAAACCCTACATTTTAGCAGTTCTTTATGTTCCAGATGATTTTTTTTAACCTTAATAATATGTACCTACTTTAAAGGAGGAAATCAGTACAGTTTGGGTATTAAATGCAGCATTGACTCTTTAACCTCTATAAGCTTCTTGAAATTATTAAAATGCATCTTATTTATCTCAACATTCTTCTATTCATAAAAAAATTTAAGAAATGGTATATATCATAATCTGAGACTTTATAGTTTGTAATTTTGATGTGGTTGTGTTTACCTATGCCACCATCTTGACTGGAAGTCCCTGAGAATTTACAGTTTGTAGTACCTTTTAAAAAACCCATAAACTCTTCTTTTAAGTTTAACAGGACCTGTTACTGGGGAGTCAGTGCTTAACCTTTCTGAGCTATCTTTATTTAACAGGTTTCTACTCAAATAGAGAGATGTTAATTAATATAATTAATCAAGTTACATGATTAATTATTTTAGCATCTGAAGTATATTATTTCAATGAAATTTTGCTTTGTTTATTCACTTCCTTAGGGCATAAACTGATAGTCAGGAGAGTTATGTTAGGCAATAGGTCTAACTGGAAAATCTATTCTTATATTATATTTAACAATTCCTGGATACATATCTTTAATTTTTGTAAAGAAATTTATAATGCTCAATTTGAATTTCAAAGTATCCAATGTGATTTAACTACTTCCACTCACCCCACCTAATCTTTTCAACACCTTGCTAAAACATAACCTTTTTAAATACTGTTTTAATCATGCCACTCTCCTATTCAAAAACTGTAATTTCAAAGTATTGTCAGGAAAAAAGGCCATCTATATCTGTTGGCTGACTTTCAAGGCCTACCATAATCTGAACTTTTGTCAAAGTATTCTTACATTTAAATCCTCTTTGATAAAACTTCACTTCTTTCAGAATAATTTCTTCATCTCACAAATCAATCCACCTATTGGACTTTGCTCACACTGTTCATTTTACTTAGGATGAGATCCTCCCTACTTTTCAAGTCTCCAAATTTTATTCATGTTTTAAAATTTATCTCAAGACCTATTTCTCATTTTCTATTTCTAAAGTTGTCCCTAACTATTCACATTCATTAATACTCAGTTTCTCCAAACTCTAAACTCCTGCAGTCTCTCGGTAAATGTCAATTATAGTGATAAAATTTGTAGAAAAATCAAACATTTTATCTTAAATATTATTTGGAGAGGACCAGGACTTTCTTAGAAGATTTTATTTATTTATTTTTAGAGAGGGGAAGGGAGGGAGATAGAGAAAAAGTAAGATCAATGTGTGGTTGCCTCTCATATGGCCTCCACTGGGACCTGACCCACAACCCAGAATGGGAATCCAACCAGCAACACTTTGGTTTGTAGCCCGAGCTCAATCCACTGAGGTCTGCCAGCCAGGGCTGGATCAGGTCTTTTTACAAAGCTGTCCATGTGTCTTTTTCTCTCAACGCACTTCCCTGTAGCCAACTAAGACAATCTTATTCCACTTGTACCGTGGTCTTATCTTCTATGGTTTAATAATATTATTTTCTCCTTTGATTTTTAATCTTTAAATTAATTTATTTTAATTCATTTTTTATTGTTCAATTACAGTTGTCCCATTTTCCCCCTTTGATTTTGCTCATACTTTCATATCTATTTTCTTAAAAAATCAAAAGCTTGTTTAAACCTTAAGACATAATCAGAAAAGAAAAAACAAATTCAGCTATTTTTTCTTAAAATTTGTTGATTTGAAAGATTCTTCCACAGTGTACTTCTCTTAGTTTCATTGGCTAGAATGGAGGTTATATATTTATATGTTTATATGCATATATATCTATCCATTGGGAAATAAATTGAACATATATACATATATGTGTGTATATGTGTATATACATGTACTCCAACTACAATGCTGCCTGTGTCTCTTGTAACTGCATCCTGCCTGTAAAATTTTTAAAAAATGAAATAGATTTTACCTTCTGTGCAAAATAGCAAGATTTTTCTATGCTGTGTCTCATTTTAGGATGAGTAATGAATTTAATGAAGAGCAATCTAAATGTTTTTTTTTTAAATCACTCAGAGTTTAATAGATTGTTGGTGTCAAAATATTTTGTACTTCACTAAAGTCTAAAAAAAGGTATAAAGTCATTATCACAGATGTATAAAAGAAGTTTTCAAAATCAAAACCCTGATTAGTCACTCTCCTTATTCACTAGGAGAATACTCAGGCCTGGAACAACAGAATGGATTGACTGTGTTACACATTAAATGAGTCACAGAGTTGGGAATAAAGCACAAGTTCTCAGTTCAGTCACCCCTTTACTACTTAATAATAGACATCTTATTATGCTACATTACAACTATTTTCCTGTAACTTATTTAAAAATAAATATCAGGGTTTATACTTATAGTATTATATCATAATATAATCACACTGAACATTTTTATGAATGCATTAAATGTCAGCTTCTTTTTTTAAAGATTTTATGTATTTATTTTTAGAGAGAGGGAAAGGGAGGGAGAAATAGAGGCAGAGAAACATCAATGTATGGTTGCCTCTCACGTAGCCCTAAATGGGAACCTGGCTCTCACTCAACCAAGGCATGTGCTCTGATTGGGAATTGAACCAGTGATGATATGGTTTGCAGTCTGCACTCAATCCAGTGAGCTATACTAGCCAGGGCTAATTCTTGCATTTATTTCTCTTGGTGGGTAGATAGCTTACAATCTCTCAGAAAGAAAGAGGGCAAAGGGGGAGGAGAATGGGAGAGAGAGATGAAAAGAAAGACAAATTGCAAAGGAAAGCCTTTAAATTTTAAGTTATTTTAAGTCTGTATTATGTAGCCTTTTTGCTTTAAATTTTTGAAAATGTGTTCACTGCAATATGTTTTATAATTTTTTAGTAGATTTGCAGTACTATACAATTTCATTTTATTATGTAGGGTGTGCTTTATCAGTGTGATATTTTCTTTTTACTCAATTGAGAGCAACTGTGTTTGAGTTTCAGAAGGAAAATAACAGCTTATATGGTGCCTATGTTTTCTAGAAAATTTGCCTTTTTCATATTTCACTAGTCAATATTCTTAGATTAATTATGGTTCATTATAGTTTCATTTTGTTTATTCACTTAGGTTATTTAGTTAAGCTCATATATTAATAACAGAAGTACGAGGTCTGTCCAGAAGGTATCCAGCCATGTAATATAAAAAATAGAAACATTGTAAATAGGACAGTGATGCCTCACCCCTTCAAAGTTGGCACTTTGGTACCTCACACAGTTTTTTCTCCCAATAGTCATCAGCTGCCCCATTATATTTTTCTGAATTTCATTGAAAGTCTGAAATCTCTTCACTTTCAAAGGCAAGTTTAGTTTTGGGAAAAGCCAGGAGTAGCAGGGTGCCAAATCTGGGCTGTAGGGAGGCTATGTCACCTGGGTGATTTGCTGTTTTGGCAAACAACTGCAGGAGACATGATGTGTGAGTGGGCTCATTATGATGAAGCTGCCAGTCATCAATTGCCCATAACTATAGCCTTCTGAATCATCTGAAGAGTTTCTGCAGAGGAATGTTCAAGCTTAATGCAAAATTTGATGCAAATCTGTTGCTCAACTCAATCATTTTGAATGCCACAACCACACAGTACACATGCTCACTCAACAGTGTCTAAGGCCCCCACTGACTAGTACAATGAAGTCATCATTGTTCACACATGCACATTCCAGTCTACTCTCCTTGGTTGCCAAGTTACATTGATGTTGCACAAACCATTCTCATCATATTAACAATGCTGGATTTTTTCTGGATAGACCTCATATATGCAGTTTTTTTTTAATTATAATAAAATGTATTCTTTTATGTTCTTACAATATTTATTTCAGTGATTTACTATTATATTCACATATGAATATATTTATATTTATATTTTTATTTTATGATTTCTTAAACAATATGCCTAAACAATTATAATGAACACTTTCCACTTTCTATTATTCTTTTTCAATAAATAATTTAGGGGTATACATCTTACTTAAACATATTTTTAAATGATAACATCTTTGTTTCAGGTGTCACTTTTAAAAATATGTAAAGTTACATGTAAAATAAAATTGTCCCATGCAGCAGTGATTGAATTAGAGTTCTACTACTATGGTGATATTTTAAATATTTTATGATTCCTGAAACTTTCATAATGCAACAATATTTCACCAATAGGATATTCAGTTTCCTGAGGATGCAGTTTTTATATAAAATATTTTGTTGAAATTTAAGTCTTTAGTTAGGTTCAAAAGATCTACTTTTTACTCTTAGTCAGTGTTAAATAATGGTACCACAGCCTTTTGAAGTTTATATTTTTAGTTGAACTGTGGTCCACAAGTCAAAGTTGGCCTGTATATTTCTGTATTGGCCCATGAAATTTTAATGTCTACCAAGAAAAAAATTTTATTGCAACATAGCCATGTCCATTCATCATGTATTGTTGATTTGCTATATTATCAGTGGTGACTAGTTACAACAGTGTGAATATGGCCCACAAAGCTGGAAATATTTACAACATGGCTCTTTTCTCAGAAAAGTTTGGTCACCCCTATTATCACTCTACCTGAGATGTTAAGAAGATTTCAACTAGCTGTAGTATATATATATATATATATATATATATATATATATACTTATATGTGTCAGACTTGATACAGTTATAGATACATACATCCATATATATATATATATAAAATTTTGAACTATGATTTTCCAAGTTTCTAATTGAGTTCATTCTATACACATGAGCACATGTGCATACACTGACTTATAAATACATATATATGTATGCGTATGTAGTATATGTATGTATATGCATAAGTGTGTATATGTGTGTATGTATGCATGTACACGCAATCAACTCAGAAGGCTGGCAAAATACAGTTAAAAGTAATTAAAAGATTGAACCCCCCAAGTTTGCCAGTATTCAACTATTTTTGTCTTATAAAAATAGAAATTGAATAAGATTCTATAAATAAAAAGTGTATTAAATAAAGTTTGGTACTACTGAATTACAGTAATAGTTATATTGTGACCTTAGACTCATAAGAAATATGTAGTTTAATATATATACCATCTCTGTACAAAAATTGGCAAGAATCCATAAATATATACATACATACATATATACACATTGTTGTTTCTTAATGATATTTTGAATTTATTTTATAAACAGTGTCTAGTTTCACTTAGTTTTTGTTTAACTTAGCAGGACTTACTTTCCTGAACTGCCACTAAATAAATTATAATGAATTCTGTATAGCAACCTTAAAATAAAACAGGACAATGTAAAGAGATTGGAACTGAAGAACAAGGCAGAGCCCAAATCCCGAAAGACACCATTGGTTATAAAGAGGAGTTTTCAGCAATAAGGGACCAATGAATATTCACCTTAAAGCAATAAAACCGCATTCAAATTTGCCATTTTCTGGCCTCATTCCCACAGTTTGATAAAGAATTCTTAGAAAAGGTTAGCTGAAAGTAGAGATGCAAGATAAAAAGAAATTATGAGCTAATGACAATAGATAAGGGGTTATATAGGAAAGATATTTAGGTGGACAATTTCGTGGGAAAGGATGACTGGAAGACTGTAGAAGGTAAAAAGGACAAATGATGTAGAACTCTATAACTCGTTTAGATGAACTCTGACTTAGACCATAGCAATGGATCCTGCTAAGAGAATATATTAGAGATGAGTACTTTGGAGAAGATTTGCAGTCAGAGGAGATTTTGGTGATTTCAGTATCCATGAGATTGTTCAGTTGTGACAATTCAGCATGGAATATCATTAGATCTTGAAAAGTCCATGATAAAGATAAAAATTTGTGAATCATGAGTCAGTTAACCTAAACTAAGATTGACCAATTAAAAAAAATCTTATAGGATATAACATGTATAGTAGGTATCCAAAAAAATTGTCGCTCCTATAGTAGCTATATTTAGATATATACAATATGCAGGGGGGAAAAGTTGTAGCTTTTATCAGATTTGCACAAATATCCATACACTAAATAAAATTAATGAACATTGGCCCAAAGCTTTTTGGAGACAAACCAAAGAAAGAGAATTCAACAGAAAACACACCAAAGGTGTAGTCAGAGAAAAAGGGGACATTGCTACCAAAAAAAAAAAAAAAAAAGAAGAAGAAAGAAAGAAAAGAGAGTGCACTGAATTTAAAAATGTAAGCTCTATTCTAGTAAATTAGTAAAAGTATAAATCATATTGTGTTAAATTAAAAGTGTGTTGAAAGTGGGGAAACAGAGATAGTAGCTATGAAATACTCAAGGTGCTTGACAAAAAGGGAAGCAGAAATAAAGCAGTAGCTAGGAAATGATAGAAAGCTCAATTTAAAGTTTAGGGATAGGGGAAACATGAGTCCATTTACACAGATGATAGTAGTACATATCAAATATCATATTAACTCTAATATTTATTTGAGACATTTAATAATCACTTTTTAAAAGTTTTATAAAATGAAACAGTAAGTCATCAAACGGAAGGGTTCTGAGAATGTGGCATTTCTTTTCCTTTCATTCATAACTTCACTCACTGAAGTGTAGTTGCTGGAACTAATCAGGGATGTCTCAAGTTCTGGAAAAATCCACACAAGGAGAATTATAGTGGAGTTTTTTCTACAACCCAATAGACCACAAATTGCACAAACAGGATCTCATCCTCAGAGATTCTGAAGGGCAGCAACTGAGTGCGAAGGACTGAAATTAATCTGAATCAAAGTTTGAGATGAACATCGGCTACCAGAGTTTCCCTGGTCTTTATACCCACTTCCCCTACCCTCAAGAATTCAGGACAGAGTGAACAGGTAAACTAAAACTTTTCTGCTCTTAAAGTTGTGAAAATCTAAGAAGGCCAGAAAGAAGAGCTTCCTTCACAGGCTCTAATTGGTGACTAGCGATTGACCTGTTGCTACCCTGCTCATGGGGAATAAAAAACTATTTTTTAACCTACAATTATCCTAAGCTCATAGTTAAATAAAAATTGTAAACAATAATAGTGGATAGTTGGTATTCACTGAAAATCTACTTTATTCCAAAACTGTAAACATGATCTTGTTTGACCCTTATAGACCAATGGGCTCACATTATTATGGGCATTTTAAAGTAAAAAAAATAAGTTTAGAGACCTTAACTAAATTTTCCATAATCAAATATCTTGAATTTGGTAGATCTGTTCTCTCTTTCTAAAAACACTGACACTTTTAAAATACCATGGTCTACTGGCAAACTCTAAAAACTAATCTGGTGCCAGAAATAATAATGTTAAAAACTGTGTATGTGAAAATGAATACTTTCTACTACATACATTGGCCACCACCTCCCCCAAACTATCATCATTTCAGTTATAACCATTCCATTTTTGTATTAAGAAACATAATATAAATAGTTAATTTGTGAGCGTTATAGACTATAAATTAACAAAACTTAAATTTCTCTTCCTCCTTTAAGAAAACATTTAAACATATATTTTCCTGTGAAATTAAAAAAAATAACACATAAGTATACAAAGAAATTACATTTCTCCAATGTTTTCCCCTGCTAAACCTACTTCAGTATATATATCTACAATATTGTCTAGGGATTCTTGTCAATTTTTGTACAGAGATGGCATTATGTGGTTACTTTGGGAAGTTTAAATTCATGTAATTTCCATTATTGCCAGTCATATAAGGCATTAAAGTCTTCCGCTTCTGACTGAGGTAGAGTAGGTAATCAGGACCAATTATTCTATTAATGGTGACTAAAAGTGTTAGGGAAATATAAATAAACAAACAAACAAAATAAAAATAAGTAAATGAATGTATCTAATGAAAGACATCAAATAGCTAATGAAAATATAAGTATATGTGACTGAATAAATATTGATTGCACTGATAATGCTTTCTTTTAAGGAATATATATATATATATATATATACATATATATATATATATATCTCACATGTAGATAAAGATGTATACTTAATATATGAAAATACTATAGTTATAAACCAGAAGATGACCAATACATATTTTCTAAGGTCTTCATTGCTTAGAGAGAGAATGAAATAGTTAATAGTGGGCATGTTAATCCATCAGAGTAAGGCATGGGAACAAATAAAAAAAGAACATAAAATAGGCAGGGTAAAATGTAAAGAGTAGATGTAAACCATCCTGCTCATAAATATATAAAAATAAAGGGGAAAATACTCAAATTGAGAGACAAATTTCTCAGGTGGATTAAAAAGTAAAGCCAAGTGTAGGCAATTGACATGAAATACAAATAGAAAGATTCAGAAATCTTAAATATAAAAATATGAAAGTAGATACACTATGCAGTCAGTTACCATGCAGAAACTATTTAGTTGTACTATTATCAGACAAAATAAGCTTTATAGCAAAAAAATTGGTAGGGAATAAAAGTTTTCATAATGAAAAAAATCAATTAGCCAGAAAGTTATAGCATTATGAATTCAATTGCACTTAACAATATGACCTCAGAAATAATAAAGTAAATTTTAATTGAAAGAATTAAAAGAGAAAGATAAAAATCCATTATCATAGAGGGATATTTTTAAACTGTGGTGGGTAGAATAATAGTCCATTAAGGACTGTCCATGCCTTAATCCCTGGCGAAAGAGCTTCATAGGCATGATTAAAATATAAAAGTTAATGGGGAGGATATACTGATGGGCTGAGTCTAATCACATGAGCCCTTAAAATGGGAGAACTTTCTCTGGCTGAAGTCACAGAGAGTCAAGTGAGGAGAAAGTGGGGATTATGAAGCAGAAGGGAAACTCAGAGAATCCAGGAGTGGGAAGCACTCAACACAATTTTGCTGGCCAGGAAGATGAATGAAGCCATATTCGAAGAACTAAGAAGCAACTCCAGCCCAGATTTCCCATCAGGAAATCAGGTCCCTCAGTCCTACCATGGCAAAAATAAAAAATTCAGCCCTGAATGAGCTTGAAGTGCAGTCATTCCCAGAGTCGCCAGAAAGGAACTCAGCCCTGCTGACACCTTGATTATAACTTGGTGAGACCTGACTCTGACTTTTGACTAATCTATGAGATGAAAGAAATGGATACTAATTTAAGCTGCTAGATTTGTAATTTGTTATAACAACAATAGAAATTAATGCCGTACTGCTCTATATACCTGACAAAATAGGTAGGGAGAAAAATAACAGTAAGGACATAGAAGATTTGGACACACTTGACATAGTAAGTTCCTATGAAAGAAACACTGTTTCACAACTCATTCTTTTCAAGCACATGGGATATTTTCAAGAATTTACCAAATGCTAGTCTCTAAAGAAAGTACTAATATATTCCAAATTACTGAAATTATACAGAATATGTTTTCTAGTCACAGTGAAATTGAGATTAAAATCGATAAAACAACAGAAACTAGAAATCTCCCATATATTCAGCAAATGACATATAAACATTTTAGTATTCACAAATGGCATTATTGTTTATATAGAAACCCAACAGTATTCACACCTTAGCTATTACAGTTAAAAATGAGCTTAGCCAGATTCTTGGGCACAAGGTCAATATTTTCTTTTTTAGAAAACAAGTATATTTTTTATAAATCAGCAACAAATACACAATGAATTTTAATAGGTGATTCCCTGGTTATAGCCCCTACCAAAATAAAGTTTCAATTATATCTATTTACTTTTTTAATTAAATAAAGCTTATACTTTAAAGAAAATACAACTTAATGTCTTGGTAAATATATGGAGTAACCACAATTTTCATGTGTTTTTTTGTGGGTGAGTAAATTGGCACAATTACTTTGGAGATCTGTTACAGTGTCTACAAAAGTTGAAATGCTACTTTACCCTATAGTAGATACCCTATAGATACCCTATAACTCAGCAATTCTGCTTTTCTGTATGTATACAACATAAAGTAATACATGTGTCCACCAAATTTGTACAAGAAGATTCATTAAAGATTTTTCTATAATAGTAAAAAAGAGCTAGAGATAACCCTATTTCCAACTATGCTAGTGCTGGTTTGCCATATGTCAGTTATGTTTATCTTTAAAAAATTAAATTTTGGCCCTGGCTGGCATAGCTCAATTAACTGAACATGGGCTGCAAACCAAAGTGTTGCCAGTTTGATTCCCAGTCTGGGCACATGCCTGGGTTGCAGGCCAGGTCCCCAGTAGGGGCCATGAGAGAGGCAACCACACATTGATGTATCTCTCCCTCTTTCTCCTTCCCTTCCCTTCTCTCTAAAAATAAATAAATAAAATCTTTAATTTTTTTTTCAGTTTTTCACTTTTTCTAACTAGAAAAGGAGGGGAACAAAAATATTGTAACATCTACCATATAGGGTTTAATGAATAATTACTTTAACAGGCAATCTGAAACAGATCTCTTTAACAACTTACCTATACCTGATACTATATATGTATGCATGTATTTATTTATTTATTATTTTCCTTTTCCTTTTTCTTTTTTTTAAATTATTTTATTGTAGTTCAGTTACAGTTGTCTGCATTCCCCCCCCCCAAACCCAGCTCCCTCCCTTTCTTCCACACTCCCCCTTGGTTTTGTCCATGTGTCTTTTATAGTTGTTCCTGAAAACCCTTTCCCCCATTTTTAATTGTACCTCTGCCCCATTAGAATTGAATCACTATTTATTTTATTTTATTTATTGATTTGAGAGAGAAAGCGAGACAGAAACATCACTTTGTTCCACTTATTTATGCATTCATTGCTTGTTTCCCCTATGGCTTATCAGGATGACCCTTGAACTAACTGTGCTAGTTGGCCAGGGCTGAATGGAATCGTTATTAAAGCTGGCACTTTATTTTGCGCATTGAGTAGAACCGTACCTAGTACCTTGTAAGATTTCTATAAATAGATTTCTCAATGAAATATGAATGGTACAATCACGAAACAAAAGTATCACTTAACATATACAGTCTGTTTTTTCTAAGATAAGAATTGGATGATAAGAAATTCTAGGATAAGGAAGAGTTTATTTTGAGTTAAATTAGAAAAAAGATCATACATGGTAAAGTTTTTTGTTTAACAAGTAAAAGCTTTCCCAATTATTGTGAGAGATTACATTGATAAACAGAACAGTGGTAATAATGAAAGAAACACACTTTTTGTTCAACTTGTTAAATATAAACTGTGTGAATTCTAGCCTTTTTTACATAAGTCTAGGGAGAAATTATGTATTCATTTAGATATAACTATTATGCTGCTTGAGAATCTTTACCCTACTTTTCATCTCAGGAAAACTCAAGTCATATCGATTAATTAGCATTAACATGATTCCCCTTTAACCAAATATCATTTTCCCCCTCTACTACGTTTTTCTACATGCACAGTGTTATGAGGCTCAGTGCAGTGTCCCAAGAATACCACAGTTAATTTAATAAATCTGTTTGATCAGATTCTCTAAGTTCATAATAATAGGGAACTTTAAAGGATGCTTCACAAATCTAAATTTTATATGTCATTTACAATTCAAGAAGGTGATAATTAGCAGTTAAAATACTTTGGGTTTCAAGAACAACCAAGTGTATTCGTAATTTTTAATGTTACAATATATCACAAATTATGTCTTGGTTAATAACATCAATGTCCATAAACTTTAGATTTAAAATTTTAATATTTATTTTTATTACTCCTTTTATTATTAGCCATATTCATTAGGAAGTAACCTCATACCAGATCAGTTTTAAGTTTGTTCCTATCTAAAATTTGTTGATAGTAAGATTTCTGCATATATCTTCTTCCCAATTTAATCACATCCCTTAATAATGAATGGAATACAGACTATAATAATAATGATAGATTAACCCTAACAAATGTAATTTATTAAGTACATTTATTGATCAATTGATTTTAAAGGTTTTATTTATTTATTTTTAGAGAGAGAGGGGAAGGGAGGGAGAAAGAGAGGGAGAGGAACATCAATGTGTGGTTACCTCTCATGTGCTCCCCACTAGGGACCTGGCCTGCAGCGCAGGTATGTGCCCTGAACTGGGAATGAACCAGTGATTTACAGGCCAGCACTCAATCCACTGAGCCACACCAGCTGGGGCTATTAGGTACATTTAACACTAAGTGTTATCTATGAAACATGTCATTTAAAACATTCATACCTACACACTGACTCAAATTATGTGTATATTATTTTAATTTTAAAGATAAAAAGGTACAGATATAAAAGAATTTATTAATTTGCCCAAGATCTCAATTATAATAATTGGCAGGTCAAAGACAGAAACTGAAGCATGCTCATGCCAAAACTGAGTGCCTGATCACCATCTTATGCAAATGCATCAGGCAAGAGAATAATAGAATTTAGATGTATAAAGAAAATTCCTTGTAATTTTGAAATCTCATATTTCTTCCATATGTCTTGCAATAAAGCTTTCTGAAAGAGTAAAAAATAAATAAATAAGACCATTGATATGAATATTAACACTAGTTGGACAAACAGTTGCATTTGCTTGTTTGATATAAATTATCATCTTGATTCAAAATTTAGTAAAATAATGATGTGATAGGTAGTGCTATTAAAAAGAAAGAGAAAAAGAAGAAGGAGGGAGGAAGGAAGGAAGAAAGGGAAAGAAAGAGAGAGAGGGAGAAAGAAGGAAGGAAGGGGGAGAGAGAGAGAAAGAAAGAAAGAAGGAAAGGAAAGAAAGAAAGAGAAAGAAAAAGAATAACGAAAGAAACAAGCCTAAGAAGAAAGATAAGACAAAGAAAATAGAGCAAGAAGAAAGACAGAAAAACGAAAGACATAAGAAACCGCCAAAGACTCCCTCCAGACATCCCTAACGCCTCAGCTCCCGCCCCACGCCATCCCCGCACCCGGAACCGCCAACATCCCCATAAAGGAAAAGGAAGAGCAAGCTCTGGCTGGTGTGACTCAGTGGAATGAGTGCTGGCCTATGAACCAAAGAGTAGCCAGTTTGATGCCCAGCCAAGGCACATGCCTGGGTTGCAGGACAGGTCCCCAGTAGGAGGTGTGCAAGAGGCAGCCACACATTCATGTCCGTCTCCCTCTCTTTCTCCCTCCCTTCCATTCTCTAAAAATAAATAAATAAAATCTAAAAAAAAAAAAAAGAAAGAAAAAAAGCACAACTCTGGAATTAGCATGACCTGTATTCAGAATGATCTATTTCCAGGGGCTTAATCACAGAAAATTTATTAATTTCTAATTTCTAATAGGCTTAGCATCATCAATGGAAAAAAATCATATTTAGACTAGCTGTTGAAGAGTCAAGGCCACAGGCAATGTAATGCACCATCTGTGGCCCAGGAACATTCTGGCACTCATGCAGTGGGAGGATGGTCATGACAGCAGTCTCCATTTTCACTGACACAGGATTCCCAAATGTAAACTGAAAAATCACCTGAATATTTTCCCCACAAAGCATTATTTTTGCTGAATTAAATTTTATATGTATTATTGTCACATTCTCTTAGGATAGTAATTGTATGTTATATATCCATTCTAAATTTATTGCTAGTACTCTTAGTTTCTAAACTAAAGAAAATGGTTAATATAGTAGGATAATAAAACAACATGAAAAAATGAGTAAATACCATATAACATTGAGACTAATAAATATATTTTCATTTTTCAATTAGAGTTGACATATTAGTTTCAAGTATACAATATAGGATTACACATTTATATAACTTACAGTGTTCACTCCCAAAAGTCTAGTATCATCTGACACCATACAAAGTATTACAGTATTATTGACTATATTCCTCCCCTATGCTGTACTTTATATTCCCGTGACTATTTTATAACTGTCAATCTGTACATCTTAATCCTGTCACCTTTTTCACCCCTCCAATTTCCCTTCCATTTGGTGACCCTAAGTTTTTAATTCATATCTGTGAGTTTATTTCTGTTTTATTTGTTCATTTGTTTCTTTTTAGATTCAATGTATTAAGTGAAATCATATGGTATTTGTTTTTCTCTGCCTTATTTAATATAGCCTAATACCCTCTAGGCCCATTCATGTTGTCACACATGTTAAGATTTCATTTGTTTTCATAGCTGAGTAATATTCCCTTGTATATATGTACACCTTCTTTATCCATTTTTTCCATTCATGAACACTAAGATTGCTTCCATATCTTGGCTCTTGTAAATAATGCTGCAGTGAATATTGGGGCGTATGTATTTTTCATAGTGGTTTCACTAATTTACCATGCTGCCAATAGTGAATGAGAGTTCCCTTTTCTATATATCCTCACTGATTCTTGATTGTTGGTTTATTAATGATAGCCATTCCGACAGGTGTGAAGTGATATCTCGTTGTGGTTTTAATTTTCATTTCCCTGATGATTAGTGATGTTGAGCACCTTTTCAAATGTCTATTGGTCATCTGTATGTCCCCTTTGTAGAAGTGTCTATTCAGATCCTCTGCCCATTTTTAATGGGATTGTTTGTTTGTTGTGTGTATGTGTGTGTGTGTTAAATTCTGTAAGTCCCTTTTAATTTTGGAATATTAACCCTTTATTGGATGTATCATTGGCAAATATATCATCTTCCATTCTATAGGTTGTCATTTTGTGTTGTTGATGGTTTTCTTTGTTGTGCAAAAACTTTTAGTTTGATATAGTTCTATTTATTTTTCTTTTGTTTCCCTTGCCTGGGGAAACATTCAAAAATATATTGCTAAGAGAAATATCAGAGTTTACAGCCTATGTTTTCTTCTAGAGTTTTATGGTTTCAGATCTTACATTTTAGTCTGAGATCAATGTTGATTTTGAGTTTATCTTTGTATGTTGCATAAAAGAGTGGTCTAGTTTGATTTTGGCACATATATTTTCAGTTTTTCCAACATCATTTATTGAAGAGACAGTTTCTAACTCATTGTGTTCTTGTCTTATTTGTCATAAATTAGTCAGTCTTATTAGGCATGGGTTTATTTCTGGGCTCTCTATTCTGTTCTGTTGATTAATGTGTCTGTTTTTATGTTATTTCATGCTGCCTTGATTACTGTGGAATGCATTGTGATACCTCCAACTTTGTTCTTCTTTCTCAATATTGCTTTGTCAGGTCAGGGTCATTTGTGGTTTCATAGGGTTGTTTTAGTTCTGTGAAAAAACATGCCATTGTTATTTTGATAGAATTACATTGAATCTGTACATTGCTTTGGGCAGTATGGACATTTTAACAAAGTTAATTCTTTCTACCATGAGCACAGTATATGCTTCCATTTATTTATATCTTCCTCAATTTCTTTCTTCAATGTCTTATAGCTTTCATAATAATGGTCTTTTACCTCCTGGGGTAAATTTATTTTGAAGTACTTTATTCTTTTATGTGCAATTGTAAACAAGATTTTTGAAAATTATTTTTTCTGGTAGTTATTGGTGTATAAAAATGCAACCAATGTCTGATATTTATCCTGTATCCTGCTACTTTACTAAATCAATGTGTTAGTTCTAGTAGTTGTGTGTGTGTATGTGTAATCTTTAGGGTTCTATTCCTCTGTAAACAATGACTGTTTTACCTCCTCCTTTCCAATCTGGATGCCTTCTTTTTCTTTTTATTGTCTGATGGCTGTGGCTAGGACTTCCAATACTATGTTGAATAAAAATGGTAAAAATGGATATTTTTGTCTTGTTTTTGATCTTAAAGAAAACAACTTTCAGCTTTTCATGGTTGAGAATGTTAGCTGTGGGTTTGTCACATATTGCATTTATTTTGTTGAGCTATGTTCCCTCTGTCCCCATTTTGCTTAGAGTTTTTATCATGAATGGATATTCTATCAAATGCTAATTCTGCATCTATTAATATGAACATATGACTTTTATCCTTTATTTTGTTTACGCGGTGTACCACATTAATTGATTTGCAGATATTGAAGGAATTGCATCTCAGAATCAAGTCCTATTTAATCAGGGTGTGTAATTTTTTCAGTGTATTGCTGAATTCAGTTTGCTAATATTTCGTTGAGGGTTTTTGGATCTATGTTCATCAGGGATATTGCCCTATAATTTTCTTTTTTTTAGTGTTTTTGATTTTGGCATCGTGGTAATGCTACCTTCATAAAATGAGTTGAGGAAGCTTTCCTCTTCTTTAATGTTTTGGAATTGTTTGAGAAACATGAATATTAATTCTTCTTTGAATTTTGGTAAAATTAACCTGTGACAACATCAGGTCCAGGACTCTTTGTTGAAAGTTTTTGAATAATGATTTGATATCACTAATAGTTCTTGGTCTATTCAGATTTTCTGTTTTTTTTCCTGATTCATAAATATAGTGTTAAACTTTATTCTATTCATAGATGGATATTGTCTTTATTATATATTTCTAACTTCACATCAGCAAAGATTTCTTTTCATTCTCTGCAAAACTCTGTCAGAGTAAAAGCTTTGAAAACTCCCTTTAATGCAGCATAAGGGGACACTGTAAAAACACTAATTTATGACATAATAACTATAGAATATAAAATAGACTATAAAACAGTGATGATTTAGTATCAATCTTTAACTGTAAAAGTGTGCGTGTTTGGGTATATTTAGTACAACTTCTATAGAATGCCCATAAGTTCATGAGGAATTATAAAAGGTAATAAAGTGATGAGGATATCAAGATGAACATCTTGCCTAAGTACATGTATAATAGCTATAATAGCTTGCATAATAGAGAAGGTATTTATATTAGCTAATATTGTATGCTGGTTGAATTAGCATTTTTATTTTATCTTACTTTAAATGTTTTTATACTTACTTCTCCTGACATAGCATGATCATGTCCTTCAACAATCTCATAAAGTCAGTATGCTCATTAAATTTAAAAAATTGGGTTTTTAAAATGTCTTAACTGTTTAAGGCTTAAAAGAATGACAAAATATTTTAATGACACTATCAACAAGCAGGAATTAAAAGCTGAATTTCAGCCAAATTAAACCATAGAAATGTATGAGAACCTCTCTCTTGCTTTCTTTTTTTTGCTCTCTCTCTGTCTCTCACTCTTTTTCTCTCTTTCTTTGTCCTTCTATCTTACACACACATACACACACACTCTTAAATCTACATTATTTAATTTTTGTTCAAAGTTTAGACTTTGATATAATGAAAATAATTTTGAAAATGGCATGTTTATGATTAAATTTTCCATTGTATATTTAAACTATATCAGAATTATTTAGAGTTAAATATTTTATTTTAATAACAAATAATGGAGCACCCATATAACTCACATCAAATATCCCCTACATCTCTCATCAATGTGGTACATTGTTTAACAACTAATGAACCAAAAGTGAAACATTATTAACTCAAATCAGGAGTTTATTCAGATGTTACTAGTTTTTACCTAATTTTCATAGTTCTTTAGCATTTTCTTGACTTTAATTGCCTTATTAATTTTCAGAAAAGAAACAGTTTATATATTATTTCTCATTTAATTTACCTGATATTTCCTCATGATTATAGATTTTGTTCAGGAATACCACAAGATTGATAACTATATTCTCCTTAATACATAAGAGAGACATACAATGTCAGTGTATTATATTACTAGTAATGGTAGCTTTACTGCTTTAGCAAGTTAGTATCTGCATGTTTTTTCTATTATAATTATTAATTGTTTTATACTTAATAAGTAATTGAACTATTTGGTGAGGAATAATTTTAAGACTTTGTAAGTATCCTGTTTCTTATCATATCTTTACTCACACTTTTATTAGTGGTTTATGAAATATCAATTTGTTGAAAAACCATTGATGAAAGTGCAAATTATTGTGGTTGAATATATTTTCTTCTTTTTTTTTCTTTAATCATTTATTGGGTACTTTTTCAGGCATTATAAAATGAAATGTACCAGCAATAAAGATTTGATTACTAATCAAAAAATTTATCACACTAAAATCATGGTGAATATAGGAATTTATACAATAATTTACTTGCTGAGAACCAAACTGTTTTCAATAGTGTAATTATTCACTATGAGTTTTCTAAAATACTGGCACTTGCTATGTTGAATGTCTTTGTTTTTCTGTAAAATATCTCAAAAACATTTTTCCTTAGGGCTAAATACTTTATCTTTTATGGAATACATCACCTAAATCACATTTCAGATTATCTGTGTAACTTGGGTTTTGTTATGTGTCAAGCTATATTTACTTCATCTTTCATGCCCCTTTATTTTAAAATTAATTAATAGTAAACTATGAAGTATTTATTAATAGCAAACTATGAAAAATATATATCATGATGCCTGAGAATTAACTTTGAGGTCAGATAATATATGTTTCAGTCCTTACCCACCAAGTGTTAGAATTATGACACCAAGCAGAAGCTCTCTTATCCTACAATAGCTTAACTATAAGTATAATTACAAAAATAATGTTACATGGTTTTATTGAGGATTAAAAGTAATAATGCTTTTAAAGCATTTACTGCAGGTTTGGTCATCTTTTCTTGCAAGTCAACCCTGCATTGGAAGTATATTTTATAAGTAATGGTATATTTAAAAACCAAGGGGGTCATTCCAACTTTAATTTGTAAACAGGGTGATAATTAGTAGAAGATCATTCAGAACATCATCTTTTCTCACAAAGGTATAATGATATTATCTCTGAACCTGTCCAATTTAAGCCTTCACTTTCCTGAACAAATTCTTTTAGTTATGTGCTATTTCTTCACGTTGCCTCATGGCTATATCATCTCCTTCCATGTGCAACATGCATTTTTTAAAATCTTTTTTTATCAGCAATATTGTGGTAGATCTAAGATCACAGATGGTTTCCATGATGAAGCATGATAATGAGATTCCATTTATAGTTAAGTATATAAAATATTTTATATTTTTATTGTAATAGCTATGTATTATTAGGTGAATTTTGTACAAGTTAAATATTTTTTTAAAAAAAAACATAATCCATGACATTAGAAACTTGATGAATATCTTCAACTATTCATGGAATAAAGATGACTGGACCTTCAGAGCCATTCTGAGTCATAGAACTTTCCTGAACACATAGCAGTAGCATTTCATCTACAACACAAAAAAGTTTCTAAAGGAAGAAGTAAGACTAAGCCTTGGTTCCTTTTACTTGTCACAGTTTTTCTTCTCCTGGTGATTTGGCACATTTCTGGTAAGAGAAGACAAGTAAGGGAGTTAAAAAGAGGAAGAGAATAAACAAGGGAAAGAGACACATAACTATATTTTTTCTACGTTAAGCATGTAAATGGGAATCAATGCTTCAGGTATGTTAAAGGGCAAAAGTATTCAAATGTTTAACCTCTTTTAAATTTAATAAGCTCTTACACATATATATTCATTTTAAAGTTGATTGTTCTTCAGTTTTTACTAAAGATGAGTGGTGCTACTTATCACCCTCTCTAATAATTATCTCTTATTTTGAAGATACTTATCTACATGAATTTGCCTTTAATAACTTTTTCAGTGGAAGTAATTTTTAATATTAATTATCTAGCTTCCATGTCAAAAAATGGAGTGAAGATTTTAATCACAGGTACAGATACTATTTATGTTAAAAGAACATGAAGAACAAATATAATTTCTTTCTTATTTTTTCTCTTTCATTTTAATAAGTTGCTGTAAGAAAATATCCACTGAATGTAAATTCAAATATGTATACTATTTACTATCAGTGCTAACAAAATTTAAGGTAAACTGACTCAGACACTGGCCCACAGTGTCCGCGGTGTCATGGATGGGACATGAGACATTCACACGGATTACCACGTCCTGTGTGGAAGAAAAGGGATGACCCGGCTACCCTCTCAAGAGGAGGGTACCTCGGAGCGGCCAAGTCACTCTCTCAAAGGAGAGCGCCCCAATCCTTCCCTTCACAGGGTTTTTATTGGGTTTCAATTTGCACAAGAATACAGGTAAAGTTCATTAATCATTGTCAGGCAATAAGGATCAAACAACAGATAATGTTCAAAGAACTAAAAAGGGCTCCCACTGAGTTGGGGGTCTTATCACCTAAAAAAACTACAGAACTTGAGGAGCTAAATTCATTTCCTGCCTGGGCCTTCATAATCTAATTAAGAGCATCCTCAGCAAGCAGGTTTCACAGGATTTTACACATTCCTTTTTCAGGTCTGATCACCCCAGGAAGTCTGCAGTCCCCAGTGTGGATTGCACCACCCCCTGTTATTGTCACAGGCTTGAGTCAGACAGAGGAGACAAAGGCGACAAAGGCAGCCAGGAGATCTGGATGTCTCGCAGGCAGAATGAGAACTCAGGCTTTGTCAAAGCCGAGGGGCAAGGGGCGATCACCCCTATTTTCCACAGCCCCCCAAGTCCTTCCTTCTTGGGGGATCTTACCCGTCACTGGCTAACTGATCAAGCATTGGGGGCCAGGCAAGGACAGAAGCAGCAGTCCTGCCAGGGAGATAAGCTTTGTCTAGTGTCTCCTGGTCCGTAGGTCTCTCACTCAGCCTTAGCCACTCGGGGTTACAGCTTCCTGAGACCAGTCAGGGCAGACACCAACAGTAAACTTTAAACAGACATTTGATTTGGATCAATGTTTCAATACAGAAATATTATATTAATGAGTTATTATAAAAACAATATACTGGTCACAGAAACAATCATTTGACTAATAGCAAGCTATCAAATAATTACAGATTCAGAGAGAATGTAATCTCATCATTGTGAGAAGAGGTGTAAGTTCTCAACAGTGTTTCACTAGTTACTACCTGTTTACAAATGCATGACTCCAATTTATTTGTGGAGACTCCCTTGGTTTTCAAATATATCACTATTTCTAAGTGGGGATGACTGGAGTCAGGGGTAGTGGTGGTGGTGGGGAAATGGAGCCAACTATACTTGAACAATAAAAAATGTGAAAAAAAACATATTTCCAAGAAAGGGATGACTTTCAAGAGAGATTCATAAAATTATTTTATCCAAGGAAGAGGTTAAAGGCTGAATCATAGTCATAGGATGAATGGCTTCTAATTTGGAGCAATGATTAGTATATCATGAACATTGATCTTCAGACCATGCAGTGTTTTTTAGATGACCCTGAAAATTAGTGTAGGAGCAAGAAGTGAGTAACTATCATTTTAAGTAGACTTGTTCTGAAGCACTACCTAAGTTAGAGTTTAGTAATTGACCATACCACACATAGAAAGCACTGTGGGTAATCCTCAAAGGGTCACATAGGGTGATCAAAGTACTGAAAGGCTGTATGGCTCCTGTTATAGTTAAACCAGCAATTGTTCCTCAGGGTGCTATATAGTACCTATATAGACACTGATGAGTGATAACATGGGAATCTAATCTTTACCAGTACAGAATCAGATACTCAATTTTATTTGTCTGCTGAAGAGAAATGGGATCAGGGATGTATTATTCAGTTTTCTAGAGAAAGATAATTGATGATAGATGATAAATAGAAAGGTACATGATAGATAGATAGATAGATAGATAGATAGAACAAAGAATATATGTTACAAGGCTTTGGCTCATATGATGATGGAGGTTGAGCAATCCGAAGATTTCTAATTGGCAAACTGGAGACTGGCATGCTGATTGCATAGTTCCAGTCAAAAGTCTCAGAACCAGAAAAATGGATTGTGTAAATTGCAATCTGAGTCCAAATCTGAAGGCAAGAAAAGACACCTGTCTGAGCTCAGAAACAGTCAAAAAGAGTGGATTTATCTTTACTCAACCTTTTTGTTCTACGCAGGTTTTCAACAGATTAGATGAGGCCCACCAACATTTGGGAGGGCACTCTGCTTTACTCAGTCTCCTAATTTAAATGTTAACCTCATCCTAAAACACCCTCACATACACATCATAAATAATGTCTAGTCAAGTATCTGGGCACCCCCTGGCCGTGTCAAGCTGACACAATTAACAATCACAAGAGATAAGGATTCATGCTGCACCAATGAGAGAGATCATAAAACTTAGGTCTCATTGTTCATTGCTCATTGTTCATTCAGGCCCTCATTGAACTTGGGGGACTGATACCAGTTTCACTAGCAATGCTAATGATACAGGATATTGTCTTCGGTTGGGTGTTTTTTTCTTAAGACACTAATTGATATGAAATGTCTTTCTAGTATACAGTAAATCAGACAGAGATACTGGTGATTGAAAAATAAACAGTACTGGTCAATATATACTGATATTTAACCTTGTTCCAATAAAGATAATATATATTAATAGAATTGTAACAGTGGGGAATTGTAACCCACTCCACTATTCTTTTGACATTGTTTCTATAAATGCTGATTCTGACTAATGCTGCTTATGTACAGTAGCTTGTAAATAAACAGCATATTTCTATAAGAATCCTAGGAGCTAACTTTATAAAATACAGACTCTGACCTTCAACCATTTCAGCTCTGGAAAATTTTCTGACCTTCGACTATAAAACCAGGAAGATAGAAACTAGTATGACACACACCAGAACATTGCTTGACCAATTTTGAGATCCTTATCAGAATGGATTGTACTGGTCTGCACATAGAGAACTTTTCATCTCCCTCCTCTTGATCTCTTTGCTCTGCTTCCCCTCTCTCTCCTTATAAAAACCTCTGCGTGCACTGAGATGTTAAGATTGGATTTGAGACAAGAGTCTCTCATCTTCCTAGATTGCTGACATCTGAATAAACCTCTTTGCTTTTCACCAGTACCTTCCTCATGAGGTT
This sequence comes from Phyllostomus discolor, assembly GCF_004126475.2. NCBI lineage: Eukaryota > Metazoa > Chordata > Mammalia > Chiroptera > Phyllostomidae > Phyllostomus > Phyllostomus discolor. Next base: position 139,124,724 of record NC_040907.2, read on the forward strand.
GGCTCTCAATGCAGCAGGCAGCCGGATTTGTGTTTGGTTAAAGATATAAAGCACCCTCTATCATTCATAGCATTGTCATAAAATCATTATTATATGAAAATTATCACGTAGTGAATGCTAGTTCCACTTACCTAATTTCTATGACCCTTCCATTTTTTTTAGAGAGGAAGAGAAAAAGAAACTTGGGTTGTGATGAATTATATAAGAAAGTAAACTCTCATCAGTTGCATTTTAAATCATTGCTTAGAGGAGCTTTTTCTTGGGAAGGTTTTCAAAGGATAACTTTATTCTTCTGTATCAATTGTTTCCCAGTGAATTGATTTTCTATTAGTTGTTTTTATAAAAATGCTCTTCTGGACTCTAGCACAGTTTCTCTTTAATCATTAAAGCTATTAAGGCCTATCAGAAGGCACTGGCTTCAAACATATTTAAAATACTGTTTTAGATATTTAGAAATTATGTAGTTTACCAATTTAGTTCTACCAGAATATTTCATGTAAATATATTACATAAGACTCTAGGAAATATTCATCAGCTATTAATGTCATAAGATTATTATTACCTATCAATATAAAGGCATTGCTGCCAGGGGCATTATCCAATCACTAATGCTTACATTTAACAGGTGTGGAGTGCTTTCCAATATTCATCCTTCTCAATATTTTATTTAAAATGAACACATGCCATTTATTTGCTGAATATAAAGTTGGTTTACGGTGAGGTCAGCAACATGGTGCTGTAAGATGTTTCCCCTTTCAGTCCTCCTTTTTTACAAATAAAAGTCAGTATCCATCCACGGACAAAGTACCTCTGTGGTAATTGCAGGATCCAGTATAAGCCAAGGGACCTGGATGTAATCCTACCCACCTGCAAGTTGGGTAGTCAGGCCAACCTCTCTTGGTGGTACGGAACTAACAGAAGCCAACAAACTGTTCCCAAGCCCTCTAGGCAGTGGTGTGGGCAGACCTGGGGAATGCTGGCTTGGGTAGAGAGCCATGGATGAGAAAGCCTTTGTTATTTAAAGCCCAGCCTGCCTGAGGAGAGATTCCAGCACTCTGTTTGCAATAACAACAAACATAATACAAATTTGAAATTTGGAAGCATTAAAGAGTTTAAGACAGACTCGGTCAGTGCCTAACTAGCCTGTGGGGCTTCTCCTGCAGGGGAAAGGAAAAGCAGTCAGCAGCTGCCTGACTACCGCATTTGTATCAGATGCTGCTGGGGAGAAATGTGTTTTTCCCAAAAACATGCAGATTAGAGGCAGGACCTCTACCTCCATGACTCAGGGGAGGGAGCATATTTGGAAAGAGACAGATAAGAAAATCCAAGGGCATAAAAAGGATGTGGTTCTTGATAACTTTGTTCAGGACTCCAGCAGGAAACCTGCCCACAAGCCACTTGGAGAGCATCATGAAAGCATCGCCTTCCACTTGACCTGTGGGCACCCCTAACACCACAGGTGCCAAGCCCACACCACTCCCCACACTGTGACCAACTCTTTGTGTGCCCCATTCCCCAGTGTAATGGGGAGAGAGAGCTCTGATAAACAGCAAATGTGCTCAGAAATTCAGGCCAAGGACTGTGAGCAAGGGCAAAACCACAAACTTGACTGTAGTGTTGTCTTCTGGAAAACACGAGGTTTTCTGCAGCCAGCCTGGTGAGTTGCAACCAGAGAAGATATACAAGTTTAAGAATTCAGCTGCAGAGGTAGCAAAAAGGCTGGAACATGTACATTTATGAACTTTAGAAATGGTTCTTGCAAGTATAGTCTTGGAGCAGGTATATTTAAACAAGGTTGCAGAAAATCCCAGATGTAAACAGGATCAACAAAAAAAAAATCTCCAATCCAGTAATAATTATGAAAATTTGAGATGTCGGATACCTCAAAATGCAAAAGCAGCAACACAAAAACTCCAAGGAAGGTGAAGAATTAAAGGAGCCCATCATCACCAAAAGATAACAACCTGCAGTAATCCAACTCAGAAACACAGCAACTAGTGATTTACCTGATAAAGGATGCAGAGTAACTGTGTCAGGGAACCTAAATGAATAACATCAAAAAGAAACACAGAAAGAAAATATAATAAAATCATAAAACAATAGACAAAATGAAAAATTTAACAGAGAGAAATCATCAAAATGAAACAAACAGAAATTATGAAATTGAATGATTCAATAAACAAAGTGAAAATGCAATATATAGCACCTACAATAGAATAAACTTATTAATAAGGTATCTTTAAATAAAAATACACATAAAATAAGGTTATGTATTGACCAGTTGATGAAAATGTAACCCGAGCCTCACAAGAATCTAACCCTGTATTCCCCTAGCAAGGTAAAGGCCTTGATTCTCTCAGGAGCAATGATTTAGTATTTGTTAATTATTTGTGGTAAATTTCTAGAACATTACTACCATGGATATTGAAAAGCAGTTGTATTTACATGAAACTGTGAACACCATGTTGCCGTGAGGATATATAGCCAAGTAAGGTTAGCAAGGACAAATGTTCACTGCTTGGAGCCGGGTTTGTAGTTTTTAGGTTGGCTTAAATTGCTATGGGTTATAAAATAAAAGATATCTGGACAGTTAACTAAGACCCACTCACCTTTCATATTCTAATTTCTCTTATGCGTATTTTTGAAAAATTAACTTTAGAGAGAGAGGCAGGAGGGGAGAGAGAGAGAAACATGGAGACCAGGTATCGAACTCACAATCTTGGTGTATTGGGGCAATGCTTAAACCAACTGAACTATCAGTCCAGAGCCTCTACTGCAGCTTTTTAAAATGAGGATTTTTTTGCACTGACTTTCTTTAACTCTTACATTTGCTTTATCTCTGCATTTTCTGCATTTCCACATAGCTGTATGAAATCATTTGTGAAAGAACACATGAACTGAATAACTAAGTGATACCCTTAGGCAGCTGCCCAATCTGATAGCCATCCCATGCATAAAATGCCCTTCAGAAAACCAAATTTGTATGTGTGAGACTTGTTGAAATGTTGAAGGACACAGACCATGGCCATCTGCATGGCGGATGTGTCCTGAAAACTGTGAATGATGTACAGGGCCATGCATTGTAATAAACTGCCTGAATGTCACAGGAAGATTTCAACTTCCACATAATCAAAAATTCACAGAGCACAGTGTGCCATGTCACCTGTAATGAGAATAAGTTAGGGTAATGTGTGTGTATTTATAGTTAGGTAATATGTGTGATAAATGTATATGTTCATTTATATATACATATGTGCATAATTCTGTTGGGTGTACCTAGAGACAATTAATGAATAGGATTCTGAAATCAATTAGTTTTTAAGACCATTTTGTGTATTCCAACTCTATTTTGCATATGTGCAGGTAGTATAGGCTGTTTCATCGGAGCCCTTTTCGAGTCTCTAGACTTTTCATATTAATGCAAGATGCCTTATCTTCTTTTTTTCCATAGATATTTGTGTTATATTAGTTTCAAATATTCCAAACCCTAGCTCATACCTGAACAGGTCCACCATCTAAATGGTACATCATAGATGTATTGTTATAGCCTAATTACAAATCCATTTTAGTCCTGATTTAACCCATGACACAGTTATTTTCTTTGGCAAAAAAGAAAGATCTTTGATGAGGTACCACAAGTTTGTATTATTGGATATTTGGAAACAAATTGTTGCCATTCAATTTTAAAATTACATAACTTGAAAATCAAGTCATAGCTATACAAGAATGATAGAATTTTCATGAAAGAGAACAATGTGGTTTGGGAAAAATGTTACCTTAAAATATATATAAATGTTGGCTTGGAAGCCCTTTAGTTAATAATGTTTCCATTAAACCCATCCCCAGTGGCCTTTCAGTGTTGTATGTGTTATAAGCTGTCTCCTCTCACTTCATCCTCAGTCCTCTTTGACCTGCAGAAAGTCAAAGTTTGCCTTTTAAAGCTGCAAACTTTATAAATCCCCACTAAATGAAATAGGTGGCTGAAATCTACCACTGTTGTACTTTGTACTTTTAGTATATTTCTTTAATCATAATTGTATTTCTTTTTCTAAATCAGAGGCTACAAACTGTAGAAGTCATTGTGCCAGAGGATGTATTTTGTTTGTCCCATTGAATTTATAATTTAATTTTCTAAAATCTGTTGCCAACCTGAGAACCAAGAGATTTCTTATCAAATTAGACTATTAGAAGACCTGGTAACATTGGCTCCTTATTCCATTCTGACCAGAATTTGCAGGTGCTGAGGAGCACCTACCACCTTAGACAGGACGTGTGCTCCACAGTTGGCATCACTCCCATTGGGCTTGTTTAACTTACATCACCTGATGGATCCCTGTAGACATTTGGGTTTGTAGCTACTAAATATAGAAGTTAATGAGACAACCCTTTTTTATTTCTCTGAAATTATTTCTCCATGAAGGAATCCCAGAAACACCAATTCAAAAGAACATATGCACCCCAATGTTCACAGCAGCAAAATTTATAATAGTCAAGTGCTGGAAGCAACCTAAGTACCCACCAGTAAATAAATGGATCAAAAAACTATGGTACATTTACACAATGGAATACTATGGAGAAGAAAGAAAGAAGGAGCTCCTACACTTTGCAACAGCATGGATAGAACTGGACAGCATTATGCTAAGCGAAATAAACCAGGTGGTAAAAGACAAATACCGTATGATCTCATCTATAAGTGGAACCTAATCAACAAAACAAAGAAGGAAGCAAAATATAACCAGAGATATTTAAATAAAGAACAAACTGACAGTAACCAGAGGGAAGTGGGGAGGGTCATTAAGGGACATGTTTAAAGGACACATAGACAAATCCAAAGGGGGGTAGGATGGAGGGTGGGAGGTGGGAGGGTGGGGAGGGTGAGGAGGGGAGGAATGGGGGGCAAAATGGAGACAACTGTATTTGAACAATAAAAAAAGGAAAAAATATATAAAAAGCTAGCAAAACCTATCTCAAAACAATATTTAAAAGTCTCAGTTCTGTGGCAGTATCATGTCCACTGACTGGCAGTGAACATGGAACACTGCAGATGGCTCATTGAAACACGAGAAAAACATATACATGGACAACCACATCCTGTGGAGAAATAGGGAAGAAAATGGCCACTCTCTCTAATGGGGAGTGCCTCATCTTTTTGCCCAAGCAGGCTTTTATTCTTGAATACAAATACCGTTTGTAAATTACAAGTAGTTAGCTTTGAAAGGCACTGGCAGATATCCTGCTGGGATCCTAAGCCAGTGATTTGGGGGTTCTACCATGTAAAAAGACTACAGGACTTAAAAACTTAGTTTCATTTCCTCCCTGTGCCTTCATATTTTAATTGAAGAGCATCTTCCAGCAAGCAGATCTCACAGGGTCTTTCATATTCTATGTCTCAGGCCTGATTACCCTGGGGGTCTGCTGACTCTGGTCTGGGCTGCACTGTCCCTGTTATTCCCGCAGGTCTGAGTCAGGCAGAGGAGACAAAGGCAGCTGGGAGATTGGGATTTCTTAAGGACTCAGGCTTTGGCAAAGCCGAGGGGTCAGGGGTTGATGTCGATCACCCCGTCATTTCCACAGCCCCCTGAGTCTCTTTCCTTAGGGCATTCCTACGTGATCGTGTCTGTCTTAGATTCATTTTCTTTCCTAGAGAATTGTTACCCGTCATTGACTGCCGATCATGCAAAGGAAGCCAGGCATTAGAACAGGCAGCATTCATTCCAGGGAAATAAGTTTTTGTCTCCTTAGCGTCTCCTGGTTCAGAGGCCTCTTACTCAGCCATAGTCAGAGGTGGTTACAGATTCCTAAGATCAGGAAGGGCAGACCTCAACAACACAGATCTTATGTATGCTGACAAAATTAGTCTATTCATTTGAACAGTGCAATGATTAGGAGTGTAAAGTGGAAAATGTAAGCCAAACAAAAAGAGCACTGTGTTCAGAAGTGGTACAGGGAAATGCTAAGTCAGAAATGGTTTAGGAGAAACTGATACATGAAGTAAGGGAAATGTAACTAAAGCTTGAGGATTGGAGACTTGGGATGTAAGAACACATTGTGCAAAGACCTACAGCTAAGACCAAACAACAGTAATTCTATAGCAGAGATCAATAAGAAATAAAGGCATACACCAAATCCTGGTTGCATATGCCCCATTAAGTTGTGTTGTTGTTGTTTTAATCCAAATGAAAATATATGACCATCTTAAATGTTTTTTGCCAACTCTTGTCCCTGGTGGCTTTCTACTCAACTAATAATAGTATGGGCTCTGAAGAAACTCCCAGCTTTCTTTCTCCTCTGGTAGATGGGGCATCCATTGTCTTCAACTCTCCTACTTAAGCTCGCTGCTTACATGTAATTACCAAACTAGATTTCATTGATCTCTCTGAAATGGTTTTTCATTTAAAATAAAGTAATTCACTTCCACATACAATATAAATTATAGCTTGTGGGTAACTTAATGCATCTTTTTTTTTTAAGGAGAACAACAGATACATTTTCTCTGCAGGGACTAAGATGCTAATGGTCATAAATTGGCCCAAATGTGTTTCAGACTGAATCTGGGCCTTCTATTTCTCTAACCCAAAGTGGGAAACATGATGTTGGAAATTTCAGACTTTATAAGTGCTTTTCTGTAAGGTTTGCAAGTGTCATCTTGAATCACTTCAGGTCTGTGGTTGTGGGAAGCTGCATACTCTCTTCCTTTGTGCAGTAAAGGGCTGTTTTTTGTGCTGGAACAATTCTGGTGTGCTACTATTGAAATGGGAATTCACAGTTTTTCTTTTGTTTTTCTTTCAGCTCACCCCAGTTGGCACCACGATATTTACAGGATTTTCAGGAGACAATGGAGCTACAGATATAGATGATGGCCCAAATGGACAGATAGAATATGTTATTCAGTATAATCCAGATGACCCGGTATGTAAATGCTTACTTGCAATGTGACTTCTCAGTGAGGAACAAAAATCAAAGTTCACTTTACTTAATATTTATTGTATTATTCTAGTACTCAGCTCCTGGAATCACATTAGTAATAATAATATAATTAAAAGTTATCGCAATATTGCATTCTTTTAAATGTGTGATATACTTCGAATGGGTATTTATGGTATTTGGTATTTGTGGTATTTGTGGTATTTATAGGTAAGACCTTAAAATGGATTTTAGGTATAAAGTGTAATTTTTACTACATTTTCACTGTTTGTGGACTCCTAAGCAGTCTAAATAAATTAGACATAACCAATGTAATTCATTTGCTTTATGGAACATAGAAATTAACACCACTGTTGCCATACCCCCACAAATGACACCTAAGGTAAAGAAAAGGACAAAGCCTCTAGCTATGGGTTATTTAGAGTGTTAATTATTCCTCCAGTGATATATCATATTTAATACAGATAAAATTAGAATCGTTTTGTTGAAGCCAAAACTGGAAGTCCTGCCTGCCATCTTTTCTTCCTCTTTTCCCAAGACAGCTGCTCAGAACATCATGAGCTCCCCAAGGCTTAGTTATAAAATCACTTAAGTTTTCTACATGAATGCTTCTCCTTTATGTTACTTAGTAATATAAAAGGTAGTGAAGAAAATATTGTGTCTTTCTTTTAAAATGATGTATTTCTTATATAAACTTTAAACAACCAAACAGAAATTACTATGGTTGTAGAGACTAAAGAATTCACAATAAGATCAAACTCACAAAGTTATTGTGAGAATTAAGTGAATTGTGAGTGAATTTTCTCATTTTTTTTCTCACAAATTGATTGGTTATAGTCGTATCTCTATGGCATAGGAGAGAAAACAGGCTCCTAGGCGAACTGATTGGCCTGGTGTTGCACAGCCACTTCCCAGCTAGAAAGTCTGGACTCTGATTTCAGAGTAGCCTGTATTCCACTCTTTGTCTGTTGGATTCCTATAAAATGGTTGTGTTAAAATTTTCCAAAACAAAACAAAACACTTTTCCCCACGCAAAAAATTGTATCTCTACATGTTTGTAGTCAAAGGCAATGGCACCAAGAGATGGGGAAGTAATGAGAAAGGGACAGAGGAAGACAATAAGGAAGAAGGGTTACACATGAAATGCAGTGGAAAAGATCAAAGAAACAGCATAGAATAAAAGGCGGGACAAATAGTTTTTTGTTTGTTTGTTTTTTTTAGTAGAAACAGACAGCTGACTGCATATTCTATGACAAACCCATTTATTTTCTTTACTATTCAGTTTATTTTTAAGAATTAATTATGTGTGTGTGCTATGTTCCTAGTTTACATTTTATGAAGGTCATTTCCTAATCTTTGCTCCTTAAGCTGTAAAAATGAAACCTTCCAGCCAAGTACAGAATGGCCAGAACGTATGGATTAGGAAAACATTTATTACATTGCATTAAAAAAAAAAAAAAAACTATCCAAGGTTTAGATATAGTATGAGACAAAATTTATTACTTAAAAAGAGAAACTATCTCTTTGATGTTTTGTAAGGCTGAAATTCCTTGTTGACTGCACAGTAATTCCTTCTGAATGTTTTTCCCTTTCATAGATTTATAGGCTTGACATCAAATACATCATATACTTTTTAGTGCCTACAAATTGGATAAGCCAATCAGCCACATGCAGTACCAAATTATGAAAAGAAAAATAAAAATGTACTTTAGCAAACTAGCAGTTTAGTGGAATAGATAAAGACATTCTCTGGGCATGGTTCTAATTCAATGAGGCAAAATAAGACATCATGGCAGCATTTAACCTAGGGTATATTAGAGGAGAAAGCATTAACTAAGTCACATCCTTACAGGGAGAATCCATCTTTAGTCATCATAGAAACTTACTGTAAACCTCAGTACCAGTTTTTTCTCTTGCTAAGATCTATGAGAAACAAATAACTGATGGCTGTAATATTCTGCCACTGTTCAATTTTTAGTAATTTTGTCTATTGATAGCAACATAATATTCTCCTACTAATTCCTTAATGTCAAAAATTTGGTATACTATAAACATATTTAACCTGAAATATGGCCACCTCTGGCTTTTGCAACCATAATTATGATTTCTTTGAAATTAATCTTATACTGTAGGGTAAGTTGTAAAAAGTGTTGATTGCTCTATTCTACTTAAAACAATTTCTGTTATATTATTCACTAGCAGAAATCGCAAATTAGAGACCTGGATTTGATTTAAATCTCAAACATTTTGTTTGGCCACAAGTTATTTTAAATAATTTTTGAGCCAATTTCACATCCATGTGTTGGTTTTTCTTCTCTCTTAAGAAATAAAAATATGACAACACTAGTCCTGATTTCCAACAAGACAACAATCAGCTGGAGTTGAACTGCTGCATGCTCATGAGGAATGAATCCTACCACTCAGACAATAAGTGTACAGCTGTTTATAGCCCAAGGTGCTTCACTGATTTACAGAATCTGCTTTATCCTTGTAGAAATTTGCAAAAACCACTTCTGCCTTACAGTAATACATTGTCTTTTGAGTCAGTTCTTCCCATCAGTTTAAACATTGACCTTCAGTGTTTCTGATAAGAGAAGTCAATAGAAATTTGAATCATGTTTCCAGTATGCAATATGTCATTTTTCTCTAGTTGTTTTCAAGATTTTCTTTTAATCTTGTCCATTTGGCACCTTAACTATGGCATGTGAAAGAGTATTATTTTTTGTAATTATCTATTTTGGAGTAGATTACTGGGCTTCTTTAATCTCTGCATTTCTTTTTCACCAGTTAAGGAAATTATCAATCATCATTTGTTTAATATTTTCATGCCTTTTTCTATGATCCTTTTTCCTCTGAAACTCCAAGTACAAGAATGTTAGGGATTTAAATATTGTTCCATAGATACAGGCTTTGTTCAAATACTTTCAATATATTTTAATTACTTATCTGTAACTATTTTCTTTTGGTCTGCGTCAAAGGTTACTGTCTTCTGTCATCTACGTTCTATTGTTAAACCTATTCAGTGGTATTTTTTTTTTAATTTCAGAGAGTATAATCAGGTCTTCATTTTCCACATTTTTACAGTTTGTATTTATTGGCTGTGATTTATTTTTACATCTCTCAGCACAGACATAGTTATGTGAAGCTGATTTAAAATCCTTGTCTGCTTGTTCTAACATTGGTCTTCGTTGGTTATTTTCCCCTCTTGAAAAGAGATCACATTTCCTGGTTCATCATATGTCAAGTTGTTTTGGACTCTATCCTGGACATTGTAAATGTTACATTGTGGAGAGACTCTTGATTCCATTTTATTCTGCTGAGAATATTTTTTGTTTGTTTGGTTTATCTTCACAAAGAACTTGATTTGATTTAATTTCTAAAAACTCTTCAGTGGAGTTCAAATCTCAATTCAGTACATATTTTTTTCTTAGATTATTTGTTTGTAGTCTAGTTTCAAGATCAACTAAAGATTTGGACATATGTTTGTTTCCTTTTTTCATTTTTATTGAATTTATTGGGTGACATTAGTTAATAAAATTATACAGATTTAGGTGTATAATTCTATAATACAGTATTTGTATATTGTATAGTGTGTTATTCACCCAAAGTCTCTCCTTCCTTCACCATTTATCCCCTTTTTTACCCTCTTCTACCTTCCCCTCCCCCACAGTCTCTCTCCCTCTGGTAATCACCGTACTGTTGTCTATCTCAGTGAGGTTTCCTTTTTAGCCTAATCCTATCACTTTTATCACAGCCCTTCAAGTGCCCACCCCCAACAGCTGTCAGTCTGTTTTCTGTATCTATGAATTTGTTTCTATTGTGCTTATATTTTTAGTTCATTAGATTCCATATATAAGTGAAATTACATGGTATTTGTCATTTTATGACTAGTTTACTTCATTTAGCATAATACTACCCATGTCCATCCATGCTGTTGCAAAAGGTAAGAGTTCCTTCTTTTTTTCTGGATGAGTAGTATTCCATTCTGCAAGTGTGCCATAGTTGTTTTATTCACTCACCTACCTATGGGAACTTGGGCTGCTCCCACATCTTGATTATTGCAAATAATGCTGCAGTGAACACAGGAGTGCTTATATTTTTTCAAATCAGTGTTTTGGGTTTCTTGTGATATACTCCTAAAAGTTGAATACTCATAAGGAAGTTAGAGTTTTAATTTTTTGAGAAAATTCCATACTGTTTTCCATAGTGGTTTCACCTGTCTTCATTCCCACCAACAGGGCAAGAGGGTTTTCTTTTCTCCATAGGTTCACCAACACTTGTTGCCTATTGATTCATTGATGATAGTCATTCTGATAAATGTGAGGTGATATCTCATTGTGATTTTAATTTGTATTCCTCTGATGATTAGCAACTTTGAGAATCTTTTCATATGTCTATTGGCCATCTGTATGTCCTCTTTGGAGAGGTCTTTATTCAGATCCTTTGCACTTTTACAATTGTATGTGTGTGTGTGTGTTGAGTTGTATGCATTTTTAGTAAATTTTGGATATTACAGCTTATCAGATGTATCATTGGTGAGTGTAATACCCACCTACTCCACCACCATCTTGGATCTCAGATTTGGATATAGTTTATAAGAGCAATTTTGTTCTCTTCTTTCTGGCTTTCTCTTTCCCAGTATTTCCACCTCACTTCCCATCAGTTTTAGTTGTATGGAAAATCTTTACCCTACTCCTTCAGGACAGAAAAAGTTCAGGATTTCTATCAGAGTTGTAACTGCCCCCTTAAAGTACTAAATTGAGAATTCCCTCAGGCTAACTACCATAAAACAGGAAAATCACCCACATAGTCTCTTCTTTCTAGTGTCTAATCTCCTTCAGAATTCGGACTTTGCTTATCTCTTCAGTAATGCCAAGTATTTTTTGTTGATTTGTCTTTTGTATTTTGTCTGGAGTTTACAGGTGTTATTAATGGAAAGACTGAGTTGAAATACAAGCTAATTAGCTATACAGAAGCAGAACAATTAATTCCAAATAAGTTCCTTTCTTCAATATATCTTTAGAAAACTAGTACTTTTACTCATTTTTGCTTCTAAATTATCCTGACTTTCCTAAAAATTGGGCAATAGCATCAATGATGGAAATGTTTCAAAATTTTAACAACAAAAGAGAATATGCATTTATTTCATCAAAGATTGTGTAGCTGCAATGATAAACTGTCAGCTAATTTGCCCTCAGCACTAGTTCATAAACAGAAGCACTGACATTTCAAATCTACCTACGGCTATTTTCTGTATTAAAAAGGGAAAATTGGAGAAAGCAATGGGAAAGTCAGAAACTTAAGTTGTCTATTGATAAGTCTTTTCAATACGAGAACACATGTGAAGATACCATCTCCTGTGTTTCTAAATAGCAGGGAAATATAAAGTATAATACCACTTTAAATGATTAAGTTGAAGACTCAGAAGATGTAGTAGTTGTCAAGTACCATTACTACATGTCACCACAAATCCTTTAGATATGTTTTAGGGAATAGCAGCACAATGTATTAGTTACCTATTTTTTAAATATATGTTTATTGACTTTTAGAGGGAGTAGAAGGGGGAAAAAGAGAGAGAGAGGGAGAGATGTGAGAGAGAAACATGGATCAGTTACCTCCTGTACGCACCCCGACTGGGAATTAATCACGCAACCTAGGTAGGTGCCCTGACCGGGAATAGAATCCATGACTTTTGGGGGTATGGGACGATGCTCCAACCAACTGAGCTACACCAGCCAGGGCTAGTTGTCTATTTCTATATAACAAGCTATCACAAACTTAGTGGCATAAAACCACACACACTTGTTTTCACAGTTTCTGTGCCTTACACTGGGGGAATAGTTTAGCTGGCCCTCTGCTTAGTCTCTCACAAGGTTGTAATCTAAGAGTTGACCAGATTAGTTCTCATATGTAGGCTTCATTAAAGAAGAATTCCCTTGCAAGTAAATTCAGATTTCTGTCAGAATGATTTTCTTTGTGGTTGCAGGACAGAGGGCTTTGGCTTCTCACTATCTGTTGGCTGGAGGCTGCTTTCAGCTCTTACAGATGACCCTTAGTTCCTTGACTGCTTCTTTCATCAAAGCTGCAAGGAGAGTACTCAAAGCTAGTCTGTTTGCAGGATGGAGTCTTATGTATCATGGGGCGATCACAAGAGTGGCAGTTTATCACCTACAATGTAGTCTTGGTTAGAAGAAAGTCAGAGGTCCTGCCCATAGTCAAGGGGAAGGGATTACAAAACTGCAAAGCTGCTTATTAGGAAGTACGGATACAGAGAGCATCCTTAAGAATCTGTCTGTCAATCCTAATAAAATTTTCAGCATGATTATTATAATTGTTGAATGTGATATAAACAGGTCTACTTTGAAAAAGTATTTACAATTTTTTAAATACACTTACAAAACAGAGAAAGAATGAAGTTTTATTTTGATCTTAATAGAGGGTAAATTGAAGACAGTCATTTGAATTATTATCTTTTACGCATAGATAGATGATAGATAGATGTAGATATAGATATACAGATATATAGATATATAGATATGAATGGACAATTATGGTAAGAGAAGTGGAATGAGAAAAAAGTCAACATTTTTACTGTTCCAAATTATAGAATTTCAATTATGGTCAAAAGTTATAAACTCTTCAGCAAAACAAAGCACTTTTATTTAATCCAGGAACAACATCAGAATAATTAAAATTGACTTTTTGTTTTCTTTGTCATTCTCTTTATTTAATTTTATCTAAAATAAAGAAGGAGCAAGTTTGAAGATAAAGAACTTCTGAACTGGTTGGCCACATTGAAAGCAAAAGCATTCATGCTGTTTCCAAAAAGTTCTCATTCTTCCTCTCTCTGGAGACATGCCAGAGGGTTTTGTTTTGTTTCCATGGAAGAAATTGCTTTTTTTGACTAATGAAATGTGAGCTCAAAGAAGGAAGTACAATTCACCATTTCCCCTCCCACTGCTGCAGTGATTGGAAAAAACATGTTGAGGTGAAACATCTATTAGCCCGAGTCCCTGAGGGGTACCAACAAAGCCTACTTGCTGAGATGTGTTAGTACAGATCTGTAGAGTAAGAAATAAAACTTTCTTATTTAAGCTATTAATTTGGGGGTTTTGTTTCTACAACATAATCCACAATTTCTTGACTGACATATTCAGACAGAATAACTTTGTAAATGCCTAATCATTAGAGTCTTCTAGACAGCAAACGATAAGAATTTGTACTGTGCTCATCGCAGTTATTGTGAAATACTAGTTTTTTGCCTTCAGGGTAATGCAAAGCAAGGCTATCCATAATACATTGGACTAATTACTTTTTCTTTAAAAGCTTTTAAAGAAAAGCTTTTTTAATACAGGTCAGAATTTGTCACTACATGTTCTGCAGAAATTTATAATTTGGGGAGTTTCTCTTACATGGAATAAATCAAGTATAATGTGTATCATTCTGATGTTTTAAATTTCACTGTTAAGTCATGTTAATAAAATATTAATATGATGGATATTAATATTTATATGATAGACCATCACATCACTTTCCTTATCTAATTGTTTAAATGTCAGAATAATGTGATGTTTATTAAACATTTGAAGAGTTTGAGCCTAAAGGGTTAAAGAGGGAACTGGTGACAAATCCCTTAAAGCAGTCCCTAGCAGAATAAGTAAGCTGCACAGTGTACTTATTAACTGCAATTGCCACTCAGAAATATGTGAGAACATTTGAACGGCATGCATGGGTAGCTTCATTTTTGGAGGTATTAGAATGTTGTTCCAGTGTATGGCAATATTTTTTAGCAACTCCTAAGTAGATTGTTTTTCTTTTGTGATAGGCTTGATTCCTTATAGCTTTGAGATAATTGACAAAAATATGATCCATAATTTTTTTGTTTGTAATGTGTTAGCATTTCCTGTCAGGATTTAAAACCGCAGTTTAATACTGAAGGTTTTACAAATTATCATCTTGAAGCAGATTTCATATAAATCAAAGTCCAAATTTCAGATATTATTAAAATCTTTTGGGTTAAGTAAAATGATATTGCTTACTTTTAGGTAGATTACTATCTTATACTTCAATAATGTTTTTATAGGCTGCATTATGTCCTGGTAGATTCTAATGGCCCAATAAATTCATGGCCAAATAAAATAATGGCCCAATTATTCCTAATTTACAATAAAAACTGTTCATTGCAACTCTCTGAGATGTTAACTTTAGATCATTCATGCTTCTCAAGCCAACCAAAAACTTCTAAATACAATTTCCTAGGAAATTGCTTAGAATTAGATGGACTGAACTTCATTGCAAACTTTAATGTGTCCTTAAATGTGCATGTGTGTGTATTCGGGAGGGGCCACATGTTCTTGCTTACTCACTGACTTTTCACTTAAGATAATTAGGTTAGGGGAGTAACCTAACCAAGCCCAACCAATGTATAGGTGGATCAGCAGCTAAAGGCATGGTGGCCTGATTTAATCAGCAACAAGCTTAACACTGACTGCAGACTGATCAGAACACAGGGTTTGTGCTGTTTCCTGGAACTAAAAGATAAAGGCACAGCAACATTAATGTGAACAACTGGGAAAAGCCTTGTAGGGGGAAGGGAAAGAGAGTTTAGTGGTGATAGAGGGAGAGGAGGGTGGGGGAAAGCTGGGAGAGAAAGGAGAGAGAAAGAAAAAAATTAACTTCAAAATGATGTAGAAAAACAATAAGAAATTACAGCCTCTGAGAGACAGAGAGAGAGGTCTTCCCTGCTGTCTAAATTCTAGAATTAAGTTTAATTAAAAAGTTCTCTTAAGAAAAATAAAATTCCCAATTACTAATTATATTGTTTGAAATAAATCTACACATGCTCACCAGAAATTTTCAACTAAAACAAGATAAACACCCATTAAGTTCCTTCGCTAGAAACATAAATATAAGAATGTCCATGCCATTGATTGATATTCTTGAAAAATCCATAAGGGGAAACAAAATACATTAAATAACAAGTAATTGGAAAAAATAAGGTAACATCAGATAAAAAATTTAACCCTAAATTGGGTGACAAAGAAGCTGTTACAAGTAGGATATGGAAGATTTTCTACCTAGAGAACTGAGATAAAATGTTTAGGCAGAAGATAAGTAAGAGCAAATGTCAGGTGGGAAGAGTCATGGCCAACGTGGAAAAGAAAAGGGACTACAGGATGAGGAAACATAGACAAGAGACCATCATGCATCAAAGTAATTTTAGTTGTAAGTCATAGAAAACTAAATTAAAAGGGGCTTAGGCAACAAGGTCATTTATTATCTCCTATAATATATTGTTCAGCGATGAGGTGGTGGTATCAGCATTTGTTCAGCAATACAGAGATAATAGATCTAGGCTATTTATATTACTTCTGTGCTGTCATCCTTAGCATATTATTTACTCCAACATTAACTCTATCAGTAGTCCCAAATGGCTGCTGAACTTCCAAATTTTCTATCTGTATACCAGCATTGATGGGCAGAAAAAGGAGATTTCTCCTCTTCTTTCTCTCTTTTTACTATCAAGAAAAATTTGCCAAGTAACCTAGAATTATACCTCATGTACATTTCCAAAACAAACTACTGGTAAGTAGAGTGGCATTACAATGGGTGGGTCAGATTAATCAAGACTCCTTCCAGTTGGGCACATAGCCTCCCCCAAAACTCAAAGCCACCAGTTATCTGAACTCATTTAGAGTTCTGAGTCCAGGGATGAGGTCTCTTTTTTGTAAGCAATTCACA
Source organism: Phyllostomus discolor (assembly GCF_004126475.2). Lineage (NCBI taxonomy): Eukaryota > Metazoa > Chordata > Mammalia > Chiroptera > Phyllostomidae > Phyllostomus > Phyllostomus discolor. Next base: position 139,141,389 of record NC_040907.2, read on the forward strand.
GTATTTCATTATCTTCCACATGAATACTAAAATTTGTGTGTGTGTGTTGATATATACAGATATATAGTATGTGTGTATATACACACTCTGTGTACATATACACATATATGTGCATATACATGAACATATATAAGCAATTATAGTAACACATTGAGTTGTGTTTCACAGTGTAGATGGAAATTATTAATTAAAGTTTCCCCATAATTAACTTATTTATACTAAATTGGTTTTTACACTCCCCTTGAATAACTGGGAGTCACATTCATATAGATAAAAGCAGCAATGTTTAAGTAGGCAAATATTTAAAGAAAACATCAAATGCCTTTTTTTAAACTGTAAATATCCTTCATGATACATTTTCTGTATTTATATTTAAAAGTATTATTTTAAGCAGCTATATCCAAGAAAGATCTGCAAAAATGTTTACATTACTACAAAATAAATTATTCTAAAGTATATATTATCAAATGTGTACTTCATGTGTGACTGTATACCAGAAAGAGAGGAGGTCAGGAAGAGAGGGAGAAAAGGAGGAAAAGGGAGAGATCACATCTATAGACATTGAAGGTTAATTTGCTCACAATTCCTTGAATAAGCTTGAGGTGGGAGATTTGGGTTGGCTGTTCTCTCATTAAGTCTTGTTTCCTAAGTGACTCTCCTTGTGTCAGTTGAGAGTGTACACATGCACACACACATGCTTCTTTCCTTCTTCCCTTGCCTTCTCCTTCTACTTTTCTCCTCTCCCTCTCCCTCTCTCTCCCCCTTCTTGCTCTCCTGCTTCTCCTCTTCTTCCTCCTCCTGCTGAAACAATCTGATGTAGATCCAAGCTAAGTATTTCATCTGGTACCCACAACCACATGCACAGTCACAACTACACAACTCAAGTAAACAGGAATGTTCTAATGCTGGAAGTAAAACTGATTTGTTGTGGTTATTGAGAGACAGTTTTATCAATCTTCTAAATGAAACTAAAACACAAGAGTGATGTAAGTTCTTTTTAAGGCTAAGACACTGATTGATCTTATAAATTATGTTCTCTAGGATGTGTAAATACACTGTCTTACACTGAGGAAAGGCATGTTGGAGATTGCCCTTATGATATGCATGTTACCAGGAAGAAACTCAATCCCTGACAGGGTAGGAACCAACTAATGAGCAGCAGTTTTCAGATCCGAATTAAAAATAACCTGTAACACAGATTCTTTTTTACATAATCAGGTCTTCAAGTTAATAGTTGTATTTAATACTTGAAAATGCTGAGAATACGGAATGGGCACCAATGTTGAAAGGGAGTATTATGTAGAAATCACACATTGGAATGTTTGAACACTTTGGTGATAAAAACACATATTGAAAAGGTAATATAACAGGGAAGATTTTTATATCACTAGACTTAGGTTTACAAGTAACCTAGTCACATAAAAGAAAAACTATCACAAGGAACTAATTTCCTAGTTATCATTATCAAAGGACTCTGATAAAACCCATTGATCAAAATGAAAAGTTTTGAGAAGTAAGAATATTAAATCAGAAGCATACACTCACTCACATTCTATATTCAGGTGATAAGCATGGCCTCTGTAACTTTCAAGCAGACTAAACTACAATATTGAATCCCTAATTCATCTTATATTCAAATGATTTCATATCCGTATCTTTACTTATTTGCAGGCATCCAATGAAACCTTTGAAATTCCCCTCATGTTGACTGGAAATGTAGTGTTAAGGAAAAGGCTCAACTATGAAGATAAGACACGCTACTTTGTCATCATTCAAGCTAATGTGAGTATTCGAATACTCTTATTTTTCTCCAGGGAACATATGAAGTAAGAGCTTGTTTAAAATATTGAAGAGCTCTTAGAGTGCTCAGTATAATTTGCAGCCTCAACAGGAAAGTACTGCCCTCGGTGTAGTTCACTGTATTCTTCTGCATGGGAAGTGGGATGTAATGGGGCGTGAAGGTTGTTTCTACTCACCGTAAACTTCACTCTCTGAATCACTGGTACCCACTCTTCAATAATTGTTTTTTAGCTCATACTGAAATATTTCTCAGAACATGATCCACCAAACAAACAAAGCAGAATCACCTTGGCACTGAGCCTCACATCCTCTAAATACAAATTTCATAGGGAAGAAGTGAAAAACCTGCATTTTTATTAGCTCCTCAGGGGATTCCAAAGATACTGGATGTAGAGAACTGCCAGATTGGAAATCTTTTCCCTCATAGCTATGATTTATTGAATAGTTGTTCACTAAATATTAGCTACTATGACCATAACCATGACATGTGGACAGTTCCTTATATAACTTTGACATTTTTTATTATTATTATTAATAATGTTATTATTTTAATAAAATCCTTAGATTGATGTGGTTCAATGGTTGGTTTGAAAGCTCATGTGTATCACCAAGTTCGAGTTCCTTCTATCCTTAAATTCTCTCCTTCCCTTGAAAACTGGTCATTTTTCCAATGCCATGTCTGCTGGGCTTTAATGAGTATTATAGCCATAAGCAAAACAACTATATTTCAAGTCTGAAAGAAAGCAAAAGGAAAGAGTGGTAAACCTAGGACTCTTTATGTTTGTTGATTTTGTTTCCTTTTATCTGAGAGGACACTTTCCCAGCATCCTTTCCCATTACAGAATGGATCACATGAGTCAGCATAGAAGGAAAGTTGAGGAAGTCTGTGTGTGGTAAAGGGAAATGAGACAATCATCTCTGGATGACAGCAAGTATGGCACACTGATGACCTGGAAAAAAGAAAAACAAAAAACAAACAAACAAATAATGTTGCTACTGAGAAGAATGGGACTGGCATTTTAGGGGGAAAACTAACAGAATGGCCACAGATAGCTGTAAACACTGGAAAAGTCCCATACCAACAGAGAGGGCCATCCATATTCTGAAGAGGTAGTCAGACTCCAAAGCCATTGTGTGTGTTTAACTACTTCTATGCATTGTAATCGTACTCATATAGCAGAACAGAAAGAGGCAGCAGGGAGTGGCAAAAGGAAAGCATCCTCCGTCAGCCATTCTGAACGGGTTTACAGGCTTCCCCCCTTATTTGCAGTTTCCCTTTCTGTGGTTTTAGTTACCCTCCATCGCCTACAGTCTGAAAATATTAAAAGAGAAATTACAGAAATAAATTTATAAATTTTAAATTGTGTGCCTTTCTCAGCAGTGTGATGTCATGTTGCCCCGCTCTGTCCTGTCAAGGAAGTGAATCACTCCCTTGTCCAGAGTATCCATGCCGTATATTCTACTTGCCCATTAGTCACTTGTTAACCATCTAATTGTCACAGCAATGCAGAGCTTATGACCAAGTAATTCCTATTTTATTTAGTAATGACCCCGAAGTCATTTATATAACTTTTATTACAGTACATTGTTATAATTATTCTATTTTATTCTTGGTTATTTTTGTTACTCTCGTACTGTGCCTAACTCATCAATTAAACTTTATCAAAGGACCCATAGACAAAGACAATGGGTGTGGGGGGATTAAATGTGGGAGGTGGAGGGGATAGGGACAACTGTAACTGAACAACAATAAAAAATATTAAACATCAGCATTGATATGTATATAGAGGAAAAAACAGTATATACATGGTTTGGTAGCTAGCACCTGTGGTTTCAGGCATCCACTGGGGGATATGGAATATATCCCACAGGTAAGAGGTCAAAACCCAAAATCCAGCCAAGTAAATTTGAAGATCTAATTGGCTTTATTACACAATTCGGGAAGCTGACAACATCCCATCAACCAAGTAGAAGGTTGCTTGGAGGGATTGTATAAAATGGAAAATTTTTATATAAAGAAGGGTGAAGTGAGAAGGTATTAGCAAAATAAAGGAAATAATTATATTTAGACCAGGAGGACATCATCTTTGGGGGCGGGTACAGAAAGCCTAGGGTTTTATTATGCAGAGTGCCTCTTCCTCCCTTGGAAAATGAAGAGGGCCTGTGTGACAGATCACTCTACTGGTGCTTGGCCAGAAACTTCCAGACTGGTTGATTAAGATTATATTTCTGGTGAAGATCAAAACTGAAGTTAGGTCAGGTAGTAAGTAAACCTAGGTTTGGTATAATGGGCTTTAGCACAAGTGACACTATTCTGGGCCTGTGGGTTTCTTTTTTAACAAGGGTAACTTGTATGTGTAACAAGGTGCTATTAAATGGCTATTTTTCCCTTTCTTAGAGATATTTCATCAGAAAGGAGATATATATATATATATATATATATATATATTTACATATATACACACATATACATATATAGTCTGTGTGTGTGTATGTTTGGGTAAGTAGAGATAGAAATATAAATTTTAAAGCCAAATTTCTAGGCTTGCATTAAATATTTGTAAGATTTGTTTTGTTTTCAAGTCAATGTGAGCTGTCTTGGTTTCCAGTGGAAAAGGCTAGAGAGAAAACTATGAATATAGGAAAAGTATATTTCCCTATATCTATATGAAACAGGCCTCTCAGAACTTTCTCCAAACACTCAAATGTTTAAAAAAAATTTCTATGTAAGGGAATATGTGAACAAATGATACAATTTCCCTTTTCTGACTCAGGATCTCCAATGAAAATCACCAAAAATGTCAGATTTTTATGGTATGTATTTGAAAGCTAATTTTTATTTCACTATTTAAAATGAGCTAACTTTTTAAAGAAATGTAATGTAACAGAAATCTGAATTGCCATCTAAATTTTAAATGTTTATAAAGACATTTGAAACAATTTTTATTCAGTTTACTAGACTACTCATAACTAGGGAGAGAGTGATAAGTTTTTAGCATGTCAGGGAAAAAATTATGAGATAGAAGTATATACATGAATCATTGAAAGGAAGGAATGGCATGGGAGAGAAGTTGAAAGATTTATATTTATCTATAAAATAATTTTTATATAAATTTAAAACATACAGTACAACATGTGAATGGTAACTAAAAAAGATTCATTTCTAGTGTTTTTGTTTCCAGAGGATAATTTTTTTAAAGATTTTTTATTTTATTTTTAGAGAGGGAAGGGAGGGAGAAAGAGAGAGAGAGAGAAACATCAATGTGTGGTTGCTGGGGGCCATGGCCTGCAACCCAGGCATGTGCCCTGACTGGGAATCGAACCTGCGATGCTTTGGTTCTCAGCCCGCACTCAATCCACTGAGCTATGCCAGCCAGGGCATGTTTTGAGAGGATATTTTTAACAGTTTACTCTGTTACAGTTGTCCCCACTCTTTGTCTGTTTTCCCAACTCTACCTGGCCCCTGATCCACCCTCCCTCAACCATCAGGTCATCACCATGCTGTTATTTCTGTACATGTGTCATACATATATATTCTTGGGCTAATCCCTTCACCTGTTTTCTTCTAGTTCCCCTCTTCCCACTCCCCTCCAACAGCTGTCAATCTGTTCTATGTATTTATGCCTTTGTTTCTCTTTTGTTTGTTAGTTTATTTTGTTCATTAGCGTTCACATATAAGTGAGGTCATATGGTATTTGGGGTTTTTTACTGTGAAAATATCATAAAAATCCAGAAATATGAATTTAAAACAATATTTGCACCCTTATCTTCATAACAGCATTATTTATAATAGCCAAGATCTGGAAACAGCCTAAGTTTGTGGGAAGCTGGAGTAGAGAGAACACATGGCAAGGTGGCAGCTGGTGGACCAGGTGGGCAAGGTGGTGGCAGAAGACCAGAAAGTCCCACATTTGCATGCAGATAAGCTGGGAGGAATAAATAGCAAATGAGATAGACTGTGTAACCCAGGGTTCCAGAGCGGGAAACAAAAGCCTCAAAACCTCTGGCTGTAAAATTCTATGGGAGTTGCAGCTGTGAGAGAAACTCCCAGTTTCACAGGAGAGTCTGGTGGAGGAACACACAGATCCTAGAATGTATACAAGCCAACTCACCTGGGAATTAGCAACAGGGTAACACCTGACAGGATACAATCTGCTTGTGGGGAGTGGGGGAACTGAGTAAGAGTGGGATAAGAGCTGAGCAAACTGCATTATTCCCTCTCTGACAGCTTCTCCCAAATACAGCACCACAACAAAGTGAAGTGGGTTGCCCTGCTCTGGAGAATACCTAAGGGTCTACCCTTTACAATGGAACAGGTGCTCCAGGACAAAGAGATGTGGCTTAAATGAAAGAACAGATTATAAGTCCAGAAAAGAACTAAATGATGATGAAATAGACAACTGTGGCAGATTCTTGTCTGCAAGGTTCATGTATGTTATGGCTGCTCATGAACAAATACACACAAACAACAGAAGTCCTGTGGAGAAAAAGGGATGGTGTGGTTACTCTCTGAGACAGAGGGGGGCAAGAGGCCCAAGGAGCCAGTCCCCACCTGGACCAGCTTTTATTGCTGCTCTGGGTACATTACAGGGAGGGTTGTCCTCATTTACTATGCACAGGTTCACTGCAGGGGATTACCTTTTACAGATAACAAAGGAAAGAATGTTGTTAATTACTTCAAAGAGAAGAATGTTGCAGACCCAGAGGGAAAGTGTTTCAACCAGTCACACTCCATACTTGGGAGGTTTGGCTCAGATTTTAGGAAGCTGCAGTAAGCCCTGTTTCAATTCAGAGTGAGGGAGTTTTAGCAAAAGCAAGTCTCATAGCAGTCTAGGTACAATGCAAGCCTGATTCCCCAAGGGAAAACCTCTCCATAGGCCTGGTCCTGTGTGCCACACACACCCCATTGGTTTTCCATGTGAGGGTTGAGCTACATTTCCCAGCCATTTGAAGCAGTTCCCTACAGCCAACCTATCAGATGCAGTGTGCAAAACACCGGTAATCAGATGCTTACACAAATGGTTGAGTACAGTCACAAGATAAAGGAAGAAGTGAAGGCTATGTAAAGTTAAAAAAAGAAAAAAATATATATATACAGAAAAGCAATAGTGAAGGGAAGAAAACTGGGACTCAAGTCAAGATTAGGGAGGAAAAAGGAAAAAAAATAAACATTCAACTGGAACAGAATGAAGAAATAAGAATTAAAAAAAAATAAGGAGAGTCAGAGGAACCTCTGGGACAACTTTAAACATTCCAACATCTGAATCATAGGGGCGCCAGAGGGAGAAGAGGAAGAGCAAGAAATTGAAAACTTATTTGAAAAAATAATGAAGGAAAACTTCCCTAATCTGATGAAGGAAATAGACATGTAAGTCCAGAAAGCCCCAAGAGTCTTAAAGAAGTGGGATCCAAGGAGGAACACACCAAGGCACATCATAATTAAATAACCCAAGATTAAAGATAACAAGAGAATCCTTATAAGCAGCAAGAGAAAAGGAGACAGTTACCTACAAAGAAGTTCCCATAAGACTATCATCTAATTTCTCAAAAGAAATCTTACAGGCAAGAAGGGGCTATATTCAAAATCATGGAAGAAGTATTCAAAGTCATGGAGTACAAGGACCTACATCCAAGATTACTCTATCCAACAAAGCTATCATTTAGAATGGAAGGGCAGATAAAGTGCTTCCCAGATAAGATAAAGTTGAGGAGTTAGTTATCATTAAGCTTTATTATAGGAAGGGACTTATCTAAGAAAAAGAAGAAGATAAAAACTATGAATAGTAAAATGACAACAAACTCACAACTATCAACAATTGAACCTAAAAACACAAAAACAAAAACAAAAGCAAATTAAACAAACAATTGGAACAGGAACAGAATCACTGAAATGGAGATTACATGGAGGGTTATCAGTGCGGAAGGGAAAGGGGGAGAGTGGGGCGGGGGAAATTTACAGGGAATAAGAAGCATAACTGGTAGGAATGAAATAGACAGGAAGAGATTAAAAATAGTATAGGAAATAGAGAAGCCAAAGAACTTATATGCATGATGGATATGAACTAAGGGGTGGGAATGCTGGTAGAAGGGGTGGTGCAGAGTGGTGCAGGGTGGTGGGGCATAAAGGGGAGAAAAAGTGAGATAATTGTAATAGCAGAATCAATAAAATATACTGTATATACATGCATATATGTATACATACATACATACATACATATCACTGGTTTTCTTGAGAAAATTTGCACATTTATTATCTACACTTTTTATATTCAATATGACCATCAATGAGGGAATGATTAATCATAGAGAAAAGCAGAAAAAAAATCTCAGAAAGGAATTTCAGAGAAGTATAAAAATCAATGAGATTTTCTTTTTTTTTTTGAAATTTCTAATAAATCCTGTTACCACAGACTCCAATTTAGATGTTATCTTGAGTTACAAAAAAATAAAATTCATCTCTATACATAGATTTTCTTCAAAGCAACTCTCTTTTATTACTTTTATCCTGAGGGAAATATTAAGAGGGCATTAAGACCCATTAAGAGAAACATTAAGAGGGCATATCAAGACCCCTTAAACAATTGTGAGAAATAAAAAGTTTACATTTTATTTAGAAGCATAGCAAGAACAATTTCTGGATTATCATTAGGGGGCTATTCTTTTTTTTTTTAATCAAAATCAAACTTCTAGAGAAGAGACACTAGCTGCCTTTAATAAAAAATAAAATTTTAAAAAATATACAATTACTATTTCATTCTTAGCTCTTTTAATGACTAAGCATATTTTAAAAGTTGTATAAAATCCAAGGGCAGAAACCTTTTACTAAATTCCCTTTTAGGTTGTTTAGCCAGCCTAATAGAGTGATTAACAGGAGGACAATACATTTAATTTTATATACAAAAAAGCCCCATAAAAAAGTAAATCTCAAAGAAGTAACCAAAGCAGGCATCTGTTATGGCTTTAGACAAGGAAAAAGTAAATTTGTAAAGAATGGCAAAACAAAGAGGTTTAGCTTGGGATAGTAAATTAGTGAGGACTGACAAGATGTGCTTGTAGCCTTCTGGGCCCTAAAGTATCTATTTCTAGTGATAAGGATGCCTTCTAAAGTCCTAAAACCGGTAGGGTATTTTTCACATTGGAGATTCATTTCCTGCTTTCAGAGGGATGAAGGGGAGTCGGAGTGTTGTTCTTGCATGTTAATTCAAAATATTCAGTACCCTGAAATGGCACACATTCAGGTGGCTTATTAGGTTTGCCTTCAAAACATTACAATTGTATGGGCTTGGGTACCAAAAATCACGTCTATACTTTTAAATTCAATCTATGTAAACAACTTTTCAGAAATAACTCCCATTCTGACCTATCTACTTCCTATTGATATATGGAATAAGTGCTAATTTTACACCCATTGGTTTTTAGCTCTGCCAGTTTCTTAGGCATATTCTGGGGAGTGAGACTGGAATGGGATGGGGGTGGTCAATAGTTTAACATTTATAAATGTTCAAGTAAAGAAGGAAGGTAGTTCAAGTAAACTACGGTACTATCCTGTCTACTGCGATGCATTCAAATTTTAAAATTGGTGAACAGTGCAAGCAAAAATAAAATTTCAAGAAAAAAAAATAACAGAGAACGCTTCTAAAGTGATTTAGACCAAGGCAATCTTGTTACTGCTGCTTTCCTTTTTGAATGTAGAAATTTAACAGATTCAAGTCGCTAAGTTTTAAATTTTTAGTCAGCGGTATTCTATCTATCATTGGTGAACAGAAATGGGACACAAACCTTCAAGGTCTTAGGTAACTGAGTTAGGGTCAAAAGACTCAGAGCAACTTTAATTATGTTGCAATATTTACTTTTTCTTTCTCTACTGCAAATACCTGATAAGGTAATGAGCCTTTAATATATGTATCTCTGAGTGAGTTTGGTAGGTGCTTCTAGCCATTTTATTAAATTACAAATTACTTGAATACTAAGTATATAAGTATAAGAAGTCTCTTTATTCCAAGTTTCCTGTGATATTGCCTCAAAAATAAATTGGAACATTGGCATGTTTGCCTCACACTCATTTTAAAACCAGGTTATATATAATTTCATAGCATTTTTTAAGAGTCCACATCTTTCCTGGCCCCGCTCCATGCAATCACTATTAAACTTAATATACTTCTCAATATAGAGCAGGTACTGAATGAATTAAAAACTAGAATTTTCTCTATTTTGAAAGAATCAAAGTCATTAGAGTTGTTTTATTATGTTTACATTATCACAGTTGAAATATTTTCAGCTTTATATCAATGTGCTTTGTAAAAAATGCATTGTGGTATGTTAGTTTTCTCTGAGATATTTATAAAAGTAACTTTCTGTGCAGTTTTACTAGGCACATATTTTTGTAAATTCTTTCTTGAAATGTATTGATGAGAATTACTACTTACATAGTAAATCATTCACTCAAAAGCAATGGGGGTCTTTGCTATGCCAGACCTTATTTTATAGCATGACTACAAAGAGTCATACATTGTGTTGCCATCCTATGGGGCCAGATATTTGGAGACTTTGAGTCAAGATGGTAAGGGCTCAGGGACCAGGGCAATACCACTTTTCTGTGAGTCATTAAGGATGCTCCTGCCAGCTTCAGGCCCATATCTTGTTGAAATTCCTTTCTAGGATTTTCTAGATTGTGTTGAAGATATGTGTATGATTTTAAATTCCTGTATGTCAGTTTTTATGCTTGGTTATTCTATATTTCCTTGCACAACCACACTCACAATTATGGAAGTTAGCTAAGGGTTTTATGTACTTGTTTAATGTTAGCCCGTGTATGAATGATATGTGAAATAGTAATGCACATTGTGTAAACACTAATGAAACCAACTTGGATAACACATGCATGCTTGTCATCACATTTTCTAAGTTAATAGCATGTCTTACTTGCAAATGTTTAAAATGTTAAATATTATCTTATTCTTATAAGAACACAAAAAAGAAATGAGGAAGGAAAATAAGAGAAAGAAAGAAGAATTTTTGGGTAGTTTTTAAATATGTGTTGGATTTTCACATAGCAGTGAACACAAATGTAAACTTAATGGAATCACATAAAATATTTATTCAAATAAGCATATTTTATTTATACCACTCCAAATTTATAACATTATTTCTTTTACATAGAATAGTGTTGAGCAGTAACATTTTACTAGAAAGAGCAAAAGGTGTTTTTTCATTTTTTTCAATTACCAGCGACGACTTTAGATATATTTTTAAGATCCAATTTGGTTTGAAATGGGAGAAAATCATCATAGATTAACACCTTCCATGGGCTCACAAGTTAGAAGTATGAATGAGACCTATTTTCATATTTCTCATTATGTTATATATTTTGGTGACAAGTTGTGGGGAATCTTGACATATGTAGAAATGATGTTGGTATTTTTCATTACTACATCTCTATTCATTATAATAAAGAGAAGCAGAATTTTTCACCCCTAAAATGATTCTTTGATATTAGAATTATTTTAGTCTGATTATTTAAAAGCAAAACAAAACAAAACAAAACAAAAAGACAGAAGAGAAGCTCTGAAAACCAATTAGAAGTTTCCCTTTTGTAAGAGCAATTTACAATTATAAGGGAAAGCTCCATTTGTTAAGCTGTGTCCCTTTTAGTATCTGGAATAGAAGGATGACAAAATCTGTAGAAATTTATTAATGCATAAGGCAGGAACTTAAATTTGAATAACAACCATACCCTAATTTACTATGCTTTGTCTAAAAACCTGTCTCTCTGCCTGCCAATATCTTCTTTTCCTTTTGTCTCTAGTTGGAGATGGTGTTTCAGATAGATGGTGGTTAGGGCCATTCGGAGGTTACCCAGTTTTTGTAGCATCTCCCATGAATATAGGAGACATGAATACTATTAAACTTGTTGTTTTTCTACTGATAATCTATCTTTTGGTACTGGAAAGTCTCAGTGAAGAATATAGATAGGTGGAAGGAAAATTATTCTTCCTGCCCCTTGCAATATATTCTTCAGTCCTTTTTTTTCCACTTAAAAATGCACATTTTATACATCAGCACTTTATAAGTGATATCTTTCCCAGTATGAGATAAAAGGCTAAATTATTGTTAGTAAATATATACCCTTTTTTAGGCACTTGTATCCATTTTATGGAATAGTAAGAGATTTGTTTTTAAAAGACTGAAAAAAAAAAGACAGGATAGAAAACACTCTACTTTGTCCACTGCAGTGTTCTGGTGGTGACGTATAAGGTATAAGGCTGCGTAACATGCCAATATGAAAATACTGATTCTGGAATATTAAAATAGTCTCGCCACATTCAAGATCACATAAAATGTTACTTATGTAACGTTTTTTTCTTAAATTGCAATTGATACAGGTTTTTTTGTGAAAATTCAGTCATAATTTTAAACTGGTAGGGTTTATGATCCAGTTGTATTTTACAAAATTTAAAGTAAACCCATAAATTTACTTTAAATTAAGATTTTTATATATGCTAAAATTTATACACTAAAAGTATAATTTTAAGGAAAAATAAACATATGCTACTAAACTAAATAACATTAACAAGTTTTTGCACAGAGAAGGAAACCATCAACAAAATGAAAAGACAAACTACATCTGATAAGGGATCAATTTCCAAAACATATAAGGATGCCATACAACTTCACACCCCCAAAAAATTAATTAAAAAAAGTGCAAAGGACCTGTAGACATTTCTCCACAGAGGACGTACCAATGGCCAACAACATATGAAATCATGTTCAAAATCGCTAATCATCAGAGAAATGCATATCAAAACAACAATGAGATATCATGTTACACCAGTCAGAATGGCCACTAACAATCAATCAACAGATAAGTGCTTTTGAGGATGTTGGGAAAAATGAATCATTATACACTGTTCAAGGGATTGTAAATTGGGTCACTGGGAAACATTGCAGAGGTCAAAAAATCAAAAATAGGGCTGCCAAATGACAAAGCAGTTCTACTTCTAAGATTATTTATCTAAAAAAAATAAAACACTCATTCAAAAAAATACATGTACCCCCATGTCCACTGCAACATTACTTATAATATCCAAGATGTAGAAGCAACCTAGATGTTCATAGATAGATGAAGGGATAAAGCATATGGGTCCTGGCCAAGCAGCTCATTTGGTTGGAGCATTGTCCCATAAACTAAAAGGCTGAAGATTATATTCCATATCAGGGCACATACCTAGGTTGCAGGTTGGATCCAAGTTTGGGGCGAATTATTTCACTTACGCTAAGTGAAATAATTCAGACAAAGAAAGATAAACATCATGTACTTTCACTTTTATGTGGAATCTAAAAACAAAAAATAAAACAAATTAATAAACAAATCAGAAACAAGTCCATAGATATGGGGAATAAGCTGATAGTTGAAAGGAGAGGGAGTAAAAGATGGGTAAAAAAAAAGCTTAAGAAAGGGGGAAATTTTTTAAATTGCTAAACAAATATCAATGTCTCTAAATATCACATAGGAAAACATTTTGTAAGCTACATAAAGTAAAATAAAAATCTATTAGTGTATTACTTAATTTTTAAAAGTTAATGAAGTAAATTCATGTAACATAAAATCAACTATTTTAAAGTGAACAATTCAGTGGCGTTTGGCACCCTCACATTGTTGGGCACCCACCAGCTCTATTTCCCAAATATTTTCATCTGTCCAGAAAGAAACTCTGTTACCTCTAGCAGTGGCTTCTCATCCCTGCTCTCCCAGTTCCTTGCAGCCACCCATTTGTGTACTGTCTCTTTGAATTTACCTATCCAGAATATTTCATATAAATGAAATTATACAACATGTAACCTTTTAATCTGTTTTTTTTTTTACTTAGAATGATGTTCTGAATGTTTATTAAAGTGTAGCATATATCAATACTTCCTTTTTTCTGTGGCTGTGTTATTTATTGCACACACACACAAACACTAAAATTGTCTATCCATTCACTTACTGATGGATGTTTCAACTGTATCCAATATTTAGCTATTATGAATAGTGCTGCTCTGAACATATGTGTGACTGCAATTACTTTTTGTAGTTAGGATATGCAAAACAGAATTTTAAAGATACAGAAAAAATAATGATTTTTTAAGATAGTCAAACACAAAGAAATGACATTTCTAGTTTCTACCATCATGAATGATAAACTCACTACTACTTTCATAGTAAATGTTCTGGATAGGGACGAATGGGTCCAATGTTTCTTCCTTATGCCCTCATGATAAACACCCTTTAGATCAACATAATTAATATAAATTTCTGATGGAATCACTCTCACTCCTTAATATGGGCTGCACATGATGATTCCTATTCAAAGACCTGGAGAGGGAAAAAAGAAAGAGAAACTGCAATGGGAAAATCTGACAGACACAACCTCAACCAGGTGATCAAGGTTAACATAAGAGATAAATCATGTTAATATATACTTTAGATATAATGTGATGAAATGATACTTTACCTCCATGGTCTCCCCAACCCCCAATGCCAGTCTAATCTTTAGGAAAATCATTATGTAAAGCCCCATTGAGGGACATCTACAAAGTACCTTATTAGTACAGTAGTGCAAATTATCCAGGTGATCAAAAGCAAAGGGAGCCTGTTAAATGGCCAGAGGAAAAAGGAGCCTAAGAAGACATGATGACTAAGTGTAAAGTGGTATTCTGGATGGGATCCTGGAACAGAAAGTGGACATTAGTTAAAAACTAGGAAAATCCCAATGAAATATGGATCTTAGTTAATAACAGTGTATTGTCAAAGCAAAAACTGCACTGGACAAAGTTAAATGGGTAAAGAAGACTTCATTCAAAGCCATTACAGTGGGAAGGAGACCAGAATGCAGTCAACCCCCCTGAAAAGAAGGGCTGGAGAGTTGTTAAGTGCTGGGGTGGGAATCCTCTTCATAAGGGAAAACATTTTTTTAAGTTTTAAGATATGAGATTATGTATAGTAATGAAACTTGTGTCAATCATTTCTCAATATATATAAGTCAAGTTAATGACCTTATACAGTCCTGTAAGTTAGTTATACCTCAATAAAAATGGAAAACAAAATAAAAAACAAACAAGAAAAACTGTTCTCTCAGAAATATGTCTAGTGAAAAAGGAAAAAAGTTGAAACATAATTCCTAAGAATGAAGAGACAAGTAAAACAACTCTTATTTAAAAATTTGGAACACTATGTTATTTTAATGATACCAGTAGACTACATGTAGACAAGTAATGAATTCAAAATACATTAGACCAGAAGAAAATCATGAGACATACAAAAACATTTCTTTAATAAAAGTACAACAGTCCTGGTGAGTTTTATTTTCTTTCCTTCTTTTTATGTTCTTCCTCATTTTTCTTTTCTGAGGCATGTTCTTAAAATAACCCATATAATCTAATAAATCTAAATTGATTGAAACATTAAAAAAAACTGAGTTGGAAGGAAAAAAGGTCCATCTTCACTTGCTAATTGTTCTTCTCAAAGGGCAAGTAAAGCCCTGACCATTGTCGCTCAGTTGATTGAACATGAACCCACAAACTGAAAAGTAGTGGGTTCCATTCTGTCTAGGGCATGTGCCTAGGTTTCAGGTTCAGTCCCCATTTGGGGCATATGCAGGAGACAACCAATTGATGTTTCCATCTCTCATCAATGTTTCTCTTCCTCTCTTTCTTCCTTCCCCTCTCTCTGGAAGCAATAAAAGAAAAAGAAAAAAAAAAAAAACATTTTTCTTTCTTCATGATGAGAGACAGTTTCACAATTTGGAGCAAGACTCCTCTGAAGTTGTGCTCCTGCCCTCTGACACTAAGAAATAGGAGCCCTATCTTCCTTGATGATTACATTTCAAAGGGATGATTTCCAGGTCCTTGAGAAAGAGATTTGGGCTGTAAAACTGTCAACAGTTTGAGCTGGGATGAATATGAAGGTGCAAACATCTTTTTGAATTAATGTTTTCATTTTCTTTAGATAGAAGTAGAACTAACTGCTGGGTTGTATGTTGGTTCTTTCTATTTTTGATTTTTTGAGGAATCTTTGAATAATGTTTTAGTAACTACATGGTAAATGATGGTCACTAGACACATCACAGTGATTATAAGGCATCTAAATGTGGAATCATGTTGTACATTGAAACTAATATAACAATGCATATCGACTATTGTTTAAAAATCTTAGCTGGGAGAAAATTCATGTCCCAAAGGAGCAGAGAAACTTTTTCAATTGCAAGTTCTCTAAAGTAAATGCTCTGGGAAAACAGAAATTAGGTGATGATTATCAGTAAGAAATCTGTCAAGAGTTTAGTCAAACTGAGGGAAACATTAAGTCCATTGTGTTGGGTTTTTCTTTCTCTCCCACAGGATCGTGCACAAAATCTGAATGAAAGGCGAACCACCACCACCACCCTCACAGTGGATGTGCTGGATGGAGATGACTTGGGTCCAATGTTTCTTCCTTGTGTCCTTGTGCCAAACACTCGTGATTGTCGTCCAATCACCTATCAAGCTGCCATACCTGAGTTGAGAACTCCGGTAAATATTCTTTTCCTTTTCACTTACACCTCTTGAACCCCAGTGAGATCCTGTTCAAGTATTTTATAGACATGTTAGGTGAGAATAGAAAACTTCACTATATGAATGTTAAAAACTATGTATGCCCAAACCCAATTTTGGAAACTATGAGAAAATTTTTGGTCACATTGAATAATTATATCATTTACAATGTAGAAGACATGTTATAAAGCCACAACCTATTTACATAGATTCATTTATTTTTCCACCTATAAATCATAACAGAGTTATGTTCTCAATATGTGCTGGGAAACTGAAAAATAATTCTAACATTTATTTAAATTCACATGTAAACATGTGATCCTAAATCAAAGGACATGCAGTTAAAGAGGATGTTCTTTAGTCTCTTAAGTTTTTGAAATGTTATTGGAAGTTATACTTGGCTCTCTTGAGACGGAAGCTAATGAAAACTGAATGCAAATATTTATCCCTTAAATATGTATTTTTAAAAAAAAGTGGAAAGGTAAGGCATGAACATACGTTTTCTACACTCAATTCTGTACCTAATTTTTAAATTTCTAATGAAGGTATAAATTAGCGTCAGCTTGGAATTCACAACTTGGACCTCCCTGGATGATAAATACTTGTACCTAAGAATAAAAATTATAAGGCAAGTAGATATCCTGCTTAGGCATAAATATTGAAACTATTAATTCTGTGTTAGAAAAGTCTAATTCCCAGGAATCAATTGTTTGATGAATAGCTTTGTAGTTTCTCTGGGAAACTTTAAGTTTTCTGAGTTAGTAACACAGCTCATAATGTCAGAAATTGATGGAAAGTAATTGATTTTTATTCTTAGCCATGTGAGAACTGTAGGGATCCTTTCAGTATCTGAGATTTTTAAAGAATAAAACAGAAATTCATTCTCCTAAATGTAAATTATAGTGAATTCTACCCATTTCAAGGAGTTTTTACTCAATATTTTATTTATTGACTATGTGGTCTTACTTGCAGTAGACCTCAAACAACTGAGAATCACTTTTGTGACTGCTGACATTCTTGATTGCTGGCCTAATTGGCTAATATGAACCAAAAAAAGCTGGAGAAAAAAGAATAAATGTTATGATGTGCACTCAATAAAGAAAATAATGTAAATTTCAGCTAAATGGGTGATTTTTCAGACAAAAAAGCTCATATTGATTTTGTCTGGGCAAATAGTTAGAGATTACGTGAAGTTATATGCCATTATTTTGTTGAATACCACCACTAAGAAGACTATTAATAATGGTGAACAGTAAGGATTTTTTTAATCATGAGGAAAAATAATATTTTAATAATTTTTTTCTGAGTTAATTTATGTAGCTGGTATACCAGTGACATCCCAAGATAAGGAGCATACAGAAATAGTAATGATTAGAATAAATTATAAGTCTGACTATTAGTACTTGATGTACTAAAATAAAGGAAGACAGAAGTTGCTGTTTGGGAAGCAGAGTGGACTGATTTTACAAAGAATCTTTGAGCATCTCTTCCTCTTCCTTCCAAATTATGGAATAAGTATCTCTCTCATAGTTATGTCATTTCATGCTAGCAACAAAGCCATGCTCCAGATTTGGGGTAAAAATTATATTTGATAATAATGACTAATGGTTATATTGAATCTTCAGTTCATCATGAACTATGGTAAATTCTACAAAAATATTAATTGAAATACATTTGCATAGTTACCATTATAATGGTCCTTTTACGGATGAGCTTTCTGAGGTATAAAGTTTAAGTAGATTTCCGTGACTTATAACCAACAAGTAAAAGTATTTTTCTTTAAAATAATGTATTTTGAATTAAACATAATGGTATACACTTGATAAAATTGTATGCTTCATTATCATTTTAAGATTGACCCATTCTTTAACATTCTGTGAAATGAAGAGTGTTTTAATTTTACATACTTAAATAATTATAGCAAATATTTATCCTTTAAAGGGGATATTTTTATTGCCATGAGAAAAAATGTAAATATGTGTACTTGCAAAATAGGCAATTTTTCTGATTATTTGACACCTTGACTGAGGGCTGGGTACAACTTTCAGAGTGGTTCAGTAAGAACACTGATCTGGCTGTTGGCTCAGCACAGCCAGGACTGCAAACCCCAGGCTTCACTTCTGCTCCATGTGGGCCTCTCCTAGGCTGTTTGGTTCCCCCACAGCAAGGTGATAGATTCGAAGAACAAACTTCCTGAGAAGATTAGACAGAACTTTTTTTGAACTAGTCTCATTTGTTACTTCTGTTGTCAAAACTCTGTCAGGTTCAAGGAGTACAATTGCATAGCATACCCTAACAGCAGGAGTACCTCAATTGCATTGAAAGAAGAACATATGGAGAAGGCAGTGTTTTGTGTGTGACAATCTTTGGGAAAATAAAATCAGTCATAGTGCTGGCATCAGATTTCCATGTGTTCTTCCACATGCTATCTTGGACCTCCACTGATTACTAGCGTTAAGAAGTGGAGCTGGTTCTTGAGTTTCATGTTCAAATTGCTGTGTTTTTCTCTGTCTTAATTCTTTTTTATTTTATTTCCATTACATATTTTGTAAAACTTCTGGAAATTTCAGTCAATAGTGCTGCTCTGAACATGCATGTAAGTGTAATTACTTTTTGTAGTTAAGATATGCAAAACAGAATTTTAAAGATACAGAAAAAAATAGTGATTCTTTAAGATAATTAAATGCAATGAAAGTAAAAACATTCCTAGTTTCTACCATAATGATAAGATATTGCTATTTAGAGCGAGAGAACTAACCATTAATGTCAGCTAGACAGGAAGTGATTACTCTAATTACATTCTTGCTGATTTTTCCTGAACTAATTCTACAGATTTTGAAGGTTTGACACCTGCTCACCTTCTTTGTGAAATTTTCCACTAATTACCTCAGTGGTATTTTTGATTTGAGAAGCCATTCTAAGTTTCACTACAATGCTCCCAGAATTTATGAGCTCAGCAAAACTTTAAAAGGCAATCTAGTACAGTGTTTAACTCATGAACCTGAATATAATAAAAATAAAAATGTACTATTAAAATGCAAATAATCATATACTTAGAGATAAACTTATATGTAAGTTATATATTTTCTATTATAGAAAATTATCTTTAGAAAAATGAATATCTTCATAAACACTAATATTGATATTATACTGGATATGTAAATATATAAATATCGTGTCTCAAGGCTACTAAAGCAATTTGTAGTCTTATAGCTAATTATTATTTATTAATTAATTTGATAAGTATCTATTGGACCTTAATGGATGTTGTATTCAATGCTAATCAAGGAGACTTGACAACTAGGATAACATAAAATCTTTCTCATATGCTGTTTATATTCTTACTTTCTGATTCTCTTAAAGTTGTTATTATTCTTATGTAGTAAAATTGTTTTAGTGTTGTGAGAAAATTCTTTAGAATTTGGAGAGTGTACAATCCATAGCTCTATCTTTTCCATTTTCTATTGAGGCACAAAAAGAGTAAATCCTTACACATTTTTTTCAGAATTGAACAGGTGTATACTGTTTGGCTGGTTGTTTGCCTGGTTGGTTGTTTGGTTGTTTTTTGCTGAGTAATTTGTCCCTGAATAGAAATACCACACTATTAATATGATACTACTGACACATCATCTGTGTTTTCTGTATCTCCTTCATTTATTGTGTCATGAAGTTTTCAGTATTGCAGCATGAGTTCCTACCAGACAAGTCATTAGCAGCTAGAATTCACGCTCTTATTTC
This sequence comes from Phyllostomus discolor, assembly GCF_004126475.2. Lineage (NCBI taxonomy): Eukaryota > Metazoa > Chordata > Mammalia > Chiroptera > Phyllostomidae > Phyllostomus > Phyllostomus discolor. The sequence goes on from NC_040907.2 coordinate 139,161,492, forward strand.
CTCCCCAGTCCTGGTTTAAAGTCTTGGGTTGGATACCAGGACTGCTGAGTCACAAATATCTCCACTGTAGTCTTTGTCACAAAGAACTCCAGTTTTCATGTAACTGTCCAATACAGTTCCCCTGTTTATTTATGATGCTCTCTTCTTCCAGGGAAGCTTTCTCAGTTATTAAAAGTGTTAATTTGCAGTAATGTACAACATAATTTGCTCTTGGCTCATATTCATTGAATCTGTTACAGCCTGGAAACTCACTTCTCTCTTGTCTTCTATGAAACTACTGGCTCTTTTCCTCCCCTGGATGGCTCTAGGTTTCTCCTCATAAATCATTAATGATTTTCTTTTGTAAATTAAATTTATCTGCTTGGATTCATTATTTATTTATTTATTTAATCCTAAGGAAAAATGCACACTTTTATCCTTTGTGACTTGTTTAAAACTATATGTTGTCACTAAGACTTATCAAACCTATATCAGTGAATTTTATTTTTCTCCAAAGAGGGATGCTCTGAATGTTCTAAATGTGTTCTCTGACTTGAACTCACTCCTGAATTTCAAGCTTATGTTTATTACTTTTCCAAGATATTTTTCACATGTTTCCCACAGATGCCTTATTATCCTTTCTAATGAGTTCGGATGCATCCACATTACCTCTTGCTGCTTTGGGGGTCGTTGTTGATTTTGACCTAGACTTCAATTGTTACAGGGTGCAGCCAAGAGGGGGGACCCCAAATAGGCATTTGAAATGGGGTCCAGAACTCAAGGTGTCCAGGAGATTTTAAGGTGTCTTCACCCCTTCCCCCACAGGTGTGAGTTGGGGGAAGGGGCACACAGAGCAAGAACATGCAGGGCAGCTAATCCATGGCATGGTCATTTAGCATACCTATAGCCTTTGGCTGGTCACTTAGATATGCTAAATAGCTATGGCCATGCTCAAGGCCAGGGGGATGGAAAGGGACCTTACCCCCAAGATGGGACCTGGGAGGCAGGTCCCCTGAGTTATAGCGCCTGCGTGGGAGCTGGGAGAAGATTGGCTCCATGACATGGGGTGACACCTGCCCAGACCCACGATGGCGACCAGAAAAGCTGGAGAAGACAGTAGATTGAGGGCAAGTGTGCCCAAGTGTAGGAGGAGTCGGAAATGGGGCTGCAGAAGAAGATTGGTGCGGGGATTTAAACACAGACACGGCAGCCATTGAGGGAAAAACCACGCGGCCTTGACGGAGTGGAGACTCCTGCAGCCCTGAGAGAGGGAGACCACGCAGCAGCCTTGGAGGAGAGAACCATGCAGTTTTGGCAGAGTGGGGACTCTCCGTTCCTGCAGCCCTGAGAGAGAGAGGACCACATGCCTGGCAGAGTGGGGACCCCCACAGCTTTAGAAGGGGGAACCACCACCTGGTTTTAGCAGAGATCCTGGTGACTCAGCCGAGGGTGCCGGGAATCCAGGGAGGTCTCCCAGTCGAGATGGAGTTCTAACTGGGAAGAACCAGAAGACTACCTAAGTCATGGACTTCTATTTCCTTTCCTGAGATACGGTACTCTGGACTGGGCAAAGGGGGAAGGAAGGAAGGACTGTGTGTTTGTGGGTGTTTTTAGGGACTTTAGGATTTTTTTTTGATAAAGACATTAGGTCACTGCTTTAAGTTAGTATAGCATTAAATAAACATTTTCTTTCCTTTTCACGAATCTCTGGCATTGAGAGACGTCTTTCCCAGGGCAGTGGACATAACGGACCGGGGCCTTCTTTTAATAATAGTATATCATCCCAGGCCCCCCCCTTGTGTGTTCTGTAACACAATGACCCCCATCCCAAATTCAATCAACCTCCAAAAGTACTTTCTGTACTGTCTGAAAAATGTCATTCAAATATGTTGGATGACTACTTCCCCTTCTAAAATACCTATCTAAGTCAACCCTGGACTCCCAGCCTCTATCCAGTCTCTCCTACCCTCAAACATCATCTCAATGAAGAGGGTTATTTATTTATTTATTTTTAAATATAATTCTGATCCGATTGCAAAATAATTAAAGTTTAAAAACACTTCATTATATTTTATCATATACCAAATAAATATCAAAGCTTTTAGCATATCATTCTAATTAATTTTGTGTCTGGCCACTTTGTAATCTTCTCTCTTTAACTTGCATAATGTAATTTATCTTGAAACACATAGCTTTGTATACATGTACTTGAACTTCTTTAAGAATTACTCTCTTTTTTCTTCACTTTCTTTAACATATTAAGATGGTATTTGTTATTTGGGTTTTTTTTTTAGTTTTTTTATTGGTAGCAAATTCTTTTTTAAACATTTTTATTGGTCCATGTGTCTCTTCTTATGCCAGAAATCAGGCTGTTTTGATTACAGTGGCCTTGTAATACAGTTTGATATTAGGTATTGTGATCCCTCCCACTTTGCCCTTCTTTCTCAAAATTGGTGCAGCTATTCAGGATCACTTATGGTTCCATATAAATTTTTGAAGTGTTTGTTCTTTGTCTGTAAAATATGCCATTTAAGATGGCATTTTTTATTCAAGTTTTATTTTGGTTAATACAAAATAGTAGGTTTTCAAAGTTAAGCTTTTCTCTGTGTCCTCCTGTATTCCTGTTATAAGTACTTAACTCCTGGTGGTGGTGTACTTGTTTGCTTGTTTCCCTTTTGCTAGACCGTGAATTTTTTCAGTTTCCCATTTTTCATTATATCTTAATAAGAATGCACTCACATTACATAGTAAATGTTCAATATATATTGAATTGAATTAAGTAATTGGTTAAAAGTTTAAGAAACACATATTTTGCCCTGAGATTCTGGGTATAAATATGAATAAATGTGGCTCCTGAGTGCTCACTCACAATGACAGTATACTTATTATTAGTGTTCATATGTAAAGAGTGCATACATGTCTATTATATATAATAAATAATATATTTATATATTATTCATATTATTTATTTATTACTTATATAATATAATAAATATAATACAATATGTTTATTATAATTATACATTATCTAAATATTAGCCATGATAAATATGCATATTTGTTTATATATAATTTAAATATATCTATTTTAGTGTTTTCAAATAAGAAACAATGGCAAGCACTATAATACTTGGTCATTGTCTAGTCACAGATAACCTTTAAGTAGAAGTCTAATAGGTAGTTCAGATGAAGTAAGCTTATTTCCCAGTTGCCATATGGAGTCCCAGTGCACAGTTGTGCCAACATATTTTTCATAATAGCTTCTTTTCTTTTCCTTAATATTCCAAATATTAAATTCTGTCCTCCCTCAGTCTCTAAGACAGTTATTTTCAAAATGTGTACCACGGAACTCTTTTGGGGCCAGCAAAGTGACAGATGAAGAAGGAAACGATCAACAACTTTCAAATTGCCAATACCTTTTAAAGCGAGGTTTTTCTCAAAGTAGGTTGAAATAAAAAAATAATAATATAACTGGTGTCAAAATGCATTATTTGCCATTTTTCTGTCTCTCCCCAACAATCATACCCACATGCTACCAGCAGTAAATAATCAAAGAAGTTTCAGATCCAGTTTGGGAAATCAATAGTTAAACACCAAGCAAACAAACAAAAAATAGCATTCAGCAAGTATTGTCTGGAATTTGAAACTGTATTACAGTAATTCTGAAAATGGTGTGTGATATTATAGTGAAGCAAATGGTTCATTTATTCTTTTTTATCTTTGGTCAAAATTTATGTTGAATACACTCAACTGTTTAAAATTTCCACCTACAGACAACATGAAGATATTTTAAATTTTCTGTGGAACAATTAAAGGATGAAAAAACAATAGGAGGAGTTGAATATATTAATATTAATTAAAAGAAAAAGTCACCATTCTGCTCAGTGATAAGATGAAAGTTTAACTCTTTTTTCAAATTAGTAGTTTTTCAAAATAATTTTTTTTCAAAATATTAATTTAAATTAATTTTAGAGAGGCATTTTTCTATGAAACACACATAAAGAGAAAAGGCAAAGGCATCCAACTTTGACTTGATATTTATAATTTTATGTAAAGATTCATTCTAGAATCACCTGATGGCTCACTAAATTGTGTAGAAAAAATATCAAAGGTATTTACTACCACCATGTAGGGCAATATGTAAAAAGTCAGAGACCAAATTGAATGCTGTGTGATGTTGGGAATATTGCTTAGTGTCTCTAAACCTCAATTCAAGTTTGTCATCTATAAAATGGTAAAAAAACCCTAATATATAGGATTTTCACGAGTACTATAAAATAAGATTCATGTAGCATACTTAACTTGTTTCTAGCAAATACTAAGAATTTAATAATATTAGCTATTGCTATTATTATTATCATTGCCACTGGTATTTCTGTATCTCACTGGATTTTTATTCAGAAACCCATGGGAAATAGTACCTAATTCAAATTTGTTATTGAATATCTAGCTATTTGTAATTGAAATCCCAGCCTTAAAAACTGAGATGTATATGTTGAAATAGCCTAATTTATTCTGACTGTGCTACTGCTAATTAATTCAGTGTGATTTTGGTCCTTTAAAGGAATGTAATACGTTTATTGAAAAGAACAGTAGCCCCCTCTTTTTTGTAAATAAAGATTTGGTATTGACCCTTCTTGTGCTGAATTAACTATGAAATATATTGTTGCTTAGGGAAGAGGCCGCAGCTGATGTAAAATGCCACGAAGTAATACTGTGAGCCAAAAATATCCCAATGAATCAAATTTTAAATGTCCTCCAGGGAAGCAAGTATCATCTCCTTTTTTTTCATTTTATGAGTTCAAAAACAATGACTATCAATAAAGTTTTAAAATTGTCCACAAAACCTCCAGTTTTCCAGAGGCACCTCTGGAGCTTCTATAGCAGATAAAAATAGGACTTTCATTCCCAATAATACTTAAAATTCTACTTTTGTCCAACTTGCTAATTTAGAAAGTTTTTCATTGTTTACTTTAATTAAAATAATTATTTGCTACTAATTATAAATTATGGAAAAAATATTTTTAAAAATTATTCATGTTGAAAATTGGAAACCCTCAATCTTTAAAGCCCAACCTCCTGGATAACCATTGTTAACCTGACACCTGTCTTTCCAAATATCTGGAGCCTGCTTAAACAATTACAGTTCTTTCATTTCAAACAAAGAAATGAATTTGTCCTACACAAAAGTGAATTATTAAATGTTCCCTGGGATATGGTAATTTTTAAAAAAAAGATTAGCCACTGGAGATTGGAGAAGTATGTGTTGTGTGTGGAGGGGCAGGACCTTGTGGTCCGGATGTGACTAGAGGGGTAGGGTGTACTTCTGTCCTCTAATCAAACGCATATTTGCAGGAGAAAATATTTAATTGACCTTGCTTGAATTACATGTTCATTCTTTGAACAGAGGGCATGGGGAGCCTGCAACAGTTAATTTTATGTGTCAACTTAGCTAGCCTATGCTACCCAGATATTTCATTAAACACACTTGGATGCTGCTGTAAAAGTATTTTAAAGATAATACAATTTAAATTAGTAGACTGAGTAAAGCAAATTGTCTTCCATAATGTTAGTGGGCCTCATTCGATGAATTGAAAGCCTTAAGAAAAAAAAATGACCTCCCCCAAAGAAGAGAGAATTCTGTTAGCCAAATGCCTTTAGACTTGAACTGTAACATGGGTTTTTCCATGGGTCTTCAGGCTGCCAACTTCCCTGCAGATCTTGGACTTGTTGTCTTCCCACAATTGTAGCATGAACCAGTTCCTTAATGTGAATCCATTTTTTACTTCTTCATCTCAATGGACAGATGCATAGATAGATGTCATCGAGAGAGAGAGAGAGAGAGACATACCCACACATTCTATTTGTTTTGTTTTTCTGAACAACTCTATTAAAGATCCCCTGATGAAACTGTATTCAATGGGCAAAGGTAATTCCTCTAAGAAAATCAAGATACTGTAAAGAAGGGTAAACTAATGCTGAAAATCCAAATGGTAAGGCAAATATACAAATATATAATGAAATAATCACAAATTCTTGCCTAGAGTCCTGCAATGGTTTGGTTTCTGTTCTGCCTGAAACCTCATCAGAATGATATTGAAAAATAACATCACATCATGTGACTTTCCTGCTTCAAGGTTATGATAGCTTCTTATTAAATGATCATTATTAAGTCTCTTCCTGTAGCATCCTATATGGCCCCACATGGCCCTTTATCACTGACTGCTGTGAACTGAATTCTTAGGTCAACTCCAAATTCATTAGATGAAACATATCCCAAATGTAACAGTATTTGGAAGTGGGATGCTTGGGAGGTGATTAGGTCATGACAGTAGAACCCTCATGATTGGGTTTAGTTCATAATCCTTATAAAACAGACTCCAGAGAGACCCATCCTGTCTTGCACTGTGTGAGGACACAGTGAGATGGCCATCTATGAACCAGGAAGTGAGCACTTACCAGACACTGAATCTGTCAGTACTTTGCTGTTGGAATTCTCAGCCTCCAGAACTGTGAGAAATACATTTCTGTTGTTCATAAGCCACCCAATCTATGGTATTCTGTTATAGCAGCCCAAATGACTAAGGCACTGACCTCAATTCTATTCTCTCACCTGCTTCCTGACTATCTTTCTGTCCTAAACATGTTCTTTTAGCTAAGGGCATATGACCTTATGTGCTACTTTCTGGAATTTTCTCTTTTGATATTTTTCTATGGTTGACTTTTTTATTTGATTTTGGCTCAATTGTTATCTCTGCAGAAAAGTCTTCTCTGACCACCCATCTATAGTGGCCTATGAATTCAGTAATACATGACCTTGGTTTATTTTATGTAAGTCATTGGAAATTTCTTATACATGTGTTTGTTTAATTGATTAGTTTCTATCTACTTTATTTCAAATATAAACATACTACAGAATACCTGTTTATCTTCTTTGTGATCTTATCCTCAACCTCTAGAAAGGAGCCTCAAGAGTAGGATGCTCAGTAAATATATACTTATTTAGAATAAAGTGAATTTTTCTTATTCATATATGTCTTACCTTTTAAAATAGTTGTATAGTATGTTTTTGTATAAAGTACCTTAATTTATTTATTTGCTTTATACTTTGAAGTTCTGTGTAAAGTGTTTCTTAGAAAAAAAAGTGTCCCTATGTCAAAAAAACACCTATGTAAAATTTATTATTCTGAAAGAACTATACTTTTATTTGATAGGGTTTCTTGTTAGCAAAACCAACTTATGTTACATATTCCTTTGTTTAGTTCTTCTTGATTAAAATGAATACTGAAGGACATGATCATGTGTTTAAATAGTTTAAACTATGCTGAGGCGTATTATTGTCCAAAAGATGAAAATAAAATGGGTAGTTCAATTCAGTGAGGTCACCACAAAAATAATTAAGCAATACTAGGAAAAGTGATAAATACAGTTTATTAGATTATTTACATCCACTTCAGTTTTTAGAAGTTATGGTAAGCAGAGTTGGCTTTTGGGTAAAGCCAACTTTTCTGAAACATATTGTTTTTCTACTATGATAGCTCTAAATCAGTTTGATTTGTTTACTAACATCATCAGCAGAGGTACTCTGAAAAAAGAATAAACAGACCATGGGCCAAGCAAATGATTTATTTACTTCCCAAATGATTTCAGTTCATGATGCCTTCAAGACATTTAGAAGGAATCTTATATAAGTCACTGTCACCTCCTTTTCCTGCTCCCAAGTCTGCTTCCTACAACCTATTCTTCACACAGCAGTCAGGGTCATCTTTTAGAAGCATAAATCAATTCAAGTTAGTTTCCTACACAAAATGCTCCAGTAGCTTCTGATTAAAGTGAAAATAAAATCCCAATAGCAGAGTATGGCTTACTAGGCAATACATGATTTAACTCCTGCTTATTCGTTACTCTCCTGCCAGGACTTTCACCAGGTTGCTTGGAACTTCTGAGTTTCTTCTCATGTCCAGCTTTTGTTGTTCACTGTCTTGTAAAACACTTTTGTCAGACTTTCCAATGGTCGACACATTCTCTTCAATCAAATTGAGGCTTCAGCAAAAATATCACATCCTCAAAAGGACATTTCCTGACAACTCTCCCTAATGTTGGTTTTCTCTAAAGAACAACAGTTTCATACAGATCAATAGAAGGGTTTTATTGGTTTTCAATTGCAATAGAAAGAGAAATAAAAGGTATAATAACTCTATTATGTTTTCAGTGAGATTTCTTTGAAGCTCATAACTGTTTTTGGCAATGTTGATGACTTAAATTGAGACAATGATATGATCTAGGTTAGCAAATAATACAGAAGATAAATATTTTTATTTTAGTAAAATTGAAAAATAGTATGTTAAGGTAATCAAGTAATAGTTATTATAGGTACCATAAACATTTATATTGATAATGTCAGAGTTGTAATAAACACCCAAAGAACTCTAAATCTCCAATCAGTAAATCTTGGCAGATAGTTTGCCTGAAGACATACAGAATTATTCCTTAAAACATATTTTTCAGGTGGCAATTTTACACAAGAAGAAAAGGAGGATATGTAGAATGATTTAAGTACCTCTTTCATATGATTTGAAAGAAAGCATGGCATGAATACAATGGGTTTAAGAGTTATTTTAAACATCACTTTCTCCTCAGAATGCTTATTTCTCAGTCTGATTGCTTTGATATAGATTGTCAGAATTAAGGAACTTCTTGGATTGTATTATTAAGTTATAAATATGTCCTGTGCCCAGAAGCAATATTATACCTTATAATGTCTAAAGACAGTATATATAAGACTGATGACTCACATTAGGTCTTTATAAATTATGTCTGTTGTATACATTGAAAATTATATTTCCTATATATTTGATGTGACTTTCACTTGTGTTCCTCTAGATTTTTGAGTTCTAACTGCTTTCACTATAAAATAACAATACATTTCCACAAGTAGAAATCTGCAGAGGAATTTAGGCACAAATACCTACTGGGGACATGAGAGAGCAAGAGAGCATCTACTTTCAAAATAATTGTGCTTCAAGTATTGGTTTGTAATTAGTTGTTTAGGACATGAAATAGTTTTTTTTTTTTTCTAAAAACGAAGTTATTACTAATAATTAGGCAAACATGCTAGAGCATACACATTTATGTTTTCAGTTTATTTTTCTTCATCTATGGAAATAAAGAGGCATGTTTTTCCTTGGAGAAAGAAAAAGCATATAGGGATTCAGTTTGCAGTGACAGCAGTATTTTGGCCTTAGAACCCTGAGTAGTAATCGCCCTGGCACTATACTGCTCCACCCACTGCATGGTGGAAGTAGCTCTGAGTCATGGAGGATGTTAACCATTGCTTAAAGCAGCTTCCCTCTGACACCTTTATTTTGGTAGGGGGAATTATCCATAAAAGCTAACTCTAATTATTTATTATTTTTTTCCTTTTTCTTGTTATCTGTGTGGAATTGAACTAAATTTAAACAGAAGGAAATAAAGTTTACTTTGTTTTTTAAAAAATTTTAACAAGTAATGTTACATATTTGAAATAAAGTTATAAAATTCTCCTAAAGCATTGTTTGGGGTCACAGGAAAAACCAGATAGTTGAAAGCCCCCTCTGTGTTAGGTATGTCATATAAACTATCTGATCACAACAGAGAAATCATTAGAACTCAGAGTCTAGCTTAACACAACTGAAGTGTGTATCACACATGCATTAAATATATTACATTTTCTCTGTAATATGACAATATTTAATGGCTAAAGATCTAACATAAATTATTGACCTGACATTTACTCTCTTGAAGTAACATGTCCAATGCCACACTTGTAGAAGTACATGAATAGGGATTAGGCTTCATGTATCTAAACCAGTGAATATTATCTGGAAATAGACTACAGAGATAATTTTTTGATTCCCAAAGAAATACTTTAGAGAGTTCGTATATTGTAAATAAAAGAATGATGGAGGACATTCTGGACACAATTAGCATTTTCACTGGATCATAAGATTCATGTAATGAAGCTGTTAATGTGCATCCCTAACCCTCAAGACTCTGACCACATCTTTTGGATGAGACCTGAGAATTTAAGACTTCCATCCTAGGGAATTTTCAGTCTAGGATGGAGCCTAAGAATATGTATTTACTTTTATTTTGCAGGAACTTTTAAATATATGCAAAAACAGAAAAGAATATCACTGCTCAATTATCAATTCATGAATATTCTTGGTTCAACTGTATTTCCTCATCCTATCTCCTCCATTATTCAAAAAACATCTCAGATATCACGTCATATTATCTGAATATATTTCAGTCGGTATCTCTAAGTGATGTCATGCCACAATATCGTTATCACAAATAAAATAAAGTTAGGAATTTGTATTTTTAATGTGTCAAAACAATTTCAATGATGCAGAAATAATGAGACACAAGAACTAATCAAAGTTTTGGTGTGTAATTCTTGCATGACATCTGGGTTTGTGTGTGTATGATTACTCCTGCTTTCAGGTGAGCATATTTGAATTATGCCAAGTGTATACTTAGGCATGTCCTAAAACATCAATTATACAAGCTGTCTTCTGGTAATTATAAATTTAACTTAATGGATTTATATATTTCACTATCTTGATGAGTTCTGCTTTAATAACTTAATATATATAAAGTCCCATTGAGGGAGAATAACAGTCTTCAAACTTCACCAGAAAAGTTTAGGATAGGTTAGATGGTCAATGTGAACCCTTTGATTTGTTATTAGAGTTTTTGTCAATAACCCTGGCATTTTAGTATTATAGCAAGTCCTTCAACTTCTATTGGTTTCAGGGGTTAGTTCTTGCTTTCACTCTGCCCCTCTGTTTCTCACTCTGGCTCTCTCTCATTAGCATCATCATCAAGAACAATTTAAAAATATTCTTATCATGAACAATAGTTCAGCTTCCAGTTCCCCCCCCAGCATCTAGGAAGGTAAACTCTAAGGACAATTTTACATGTTCTGCAGTGTCTACAGTCCATCTCTAGCCAGAACTGGTGGTATGTATATCTCTCCTGGTCTAAATGTGGAGAGACCTCAATTATCTTAAATAAAATTGAATCCCAAGTTTATATTTATTTAGCATTTAATTAAGGCAGAAATAATACCTGTTAATGAAACTAATGGCATGGAAATTAGTGGCATAAATCTCATCAGAACTGCATGAACACAAAAATCACAGGAGGTACGTATAAACATCCTCTCTCACTCTCAGCCTTTAAAATGTCATTCATGACTAGCCTCAGGACAAAGAAAAATAGGCAAAAATAAATTTTGTTTTAAAAAATTGATAAATACTTGTAGGTTAAATTAGGTTCCTAAGATTATATAAGACTCCCTGATGAGGAAAACATAAGTATCCACCTAGAGAGAATGGTAGGCCCACCAAATTAGCAAACAGAGAAATTAAATATCAGGAGACAACTTTTAAGACAATGACCTTTTAAAACACCTTTTTAAGAAAAATGTGCTACATAAGGCAAAACTTTAATATATCTAATATATCTTCATGTACTAAAAAGCAAGCAAATAGGCAAAATAGTAAAATGGAATTGTTATATGTCATAAAAAATCCCAATGAATAGCTTAAGGGAAGCCTAATTGTTTTCAGATACCGGGTGCATGCTTTGGTGACAATTTTCTAAAATATTTTTTTTTCTACTCAGTGTGTAGATGGGTGTATAGTTCATTAAAACTTGAAAAAAGTTTTGAGAAATCAATAAATTTAATCAAAAGTATAATAAAGCATTATAAATGTGGTATTCCTAAAAACAACAACAAAAGGTTAAGAAGTATTAAAGATCTTGAGCACATATCTAATAAAACATTTAACGTATAACATATTGATCTGGGTCAGGCCTTATAGTGTTTGTTTGTTTTTCTTGTTATCTTTATTCTGAGAGAAGATATAAAAAGCTGTTTAAAAAGAACATCGGAAGAGAAAACGAAAAAATAGTGACAAAAATTCACACCTAAATTGACTTTTCTTTTTCATACACCAAGAAGTCATATTTTTCAGAGGACTAGAAGTACAAATTTCTATTGTAAAATACCTAAACTATTCAGGTTTTTATTTTGTTTATCCCTTCACTGCTTGATGACACTATAGATGCTATTGAAATGATGTTTTGAAATGATATAATAAGTTATTTTTGTTAGTATTTAAAACCTGACTTTAGGATGTGAGGGCAATCTGGCTGCGACATCTGTCACCCCATTGCTTGCCAGGGTTGATTTGACTGATCTCAATAGCTAGTGGAGTGTCCCCTTCCTCCATCACCATCCATGTGCATCCCTCCCGAAGCTGGATGCTTGGTCAAAGAGGATGACCTTCCCAACTAGAGGAGAGGACCAGTATTTGGTCAAGGACACAGGAGTAGCTGCGCTCCCCTGCTAGAAGCTCCAAAGAAGCTCTTAAAGCCTGACTTTAAAGACAAATGGGAAAAAAAGCATGGAGCTAGGACCCAAAATGTGCTTTCCTTAAAGATGGTTCATCTCTCAGATGAATTACAAACTGGTAGAACAGGGCCAAACAAGTAGTAGGTTCTCAATCACCATTTACTGAACAAAATTGATTGAAAAATATTTGTTATTTAAATTGAATTGAATAAAATTTGTTAAGAATACATTATTTCATACAAAATTTTCATAAGCAACATATTTTTATTACTTTGTTGTGTACTATGCATCAATCACTTTTTCAGTCTTTAAGTTTTGGGGATAGACTAAAATGTAGAGATGGTGAAGAGGCTTGTGTTACCCCATGAACCAGGGAACTGGACCCTTTGGAGACCCTACTCCTGAATATTGTTTAGTTTCATGAATGTTTAAGTTGAAATAAGAAAGATGTGCCTGTAATGCTAATAGTGGAGCAACCGTGCATCAGCTTCCAATCGTGGCCCACTTGACCACTACACACAGCTTTGTGAGAATAGGAAAGCCAGCCGGCCCAGAGAGAGTGGAGTGAACCCCACCTGAAAGATCACTGTATTTCTTTTCTTGTGAAGAATTCAATCTTCAATTTACTTTAGGCCTTTAAAAAAACTGAGTGATTTGGGTATCAAAAGTGAGCTGTGGAATCGGGTAATTAATTAATCACTCAAGCAATTTTTGTCAATCCTTCTTAGATCCTTATATTAACACTTTGTTAACATGTTTACAACACACTGGAGAAGAATCTTAAAATGCACCACAAAATACCTAGTGATAAGAAAAATGACTTGTGTAAAAATACCAGCTTTTTAAAAACTTGAAGACCTATGATCTTCTATTTATAAGTTATTAAAATAAGGGGTAGCTTCTTTCAAAGAATGTTTTCATTTTTTCCTCTGATTAAAAAAAGAGAGATTTAACACTCACAAAGAGATGCATACCTATAACTATTCCTCGAAGTTTTGAATTACTGGTGTTCTCTGGTTTATTCCCATCCATTTTATTGAAGATCATTTTAAATTCTTTACTATGACCTTAATTTTGCATTCCCTCACTTCTCCTGGTGTAAAGCACTGAGTAAGGTGTGCCACTTGTATATTTCTCAGATAATAATCTTAAAATCCCAGTGCTCTGGTGATACTTGACCTCTAAGCCTCCTTTTATGTACACTAAGCTCATTTATACAAAACTGCTAGTACCTGTAGTTTTTACACAGCCTTCCAGGTGACTGTCAGATTTATATAGTAAGTACGGTTAAACTACTCATGAGGGGGACTAGGAGTTAGGTTTATTATTTCCTAAGAATTATAAAATGAGGATATATCAATAAAAGTGAGAAGTTGAGAAGCTGAAGGTGAAGTAGGAAAAAGAAATCCTCCTTCTCCTGTTCCTCCTTAAACAAAATGATGATGTTGCCAAGAGCCCAGCCTTGCCGCAATAGCATCACACGGTGAAGTACGGATGGTGCAGCCTTCCAAAATTCTGCATAAATGTTGTGCTGCTCTCTACTTCATTGACCTCTGATGGTTATCTAAATCATTCCAGTATGTTGGATCCATTCACACAGGTTCAACTGGTAAAGATTTTAATTTCTGTCCTTTGCTACATTTTTCTCTTAGTGAAGCCTGCTTCTTCTACCTTTATCCAGTGGATCTATCTTCTCATTTATCTTTCACCTTATTTTTCATAATTTTTTCATAATCTCATATAATTTTTTTACATTCTGTCCCCAAAGACAGTGACCATTGGTTACGCACAAAAATTATGAACTTTATCTAAATACAATTTGATAAAATTTCTAAATTCTATCAATACTTTCATCTATAATATAGGCATATGTATTATGACACCTTCCTTAGGTAGTCATTTAGGCTTCTAACATCATTTTTAGCAGGATATAAAAAAATCCATAATTCACTTCAAGTACAATAAAAATATTTCCACCAGAATTCTCATCACTGTAATTGTCCAGTGCTTTTCAAAGTGTAGCATGCATCAGAATCACTAAGAGAGCTTAGTAAAACAGTGATTGTTGAGCTTTAATCCTAAAGTTTCTGAATTCAGAAGAATTGAAGTGAAATCTGTGATTTGTAGGTTTCTAAATGGTGCTAGGACCAAACTGAGAACCACTGGTATATTCCTGAATGACTGCTTAGATAATTTATACCACTGATTATAAGAGCAGGTACAAGAGTTATATTGAAGTCTGAACTTAAAGGTTTTCAGTAGTAAATGTGAATAGCACTGGGCCTGCCCAGAAATTCAAATGTTATGGTTGCCTCCAGAAATTACACTGTTGTTTAAGACTCTTTGATTCTAACACCTTTAAAAAAACTGAATTACTCTCTTTTGACTGACATCGGCAGATGTCATTGTTGTTATTACCTTGATAAAAAATTATTTTGATGAGTTACTAGGTGTTTTATGTCCTTAATATATGCAATATTACTTTAAATTAAGGGTTTGATAGCTACCTGCAATTATATAACAGTTATGTTGTGTTGGCATAAGCAAGAGTTACTGTTTAATTATAGAACGCATTCCTTCCAGATTTATTAATCTCTTTTATAGATGGTAGTAGTAAAACTATCCTTGCTGTTATACAGTTAGGTTGGCACCTGTTATAGCTAACTATGATTCTAAAATACTACACTGTGGAATATTATAAAATAAATTGTGAAACAAAAGGTCAATTTCTTCTAGAGACAGATTCTGCTTTTATTGTCCATTTTGAATACGTTTAAGTGTGACTTATATTCTTATTGACCACATGAAGTTCATTCCTAGAGAATATTTCAAAAATAATTTTACCTTAAAGATTTTCAAGAAAAGATATGAATACAATGAATGCTTATGTTTTCATTTAACTAAATTTTGCCAAAAAATCATGAACATTAATTAAGTTCTGGAAGTAAATAGAATCATGGACTTATTCATAAACATTTTCTATTTTTCATTTGTGCAGTTTTAGTCATGATTCCAGGTGGTACTCTTTCTGGAATTTTTTTTCCCACAATGTGGAAAATAGAAAACAATATTATAGCCAATTTCATTAAAAAGATTATAAACTTGTTGCCAGTATAAGAAATTTAGCCTCCACTTCCCACATGGGAAACGACCCATTCAAGTAGACTGAAAACTTCTCTACCTAATTGAAGACAAGGCTGTATTCTTTCATATAATTAATTTCAAGTTTTGGAAAACTTTACATATTGGCAAAATAAAAATTAGCATATGACATCCAACTCTCTCTCTCTGTATACATATATCTATATATCTATGTCTGTAGATATATATGTAGATATAGTATACATCTAGATATAGCTATACATATATATCTATAGGTATAGGTATATAGATATATATACAGAGTTGAATGTCACATGCTAATTTTTATTTTATTTATCTAGATATAGCTATATCTATATCTATACATATATATCGATAGATATATACATATATACACACATATGTACATATAAATAAATATGCTATTAATATATATATATACTTGTTTTATATATCAGATATATTAAAGTTAGAAAGTCAACCACTCTTGTTTTAAGCAAAGGCATTTTAAAATTTATTTTTAATTTTCACAGAAATTGGGGGTTTATATTACAGTTTACTTAGGTAAACATTGTGTGTGTGTAGGCAGCTATTTTACTATACCTGCCATGATTACTTTTATATTTGTTATATCTATAGGCAAGTAAAAATTGAGAAACAGGACAAAAAAAAAACTACTTTAAAGTGATGACATGCAAGACCCCCCTTCAGTGAGATGGTCAATAAAAGCAGACAATGACAATTCCTGGATGGGGATAAAGGAATGATCAATACACCAGAGAGCATTATAAGATACAAATACAAATGAAATTAAAAAGAATGTGAGAAAGCAAAAGAATTCTCCATTATGAAGATAATATATGGCTATTAAAAGTAAAATTTCAAAGCAAAGCCAGCAGGTTTGGAGCTGTACAACAACTGGAATAAATGAAGGCATTATATTTGACCACTTATTCCCATATATGGCAGCAAAAGGAAAAGAGTGAAAATCAAGGGTTAAGAGTTGAGATCACATGTCAGAAATCAAGGATTGGTAAAGACAAGCAGGGAAACTGTGTGGATCAAAGACTTAAAACTATCTTTTAAGATAGAAATGCCTGGCTGTGGTTAGAGGCATAGCTTAGAAAGTGTCTTTTATTCCACTGAGCATCAATGGAATGCAATGTTGCTAATTGATTTCTAACAAAAATATAGCATCTATATGATAAGTATCTTAATTTATTCCTAAAATGAAAAAAAATATTTAGAAGAAAATCAAGTACAGGGCTTTAGTAAATCCTGTGACCTGGTAGATGACCTTGATTTTATTATTTTGAATTGGCTGGCTATATAATATGCAGTTTTTTTATCATAATTAGAATGTAGTAGCATGAGGCCTTTGGATATATTTTCACCATAAATGTGCAATAGGTGATATGATGGCTTAGTGACAGCAATGATCTTGCATCAATATAATTTTAATAACATATGTCTCACAGTTTTGTCCAAACCAGTTTTAATGATCTAATAATTTTTAGGGAAGTCTCAAAACACCATAGAAAGCTTAATGTCCTACATTCTTTTTTTCTTCCCCCTTTGTTAAATCCATTGTCTACCATATGCAGTCAGCTGGTAACTGTTTAAAATAAATGCCACTGTAAACAAGTGAAGCATAAAAAGGTTAAAATTATAAAGATGTGAGTTGCAGGTAATTAACTTTATATATCCCTGAGACTGCTCTAAGAAGGGCAGAGATAATTAAAAGAAACTCCTGCTAATTGTAATGGAAAATGAGTGAGATTTGAAAAGACAATTAGTAGCATATCCTCTTTAGGAAATGTCTTATATCTGCAAATCCTTACTAAAAATAAGAGCTATCTTCTACTATGTTGGAACAACAAGTAAGTAGAATGTTGATTTAAAATAGTAAATAGTTTTCTTGTCTAAAACTGATACCATTTAACACCTTCCTCTACTGTAGAACAGCCCCACAACTAGAACCATTTTTTGAAGTGTGTTGCCGAAGTTATTTAATTTTTAGTATAGCATGATACTATTTATTTTGAGCTCTATTGGGAGAGATGAGAGACAATTTGAAATCTTTATATAAAGCATATTAAAGTTGCAGCCATCTTAATATCAATATACTTAAATTCATCATGTAAACGGAATGATTTTATTAACAGAACATGCTGTGTTATAAAATTTGAAGTTGAAAATATAATATTGGGCCTGATAAAAGCTGCTCAACATGCCCAGCTGTTTTAATATTTATTTCTTTTTATAATTTATATTTATGTTAATTATTAAAGTAATATTACATATTAAATTTTATTTTTAATTTGTTAATTTTGTTCACTTACTATTCACTAATACTTGTTAGCAGAGTGGTGATAGGATTATATTTAGTTAAGAAGGCTAGAAATAAGTTGTGTTCTATTATATAGAGAGGACATAAATGTATAATTCTAGAGATTTAACAAGTGAATGCAAAACCTATGAAGGAGGTAGGTTGAAATGGGTCTACAACTAAGAGAATTTATTGCAAATTTTCAAAGTAGGAAGGAGAACATGGAACATTATGAGGAAATAGAATAATATGAAAAAATTTAAATAGATGAAAATTAATCCATCCTAAAATGTATATCCAGTCAGCATTTTGCCAACTTCCCCAGACTATGAGATGAAATGTCTTGACATTCATGACCAAAATATAGTTCTATTGTTGACAAAAGCAATTCAACTCCTTTTCATACCACCATCTTTTCAAAGTGATGTCAACTGTATTTTACCTCAGTAACTCTTCAGAGGTTCCCAAGATGACAATGTCTCAGTCATGCTTCCTAGTTAAGTCAGATTACTCAGTCTTACGTTTTTCCCCAGCACTTTAATACCATGATCTCTTGGGCTGCTAATTACTATGCTGGTAGTGAAGTATGAGAGAAGAGCAACTTTATCCCTTCCTATAGCTTGAACTTTGAGGATGGTCTTCAACTATGCACCACAGTACAAGTCCATCATTAATAATTTTTTAGAATATGTCATTAAATGCTCATGGCTATTGAAAGAGAATTACAACAAATGAAAGAAATGTACTATACTAGGGATCATGGTAGTGTTCACTAACTAGACAATTGTTAAAAATTATGTCAGAGCTCAAATCAATTACTATTGATTCTGGGTGAGTGTAAATTGAGTTTTACTTTTTAATCTGATATTTTAAATAATGTAATAATAGTAGAACCAATTTTATAAGGTTGTTAGATTAAATGAGTCCATATATAAAACATTTAAATCAAGGATTCACAAATAACAAGTTCTATGTAAGTATTAACTATTTTATTTTATTTTATCATTATTTTATTTTTATTATCATCTTAGTATCCCATCATGTATATCTTGACAGTGTCCACATTTATTTCTTTAATTTGGGCTTCTCATGTGAACCTCAGACCTGTTTATTCAACTCTCTCTTTCATATCTCCAGGTAGATGTCTAATGAACATTTCAAAATAGATGTTATATCTTTCCAATGTTCAAGTCATAATCCTGGTGTTTTCTGAGGGTTCCTATATATTTCTCTTATTCCATCATCCTTAGCAATATCTAGCCAAATATATCCCCCAAAATGGGTTAACCTAAACTGTTTATTGCCTAAGTCCAAGGCACAGTTCTTATATTTTAATAGCCTGTAACTGTCTCACTGTTTTTGTCCTACTCTCCTTATTTCATTTCCAAATAGCCAACAAGGTGATCCTTTTAAAACACAATTCAATTGCATTGCAACTCAATTCAAAATTTGTCAGTGGTTTTCCATATAATTAGATAAAATGCCATGTTTTTAAAATGACTAATGTTTTGCCCCATCCTCTCTGATTCCATGATTTTTCATGGAATCTTTTCAAATAACCTCAATAGTAACAAAGAGATATAGCTATATTTCTGTTTCAATATAGCCTCCCTGTGATAGAATAGCCAGGCAAAATATGGAACTCCCAGTGAAATTAATTTCAGATAAACAACATTTTTCTTTAGTATAATTATAATCATGTAGCATAATATTACATGAGGCATATACTAAACAACATTATTTGTTGTTTATCTGAAATTCATTCCATGGGGGTATCCTTTATTTTAGCTGAAGAAATGAAAAGTGCCATTCCTAAGCTAAAATTTTATTAATAATCTAATCAGCTTCCATATCGTTGCAAGTGAAAATCTTATCAACTATTTTGCCAACAGAGAACATGGATCATCACACTACTGGCCACAGTCATGGTTGCCTTGCCACTAACCACAGGGCCATGAAGTCCATGCCACAGTTCCAGGGTTTGTGGTAGGGATTGTAGTCTCAGTCATGCTATGCTAGGTAACATGATGACAACGAAACCTCCTAATCTCGGTGGTTTAAAATAATTCCAGGTTATTTTTACTCATGCTTTATTCCACTGTGGGGGCAGAGAGGGGACATTTCTCTGTGTTATGCCCCACCCTCTCTTCCCAATCTTGTTTTCTACTTTCAGATATGAGAGATAACAACTATCTTGAAATTGGTGTGTGCATTTTTCCTATGTATGTTTACACTTTTACTGTCTATTCACAGATCCATAAAAATGTGGTAATATTTATTTTGTTAATTGGCTTAAATGATAGACTGAATGTGTCTACTACAACTTGCTTTCTTTACTCATCACTATTTCTTTGTGATTTATCAGTTTATAGATTTCTATAATATGAATATATATATATATATATATAGTCTGTCCATTTTTTTATTTTGGACTAAAGTTTTCAAATTTTTCATTGACTTCAAAAATGCTGCAATATCCATTCTTATATAGCTTATGTTGTGTACAAGTGCAAGAGTTTTTCTAGGGTAAACAACTGTGGAATTTCTCAGTGGTAGAGCATATACATTAAGTGTATTCCATGCTGTCAGTTTGCTGTTCTAATTGCTAACTACTTATCTACTGACATTCTCAAAATCATATGTTATTCAGAATTTTAATTGTTGCCAATATGAATAAAATGGAATTGTTTTTATCAGTATCTTAATTTGCCTTACTTTTATAATTTGTGTATTCTGGACACAAATTCTTTGCTAGTTAACTATGATAGTATTTTTCCCACCTCTGTTTCATTTTCACTTTGGTTTTGACATCATTTCATATGGGGAAGTTTGAATTTGAATATCATCAAAAGTATCAGTTTGTGATTTTATGACTTTTTGGGTCTGAGAAGAATTCTACATATTTCAAGTATGCAATATATTATTAATTATAATCATCAAGCTATAATTAGATCATCAGAATATATTTAATATGTAATGGAACATTTATATTCAGGACCAGTACCTCCCCATTTCCCTCACCCTCTGACCGATCCTGGCAACCACCACTATTTCTAGGGTTTTGATTTTTCTGATGTTTGTTTTTAGATTCCATAAATAAGTGATTCTATAGATTATTTGTCTTTCTCCCTCTGGCTCATTTTAGTTGGCGTACTGCTCTCAAGGTCCATCCATGTTGTCACAAGTCACAGCCTTTCCTTCTTTTCTAATGCTGAAAAAGATTCTGATTTGATATTGATTATTTTCTTCCTTCTGCTAACTGGGCCTAATTTGTTATTTTTTAGTTTTATGAAGTGTAAAGTTGCTTTTTTAAAGATCTTTCTTTCTTTCTTAAATTAGGTGTTTATTGCTATAAACTTCCGTCTCAGAATTGCTTTTGCTGCAATTGTGTAAGTCTTCAAATGTTGCACTCCCATATTCATTTGTCTCAAGGTATTTTTTATTTCCTTTTTAATTTCTGCTCTGATCCTTTGATTATTCAGAAGAGTATTGTTTAATTTCCACACATTTGTGATTTTTTCCAATTTTGTTCTTGTTATTGATTTTGAGTTCTGTACCATTGCAGTTGGAACAAGAATTTGGCATAATTTATCCCTGAGAATGTTCAGTTACTGCTTGAGTGGAATGTGTATTCTGTTACTGTTTTATGGAATGCTTTGTCTTTTTCTGTTAGGTGTCTTTGGCCTAAAGTGTAGTTCAAGTTAATTATTTTATTATTGATTTTCTGTCTGGATAATCTGTCCAGTGTTGAAAGTGGAGTGTTGAAGTCTCCTACTATTAACATATTGGTGTCTCTCTGTACCTTCAGATCTGTTAATAGTTTGCCTAATATATTTAGGTGTTCCAATGGTCAGTGCATAAATATTTACAATTGTTTTATCTTCTTGATGAACGGATTCCTTACTCATTGTCCTATGACTTTCCTTGTCTTTAGTTGCTCTTTTCTTTTTTACTTAAAGACTATTTGGCCTGATATAAATGTAGTTACTCCTGCTTTCTTTGGTTTTCATTTGCATTGTATATGCAAATACAATTTGCATACACACATTTTTGGCTCTATATGTCCTTAAAACTAAGCCTTCTTTAAGAGTACAAAGTTGTATTTTTTATTATCCATTCAGTCACTCTGTGTCTTTTGATGGAATTTAGTACATTTACATTTAAATAATTATTGATTGAGAAAGACATATTGTTTATTGTTTTTAGCATTTGTAGCTTATTTTTTGCTGTCCTATTGCTTTCTTTTCTATGATATAATTACTTTCCATAATGATATGCTTTGATTTCTTTCTCTTTATCAAATCTACTGCAGGGTTTTCCTTTGTGATTACTATAGATTTACCTAAAATATCTTATAGATATATCTCTGTTAAGCCAGCAATTTTCAACCTTTTTTATCTCATGGCACACATAAACTAATTACTAAAGTTCTACAGCACAACAAAAAATATATTTTTTGCCAATATGACAAAAATAGGTATAATTTTGTTTGATTTACAAAAATAATATTAGTAATTATTACCTATCCTTTTTGCTGCAAAGTGACTTTTTAAATAATCAGTTGCTACCCTGGCCAATGTGTCTCAGTTGGTTGGAGCATCATTCTGTAAACTGAAGGGTGGTAAATTCAATCCCCTGTTGGGGCTTATTCCAGAGGTAACTAAAAGATGTTTCTCTCTCACATAGATATCTCTCTCCCTCTTTCTCCTTCTCTCTCTCTTTATCTCCCCCTCCCCTTTACCTCCCTCTAAAAGCAACAAAGAACTGTCCTCAGGTGAGAATAAAAATGTATAAATAAATAAATAAACAAGCAAACAAACAAAAAAACAGGTACCTAGATTTGCATATAAAGATTTCTGATACCGAGAATTAACCAATCAGGTGCAACATTAGTAAGTGAGGTGACCAATAAGATACACCTCTATTATAAGACATATGACAGAGCATTCACATCAGACAGCTATTGTTGTGTTGGCTGTTGTGTTTTTATTTAACAATCTAAGGAAAATAGATCAGTGCCCTTAACTAAATAGTCAGGTATTGCATGTTTTAAAAATTCTTGAGGGGGGCACACTAGCTGAAAATCACTGTTTCAAGCTGATTATAAGTTATATTCAATCACATACAAAAACTCTACCCCTTTACTCTCCCATCACATTTTATGTCACAATTAATATATTTTTATATTGATATTCATTAAACAAGTTATTGTTGCAATAGTTACTTTTAATACTCTACTCTTTTAACTTTTATACTACAGTTAAGGGATTCAGACACCACCATTACAGTGTGAGGGTATTCTGAATTTGACTATATATTTACCTTTGCCAGTGAGATTTATGTTTTCATATATTTCCTGTTACTAATTAGCATCCTTTCATTTCAGGTTGAAGAACTCTCATTGTAAGGTCTTATAAGGCAGGCCCAGAGTTAATAAACTCCCTCAGCTTGTATATGTCTGGGAAAATCTGTCTCTTCCTTACTTTTGAAGAACTTTGCCCTTTTTAACCATTTGCTTGGCAGTTTTTTTTTTCTTTTCAGTACACTGAATGTCTCATCATACTTTCTCCTGTCCTGCAACATTTGCCCTAAGACATCTACTGATAGTGTATGGGAGTTGCCTTGTATTTTTTTTCCCTCTTACTTGTGTTATTCTCTTTTTGTCTTCAATTTTGGACAGTTTTATTATAATATATTTCAGCAAAGTCTTCTTGGAATTGAATCAGAATGGAGATTAAACAGCTTCCTATACCTGTATGTTCATATCAATCCCTAGATTTGGTGAGTTTTCAGGCAGTATTTCTTTAAATAAGCTTTTGGGACCAGTCTCTTCTCTTTCTGGGCCTTTTATAATGCAAAGATTATTTTGATTGGCAGTATCCTAAAATTGATGTAGGTTTTCTTCATTCTTTTTGCTTATGTATGTATTTATTTATATATTTATGTACTTATATATCCTTCTCTGATTGGATGATTTGAAATGACTCATCTTTGTGTAAATGGATTCTCTTCTGGTTGGTCAAGTTCGATGTTTTGCTTTCTATTGCATTGTTCATCTCATTAATTGTATTCTTCACCTCCAGAATTTCTTTGTGGTTTTCTTTTATTTTCTTTCCTTTTCTCTTTGTTTCTCTTCTTTTCTTTTCATTTCATTTCTATCTCTCCTTTGAGTTTCTAGTTTTGTTGGTGTATCCTCTTTCTGATTTCATTGAGTTGCCTGTGCTTTTTTGTAGTTATGCACCTTTCTTAGAAAAATTATTTTGATTTTTTGCAATTTATAGATCTCCATTTGTTTGGGATTAATTACTAGAAATTGTTTTCCAGTATTCTTTGGGTGATATTGTTCCCTTGATTTTGTGTGTGTGTGTTTCTCATAGTCTCATATTGATGGCTGTGCATTTGATGGAGCAATCATCTCTTCCAGACTTAAGACTGGTTTTAGTAGGGAAAAACCTACACCTACAAGTGGTTCTGAGAGAACTTGTGGGTGAATTGCCCCAGGGAAAGCCCAGTGGCATAATCATCATGCAATCACATTAGCTGAAGTCTGCAACAGATAATGTTACAGCTTTTTAATGACAAATACCATGGTTGTCTGTAACAGTGGTGAGGGCCATTGTGGTCTTTGGTGGTAAAGACTGTTGATGATCACCTGATTTTTTTCCTTCCATGGAGCACGTCATAGCAGAGGGGATTCTTCTTGGCTTTAGGTTCAGGATACAGGCCCATTTTTACTGATGGTACAACTGATTCTGATGTTTGGCACCTGTTCTGCAACTATAGTACCAGGGATAGGAACACAGGCACTTGCAGAGTGACTGCAGCCCTGGGCTTCTGCATGCTGGTTAGTTCACAGCAGTGGTGTATGTTGAGTGCCTGAGGCATGGACATGCACAGAGCAACCATGGAGCTGGGACTGGTGCATGGGTACTCATGGAGTAACAGTGATTCCAGGCTCAAGGGTGCTGACTAGCCACAGCAGCAATTATGTGTTAGCTGTGTCAAGCGGCCACAAAGCCAGGGTGTGGGTTGTGGGCACATACAGAGTGAGAGCAATCTGGGATTATGAGTTCTGGCCAGCCTGCAGCAGATTTGGTTGTGGCACCTGAAACACAGGTACATGGGAAGCAGCTGCAGGTCCAGAGTCTGGAGCACAGACAAATGTTGAGTGACTGCAGAGCCAGAGTGTGAAGCATTTGTGTGCAGAGGGACCTTGTGGTCAGGATCTGAGGTCAGGCACACCAGCTCTGGGGCATATGCAAGGCAGTGGGGGCTGGCAGCCCTGACCCAAGGCAGCACAATCTCAGCTCTGCTTGAGGGAAGTGCAGTAACATCCCCTTCCCAAGGGGTTTTCAGCAGCTATAGCTGCTGGTTACTTCAGTGGCAAAGCTGTAAAGAGTCCTCTCTAGAGCAGTCTGTGGGGGTGTGCATTGACAAACCCTACAGGGTTCTCCTCTGTGAAGGCTGCTGGGAGTCCATGGCTGTTGTGAATGCTCTTGAAGGCCTCCACAGAGCAGGCCACAGAGGCAAAGATGCACCCACCACGTGACCAATACAGCCCTTGCCCTTCTTTTCAGTTTCTCACTATTTCTTATGTTTCAGTTATGGCCTCTCCTCAGCGACAATTTCTGTGGGGTTATTCTCTGTTGTTTTGCTCCATTGTGTTGCTGTCGACTCTTAACTGTATCCTGGAACCCTCTGAGGGCTATTTTCACTTGTGAATAGCTGTATGATTATTTTTTTCCTTTGTTTTTGTTTTTGTTTTATTTTGTTTTGTTTTTGGTCAGGAGGATGAAGGCTGGTGTCTTGTACTTCACCTTCTTGCTGATGTCAATACATACATTTTAAAATAAGAAAAAGACATTTTGGTTGCTTCTTAATGTTAGTTGTTAGTGTATATTTTGTCCCTAACTGGGCATTACAGAGTCATAGAAAGGAACATTGCCAACTTTTAAATGTTCATTTTTTACCAAACTTGCTGATGTCTCTTTTATACTGTAATGGTTCTTAGTCTCTCTTACACATTCTGTGTAGCAAACTTTATTACCTATAAATAGAGACCTTTTATATTTTTTAAGTATGTTATCTTTATTACATTTTTCCACTACCATTTTAATATGTCTCCTTTTCTTTTTATGACTTTGATCCATGGCACTGAATTTTTTGAAAAGATCACATGTTGCAGTCATCTTTGCTGTGTTCTTTATTTTAGAGGGAGTATTTCTAATGTGTAATCACTATCCTATTTATTATGTGTTTTTATAAATACTTTAAAGGCACTTATTAAAGTTCCATTTATTTCTAATTTGCTAGGATTTTTTTATGATGAGTGAATGTTAAATGAAATCTCTTTCTGCATTTATTGAGAATGTTTATGGGTTAGGTCCCTCTATCTGTGAATATGATGATATGTATTAATACATTGTATAATATTAGCATACCACTCATTACAGAAACAAAAAGTGTGTTCTTATGATGACTTTCTATACACACATATGTATGCATACATGTGCACAATATTAAGTTAAGTTTGTTATTTTATTAACTTTCTATTTATGAACTGGAGGGAATTTGGCCTATTTCTTTTCCTTCAGGTTTAGAATCAAAATTATGCATGTATATTAAAAATGTCAGCACATAGTGCTGCCTTCTTATCATGTCCCAGACCCTCTTCTGGGCTCTGGAGATACATCAGTGAATATAAAACAGAAAACAGTCCTTGCTTTCAAGGAGCTCATATTGTAATGGAGTAGACACAATAGGCTTCACTGAGAATGTGACATTCAAATAAAGAGCAGAGAAAGAAGGAAAAGGATGATCCCAAAGGAAATAGCCAGTGCACAGCCCAGAGTCAGCTGTATAGCTGGTGTGTTCAAATATTGCAAGTTTGAGAGTTCTTGCTTAAAATGTGGGTTAGGCTCACTTGTCAAACTATAAAGGCCTATACATTTGGAAGGGTAGATATTAACTGTTTATCTATTTATTTATGTTGATGATCTGTGTATGTTAGTTTTTTCTCTTAAAACTCTTCCTGATTCATATTTGTTAGATTATTTTAATAAAAATGTGCTTTATCTATATATTCAAGAGTAGGTCGATGATGAATTGTGCTCATGTCTGTGATGTTTTTAAACCTCTGCTATACCTATAGTTGTGGACCAGTTTTTAGTCATTATTTTACCTCTTGCTGTCTGTCTCTCCTTTTCCTTTTTTAAATAATGTGCCTAAATGCTTGTCTATTTGATTTGTACTTTTAGAGAACTGTCTCTTTTTTTACTGTTCTATTTCCTTTTTTCTCTTTCACTTATTTCTGCTCCTTTATTTTTATTTCCACTTACTTGGTGTTTTTATATTTCCTGTATAATTTATGTTTTTTTTGCTGTATTTGCAACTTTTGCTATTTTGCTGTGTTCAATAGGTTCTTTTTTATATTTGCAGCTTTTGCCATATTCAGTAGTTTTTTCTCTTTTCTGTGACATGTTCACCGTCATTCACTTCTGAGTACAGCATTGTTTCTATTGTAATTTTTCTTTGTGCTACATTTACATGCAAGTGTTTATTTAAGTTTACAAATATTATCTGGCTCTCTTTACTGAATTCTTTCTATCTTAAATTTGTGTCAGATAGATTTAGGATTGCCCCACTTTATAAAACCTATCTTATATTTTTGAAACTATGTATTTGCTGCACTATCTGATTATTTTAATTTCTATTTACCTTCTATAGGGGTCTACATTATACTTACTTAAAAACACCCTTTGAGTGATTATTAAATTATTGAAAAATGGTGCCCTCTTCCTCAGAATATTTCTTCTCTCTCATGTCTATCCATTGTCAATAAAAATAGTTTGGAATCATACCAGGTGTATAGGGCATATTCAAAAATATTCTCAGGATACTTTCTAAGAAAGTTATTGTTTGTCCTTCATTGCTTTTTGTAATTTCCTGTAGGAGTCAGTAATGTGATTACATGGAAATGAGGATTTGTCTTAAAATATTTGAAAATCCTGGTTCCTACTTTTATCTGTAAATGATTTTCTTTAAAAAGAGTATATTTAAAATATTTTTATAATAACAACCTATCCATTAAGTTTTCTTTAGAAATGTATTATTGTCATCAAACTACTGTGCCTGATAGAAGTAATTTTAATTTCAATATCAAATGCCAGAATATTAATTTAAGCCATAATAGCTGTATCTGTACAGTTATAAAAGAATATTTTCCCACTGCTGTTGAAACAGTGGCAGTCCTGAATGATTTGATAGCTATGTAATTAATCAAATAATGGACTACCTAATTGCATCTGAGCGAGCTATAAATAGAAAATATATCTGTGGATAGCTGTAAACAAAATTAAATTTATATTTTCAGTGCCCCTGGGGCCTCAAATGCTATGAAAATCAGCAGGCATGATTTTATATGACAATTTCACATATCTTTTTTTACTGAGTAGGAGGTCTGTAGCAAGTTTTCATTTTCACATGGGAACAAGAATGGTATGATTTAGGGATGATAATCAGATTATGTAGTGGGCAATTACAAGAACAAATGATTCTATTTTATTGACTGTGGCCCAGAATATTTAAACATCTAAATGTTTAACATCTAAACAAACATATATGTATACATATATATATACATGCATGTATATATATAATATATATAATTTTTCTCAGCTTTTCCTTCTAATTAAATTCTTTAAATAAAAAAAAAACTATGTGTATTTGAACTCATATGACGTAGGAGGCAATAGTAAGAAGAAGAATCTTTGCATTTAATTCATTTGTATTGAATTTTTTATATATTTCATCTATGGTTAGGTAGGTTAAAAAAGAAATTATTAAATAATACTTGCCAAGTATAGTACTTGACTAAAAATAAAATGTATCCATGGAGAAACATCCAATGATTGTGATAAGGAGAAAAGAATGCTATTGATATCTGATATTTACAAGTAAGACCATAATATGTTAATATGAATGAAATATAAACAATTAAAAATTTTGTGGTAACTACAAAGGCATATCATAAATTCAGTTTTAAGAGAGGGTCAAATTCAAAGTTCTCAGTTCCTGACTTTGGAACAATTTAGCTGTTTGCGTGGAATTTTTGGATTATTTCAACAGTTCTCTCTACAGTGTGTGGCATTTTTTCATATGTAATATTTTAGAACCAAATATAAACACCAGCCAGTTCATATGTTCATTGACTGTGAATATTTAGAACCAAAAAATGTGTATAATAGCATTATCAAGAAAATGTCAATCTAAAGAAGGTAAGTTTATTCTTCCTTTAGTAACTAAAGACTAATTGGTGTTTCTTTTAAGATAATATGTTAACTTTTAGGAATCGCTTGAAAAATAATTTACATTCAACTTGACTATTCAGTTGTATTGAAAAGATTGCAGGCTATAAAATCAAATACTAGGGAAGGAAGTTTACTTAACCAAAGACAGTGTTAGAAAAAAGTAATATAGACAGAAGCTGGAAATAAATATTATAATTGGTATGCATTCAGTTCAACTGTTAATAGAAGGAGGACATGTGCTATGGACATGTACTATGGACCAAATCATGTCCCACCAAAAATCATACATTGAAGCCCCACCCCACATTATGAAGGTATTTGGAGATGGGATGTTTAGGAAATAATTAGGTTTATATAAAGTCATGAGGTGGTGCCCCAAAGACGGGATAAGTGTCCTTATAAGAAGAGGAAGAAAGATCAGAGCTATTTTTCTCTCTGCCGTCATTTGAGGAACAGTGGAAAGGCAGCCATTTATGAAGCAGGACTTGGACCATCACTAGGTATCAAATTTGCCAGTGCCTTGACCTTGGAGTTTCCAGCCTCCAGAACTGTGAGAAGTAAATATCTGTGGTTTAAACCATCCAATCTATGGTGTTCTGTTAGAGCAGCTTGAGCTGACAAAATGTAGGTCTTTGCGGTAGGGGGTTTGCACTGAGGACTCTTCCAGGTACAGTACAAAAGAGGACTCTTAGCCATTGAAGGACATTCTAGTGATAGTCTGTCCAATCTTGAAGGATATATTAGGCCAGATGCTTAACCACATCATTTAATGAAATCTTACAAGGAATCTCTGCATGTGTAGCAGAATCAAATGGAGCTGCTCTGATGAAGGAGAAGTGGCCTAGGTCATTGAGAATGCCCCTCTTTCCCAACCACCAAGGCCAGGACAAAGAAATGTTAAGTCTTCTCAAAGAATAGCTAGAGAACTACTGTGGTAGGCCACTAATCTCAGGTAGTTGAGATTCAGTACACAGCTTCTGATCAAAGCTCTAGACTAAAATTCTCAGGCCACACATATTTAGGTCTAGGTAAGTGAGATGCTATATATAAAATACTATCATTGTATCCATCGTAAGTGATGTCATCTGTAAATGATGTGATCAGACTTTCTCCTACCTCTCTTGCTCCATTTTTCTTTCCCTCTTCCTTTTCCTTTTCTTCTCTGGTATTTTCAATCACATGAACCTAATTTTTGTTCCTTCTTCTGGCACTTTTTTTAGCTATAACTTTAAGACAAGTTCTTTAAAAACCATTCTAATTATCTAGCTTTTTATATATAGTGTGAAAATTAAACTACCCATCACATAGGTTTTATGTGAGATTTCAATGAGATGATGATTGTAAATACCAATACATAGTGATTGCACTGTGGGATTGGTTGATGGTGTTATGCTTTTTGTAACAAAATTATCTAGTTAACACATGACAGAAGTTTTAAGTATTAGCTCATCTGCATGGAACCAAGAGTCACTGGAGAGTCCACCAACCAGTAGGAGACTGTTCCCAGAGAGAATGCAATTTTACTCCACCAGGAAGTCTCAGCTTCTCTGTACGAGAAGGCTTGTCATTTGTTTAAAAACACAGGCCCTTTATGAGCTTACCCTGACTACTGCTGTGACCTTATTTCCTGTGATTCTTCTGTTGTGCTTCTTCCCACTCAAGCCACACACCTTTCTGTCCCCCAAGCATAGCACGTGTATGATGTCCCCTCTGTTTTCCACTGTTGCTCAGACTATCCCATGGCCATTTCTTTTACTTTCTTCAGAAGTTTTTCAGATGTTAACTTTGCAAAACACTTTTTATAACCACCTATGTAAAATTTCCTCATTTTACAGAACTCCCTTCACCTCTTATATTCCTTTATTTTTTCTGTCACATCTTACTTAATGTATGTTTACTTTTGTTTTTTTCTGATTTTACTCTCAAATTTTTTAACATTAACTTTTCATTAATGCAAGGCCTACTTTGTTTACTCTTGTAGCACAAATTCCTAAAAGAGTTTTTGGCAATAAGTAGTCACTAGGTAATCCTGTATTGAGTTTATGATCATTAGGGGAGAAGAAGAGGACAAAGAAAAATCCTTTACACTATCTTTAAATGCTGTAGAGTGTGATATATTATTGTTGTTATTATTGTTGTTGTTAAGCACCACATAAATTAGAATCATTGTGGAAAATCAAATCTATATAATTTTATTATACTGTAAATAGAGCTCCTTTAAAAACAAAGAACAATGAAGGTGTTCTGATTGAAGTTTTAGAAGGAGAAATAGTGCCTTCATGGCTTCACTCCCTTCCCACACAGATCCCATTTTCCAAGGAATGCCTAAAGCTACTTAGAAAATATTGACACACTTCAAGAAGTAATTTTTATGGCATCAAGAAAATGACTGTCAAAATTTAAAATGCATTGATTTATTTAATAGACAGTAACCAGACACCTACTAGGTCCTGGACACCTATTATGTGCTTATTGCTATGGTTGATCCAATTATAGAGATAAGCCCCCCTCTCTTACTGGAATAGCTATCTAGGAAGAAACATAAGACCAAACATAAATGATTGTCTAACAAACCAAGTTATGTTATTAGCACCTATTACCATGTGCTAAAATAGATCAAAGATAGAATTTACATTTCTAAGACAAAATGTATAACTTTTCAGGTGACATGTTTTAAAATTACAAGCATAATCATGGGCATGACCATAATGATAATTTACATATATATAATTTAAAAATATCTATGGGACATTTTGAATTTTTTAAATATTTGTGGCCCCCTTTGAATAAGATCAACTGGTTCTCTAGAAATAGTTGGTTGTAGGTGTCTTATTTTTAAATAAGTCAACATTGATAGAAACTCAACATTGATACATTATACCATATAGTTAAGAGGAAAGAAAACTAAAGAAATTGCAGTAGACTATTCTTGTAAAGGAAACAAGAAATATCAAAAGGAAAATTTTTGTGGTTCTTTAATCACAACCATCAAACTGTAAAAATGGAACTTTCTATTGAATTCTTCACTTTTTCCTGAATTGCCCATGAGATAATACCTGCATACTAAGTGAAAAAGTGTATTGAAAGTGCATTTTATTTGGCTTTCAACAGAGCTATTCTTTTGGAGACATTTCTCTAAAGGTTGTCAGATATAGAAAAAACAATTTAATAAACATCAAGATCAGAAACCTATGCAATTCTTTTCATCTTTTAAAAAAATTTCAATACCTAGAATATCATTGCTATATGAAAGTGTGTTATTCCCTCTTCACTCTGATTCATTAAATTGTATTTATTGTTCTTTACAAGCCTGTTTTGATACACTTCACTAAATATCCATTTGAGGAAAAGGTCGGCTGCTTTGTTCAGTAGAAAATACATGCTCTTTAGGAATATTGTTTCTGAAAAGCACATATTGGCTCGTTTTCTTTCAGTTTCTCATTTATCTTCATTTGTTCACCTTCACTGAAATCTGAGCATATGCTACCTAACAACTTGAACTAATTTAATATGTTTCTTACATATACTTCAAATTTAATTTTCAGTTGCTTACTTTACTGTGAGTTTGATATTGAGAAATGTTGCTATACTTGCTAGTGTAGGAAAAATTACCAAGAGTTACTTAGATTAGGCCAGGATATGTTCCAAGGATCTTTGGAAATAAAGCATCAGGTACTAGATTATATTCAAGGCTGATAGGAGATGAAAGTGTCAGGCTCAAGGCAGGTTAGGGTATGCTCTTAAAATAAGTTATAGACATTCTTCAACTGATAAATTTTGGAAAATCCTATTAATCGAAGGATAGCTTAAATCAATGATGATTTTCTTGACCACAAAATTAGTGGTGTTTTTAACTCTTCCAGTCAATAAAACATTTGTGATAAGAAGCTAAGGCATATGTGAAAGATTTCTCTTGTATCCTAGAATCCATCCCAGTGATTAGTGTGTTAGAGTCCAACAAATGATTCTTTAGTTAGTAAATCAGGAGCTGAGTTACTGGGGACTGAAATCTCTCTCATACACAAATACCTATAGAATTTTCCACTCTCTCCCGGGCGGGGTGGGGGGAATCTGGGAAGCCATGAATAAAAAGTGGGAGGGCCTCCTTCAGCCTAAGTCACTGTGTGATACCTTGAACTTTGGGTAGGAAATAAGCACCTATGTAAATGGGGCACAGAAATTTCGGTATTTATCTTTTCAGCAGAGAACACTAACTTGACTACCACAGAATATCTCTTAGACTTATAGGTAAGAAAAAAGAAACAATGGCAGTGAAGCTCGTTTCCCATAACTCATCCACCTCCTTTGATTTTCACTAGATTGGCATGAGTGAAAGGCATAAATCAGTGGTCACTCTGGCTTGTGGCTTAGAGGAGTGGAGCTTGTTCTGAACATCCACATCCTGACAAGATTAATGTAGGAATTGTTCTTAGACCAATATCCAACATTCTGAGAGAATGAACACCATGCAAAACACAACAGTAAAAAATGCATACCCTGGCTGGGTAGCTTAGTTGGTTGGTGCATCATCCTGATACACCAGTCAGGTTCAATCCCTGGTTGGTGCACGTGCAAAAAGCAACAGATGAATGCATAAATCGGTAGAATAGCAAATTGTTGTTTCTCTCCCTTTCTCCCTCCATTCCTCACTCTCTCTCTAAAAAAAAAAAAAAAAAAAAAAAACTGCACTAACATCTTGGTCTGTTCCTAAGCCTCCAGAGGTGTTCAACCTGTGGCCCACAGACCACATGCAACCCAGGATTGGTGTGAATGTGGCCCAACCCAAAATCATAAATTTACTTAAAATATTGTGAGTTTTTTAGTGATTACATGCCACAATGTATTTAATGTGCAGACCAAGACTACTCCTCTTCCAGTGTGGCCAGAGACACCAAAAGTTTGGACACCTCTGGATTTCTCTCTTGTCTGTAAAAGAAGAATTGGCTTTTCACCAATTTCTGTCCTACCCAAAAAATGCTAAATAAAGACCAGGGCAATGAATGTGGAAGGGATATATTATTGTCATTGACATATGGACTCTTAAAACCCATGATGAAAAGAGTAGGTAAATGACTTTGATTTGTTTGATAAATAACTTTAACTTAAAAAGAAAATTTAAGCAGTTGACTACATTGTCTGGGTAGAAATTATTTCAGTACCATTCTATTTCTTGTTTTATCTTCTCAATTATATATATGATGAGTATGTGGAAGGAAATAATATTTCCTGATATCTTACCAAACAAAAGTAGTTATTTTTTGTTATATACAGGGTCCAGAACAAATAATGCCCCTTTTTTATTACAAAATCTTTTACTATAAAATCATAAGCGTATAATTCTGTAATATAACAATATCACAGTCAAGCACAGAAAATGACATTTTAGGTGAAATGTTCAAATTAAAACTATGAATTATTATACCCATATCATTATCCTACCAACCACACTGGAGCAGGCACAACTCGTGCAGAACCCTGTATTTATACATACACACTCACATAATTTTTCACATATTCATACCTGCTCTTTCATTGGTACTATTTTTGTGCATATTCACCCTTTTTGTTTTCTATTCTTCCTTTTCCTCCCCTACCACTAAGTTTTTCCAAAAAGGGCATTTACTTTTTCTTATCTATATAAAGGAGTATTATTATTATTAAACTTAGTATTAGTATAGATATTATGTTTTATCCTGATATATGGTATTTGCCTATAATCTGTAATTTATTCACTGATTATATTAATAATATATTTTGTGCTAATGTTTGATTTCTGTGTAATTGAAAATCTCTATATCTTTTTAATAAACATTTGTCATTGGTTTTTAACCAGTGGTTATGAATAAGAATTCATATATTTTATATGTAGTGATCTACATTTTATTCTCCAATTATATTTCTTTATAGTTTTGTTTAATGGTTTCCAAATATTTTGTAGTATTTTTGTCTCTAAAAGTCTACAGACACAGAGTAAATGCTTACATATTACAAAAGTTAACTATCAAAACCAACAATAGACATCATTATAAACAACAAAACCTAAAGCCATTTACAAACATAAGAACATAAAAACCAACAAAGAGATGTCCACTAAAACCATACAAATACTGTTTTCAAAGTTCAAATGCATTTAATATTTTTAGTTTAAATTAAACATTGAGTATAGAGGCAAAATTTTGCAATAATGTGATTGTGTACCTGAATATCGAAAATATTTTATGAAATCAGGAAAAAACAGCTAGTGCAATTGATAAGAATGACCTTAGGTCAGCAACCCTTGGCTTCACACAAATTAAACACTTAAAAATGGTTAATAGGTTCCTTAGGAATAGACAAGTATATAAATCATAATGGTGACAAACCTATAATAAAATGTAAAGGGAAAGATAATCTGATATATGGTAATCTGGTATATATTGCATCTTAAACATTATTTGTCCTCCAGTATTTGTTTGTAAGTTTATTGTGATATTATTTTACTTAGAAATGCATTACCATCATTACTTATTATGTAAGTAATGATCCTTCAAGATAAATCAAAGTACATGGTTCCTGTCTTTTCCACCACCCTCGTCCTTGTTTCTTTTGGCATGAATTTAGCAGCTATGCTCTTAACACTGTCACAGAAATGTTATCTGAAGACTTACAATTCTTAGAAAAAAGTATTTTAGTCTAGATTAAGATCACATTTATATTTCATACAGAAATAACCACATTTTCATTTCTCTGATCTCTCTTTTAGAAAGGACCCTTACTTGTGATAACTTCTTGCCCCTTGGCCCAAGGATTTCTGAAAGTGACAGAAGAATTGAACACAGAAAATGTGATTGATTGATTCTAGGACTAAATTGAGGCTACATCCTACAGTTTCCCCTAGTTTCAGGAAACGCCCAGAGAGGAATCAATCTACAGTAATGTCCTTGTCCATTCCACTCTGGCTTACTTAAATGGCTCACCATATTAATGGAAAGCTGTAAGAATCAGAATTAAATATTGCTGAACTTCACTCAGAGATTACTGTGTTACATTCTCTCTGTATTTGCTTCCTACCTCTTTTTAAAACAAAAATTAAAAATTTATTTATTTATTTAAGAGAGGGAAGGGAGGGAGAAAGAGAGAGAGAAACATGAATGTGCAGTTGCTGGGGGTCATGGCCTGCAGCCCAGGTATTTACCCTGACTGGGAATCGAACCTGGGACACTTTGGTTCCCAGCCCGAGCTCAATCCACTGAGCTACGCCAGCCAGGGTGCTTCCTACCTCTTTTATTATCTCCTCTTTCTCCATCTCCTTTGTCTTTGTGTGATAACTACTTTCCTGCTCTAGCACAGCTGGAATTGGTTACATTTACTTCACCCTTACTTTGATTTGACTCTACCAGCTTTTTATGATAATTTCTTCTCCTCATTATGCTGCTACTACAAACAAGATACATTCTGATTTGGAACCCATTCTGGGCCCTGAGGCTCTCAATTTTTGGGTGCCTTCTGACAGAGCAAATAGAAGATTTCAGTACATTGGCAAGAGGACAAATGTTGAAAGTAATTTTATTTCCAAAGCTGCGGTGTGTGGAATCAAGGGCTATTAAATGATGTAAAATTGGTTATTGTTTTTTAATTTTATTTTAATTACTGTTCAAATACAGTTTTCTCCTTTTTACTCCCAGTCCAGCCCCCCCTCCCACCCCTCCCCACTTCCCTCCCATTACCACCCTCCCCTTAGTTTTTGACCATGTGTCCTTTAAGTTTGTTCCCGTGAACCCTTCCCACTGTCCCCTGAAATTCCCTCTTCTCTCTTCTGTGGGCACTGTCAGCCTGTCCTCTATTTCAGTGTCTTTGGTTATATTGTTCTTGTTTCTTTGTTTTGTTGTTTAAGTTCCTGTTAAAGGTGAGATCATATGGAATTTGTCTTTCACCACCTGGCTTGTTTCACTTAGCATAATGTTTTCCAGCTCCATCCAAGCTGTTACAAAGTGTAGGAGCTCCTTCTTTCTTTCTGCTGCATAGAATTCCATTATGTAAATGTACCATAGTTTTTTGATCTACTCATTTACTGATGGGCATCTTGGTTGCTTCCAGCATCTAGCTATTATAAATTGTGCTTCTATGAACATTGGGATGCATAGGTTCTTTTCAATTGGTGTTTTAGTATTCTTAGGATAGAGTCCCAGCAATGGAATTGCAGGGTCAAAAGGCAGATCCATTTTTAGTTTTCTGAGGAAGTTCCATACTGCTTTCCATAGTGGTTGTACCAGTCTGCAGTCCCACCAACAGTGCACTAGGGATCCCTTTTCTCCACAACCTCTCCAACACTTGTTTGTTGCTTTGTTTATGATGGCCATTCTGACTGGTGTGAAGTGGTATCTCATCGTGGTTTTAATTTGCATCTCTCTGATAGCTAGCGATATTGAACATCGTTTCATGTGTCTTTGGATTTTCTGTATGTCCTCCTTGGAGAAGTGTCTGTTCAAGTCCTTTGCTCACTTTTTAATTGGATTCCTTGTCTTCTTAGAGTGCAGTCTTGTAAGTTCTTTATATATTTTGGAGATTAAACCCTTGTCTGAGATATCATTGGCAAATATGTTTTCCCATACAGTTGGTTCCCTTTTAATTTTGATACTGTTTTCTTTAGCTGTGCAGAAGCTTTTAATTTTGATGAGGTCCCATTTGTTTATTCTTTCCTTTATGTCCCTTGCTCTAGGGGAGAAGTCAGTAAAAAAGTTTCATGGGTATTTTTTAAGATTTTATTTATTTATTTTTAGAGAGGGAAGGAGGGAGGGGGAGGGAGAGAGAGAGAGAGAGAGAGAGAGAGAAAGAGAGAGAGAAACATCAATGTGCGGTTGCTGGGGGTTATGGCCTGCAACCCAGGAATGTATCCTGGCTGGGAATCGAACCTGGGACCCTTTGGTTCCCAGCCCGCGCTCAATCCACTAAGCTATGCCAGCCAGGGCCTTGTAAAAAAGTTTCTTCGTGAAATATCTGAGATTTTCCTACCTACGTTCTCCTCTAGGACTTTAATTGTGTCACGTTTTATATTTAAGTCTTTTATCCACCTGGAATTTATTTTTGTATATGGTGTAAGTTGGTGCTCAAGTTTCATTTTTTTGCACGTAGCTGTCCAGTTCTCCCAACACCATTTGTTGAAGAGGCTATTTTTATTCCATTTTATGTTGCTTCCTCCTTTGTCAAATATTAATTGACCACAGAGACTTGGGTTTATTTCTGGGCCCTCTATTCTGTTCCATTGGTCTATGTGCCTGTTTTTATGCCAGTAAAAGGCTGTTTTGATTACAGTGGCCTTGTAGTATACTTTAGTGTCAGGTATTGTGATCCCTCATACTTTATGCTTCTTTCTCAAAATTGCAGCAGCTATTCGGGGTCGTTTATAATTCCATATAAATTTTTGAAGTGTTTGTTCTATGTCTATGAAATATGCCATTGGTACTTTAATAGGAATTGCATTGAATGTGTAAATTGCTTTTGGTAGTATGGACATTTTGATGATATTAATTCTTCCAATCCATGAACACGGTATATGTTTCCATTTGTTTGTGTCTTCCTTGATTTCTCTCCTGAGTGTTATATAGTTTTCTGAATACAGGTCTTTTACCTCTTTGGTTAGGTTTATTCCTAGATATTTTATTTTTCTTTTTGCTATTTCAAATGGGATTTTTTCCTTGATCTCTGCTTCTGCTGTTTCATTGTTGGTGTACAGAAATGCCTTTGATTTCTGGATATTGACTTTGTATCCCACTGTTTTGCCAAATTCATTTATTAGGTCAGCAGTTTTTTGGTGGAGTCTATAGGATTTTCTATGTATACTATCATGTCATCTGCAAACAGTGACAGTTTTGTTTCCTCCTTTCCAATTTGGGTGCCTTTTATTTCTTTTTCTTGTCTGATTACTGTGGCTAAAACTTCCAGTACTATATTGAATAGAAGTGGTGAAAGTGGACAGCCTTGTCTTGTTCCTGATCTTAGTGGAAAAGATTTTATTTTTTGCCCATTGAGTATGATGTTGGCTGTAGGTCTCTCATATATGGCCTTTATTATGTTGAGGAATGCTCCCTCTATTCCCACTTTGCTGAGTGTTTTTATCATGAATGGGTGCTGTACCTTATCAAATGCTTTTTCTGCATCAAATGATATGATCATGTGGTTTTTGTCTTTGCTTTTGTTTATGTGATGTATTACATTTACTGATTTGTGAACATTGTACCATCCTTGCATCCTTAGAATGAATCCCACTTGGTCATGGTGTATGATCTTTTTAATGTATTGTTGGATGCGGTTTGCCAGTATTTTGTTGAGGATTTTAGCGTCAATGTTCATCAGTGATATTGGCCTGAAGTTTTCTTTCTTTGTTGTGTGTTTATCTGGTTTTGGAATTAGGATGATGTTGGCCTCATAAAAAGAATTTGGGAGACTCCCATCTTTTTGAATTTTTTGGAGTAGTCTGTGAAGGATAGGGGTTAGCTCTTCCTTAAATGCTTTGTAGAATTCTCCTGTGAAACCATCTGGTCCAGGGCTTTTGTGTATTGGGAGTGTTTTGATTACTGCTTCAATTTCTTTTGTTGTTATTGGTCTGTTCAGGCTTTCTGCTTCTTTTTCATTGAGTTTTGGAAGACTATATTTTTCTAGAAATTTGTCCATTTCACCTAGGTTTTCAAATTTCTTGGCATACAGTTCTTTGTAGTAATTTCTTACAGTCCTTTGTATTTCTGTGGTATCTGTTGTAATCTCTCTTCTTTCATTTCTGATTGTGTTTATTTGGGTCTTCTCTCTTTTTTGCTTGATGAGTCTGCTTAAAGGCTTGTCGATTTTGTTTATCTTTTCAAAGAACCAGCTCTTGGATTCATTGATCCTTAGAATTGTGCTTTTAGTCTCTATGTAATTTAATTCTTCTCTGATCTTGGTTATTTCCTTCCTTCTGCTTGCTCTGGGCTGCCTTTGTTGTTGTTCCTCGAGTTCTTGTAGACATAGAGTTAGGTTGTTTGTTTGGAATGTTTCTAACCTTTTTTAGGTGGGCCTGTATCGCTATGAACTTCCCTCTCAGGACTGCCTTGGCTGTGTCCCATAGGTTTTGGGTTGTTGTGAGTTCGTTTTCATTTGTTTCCAGAAACCTTTTGATTTCTTCCCTAATATCATTCTTGACCCATTCATTGTTTAATAGCATGCTATTTAATCTCCATGATTTTGAGTGTTTTGGGCTTTTTTCCTTGGGGTTGTTTTCTAGATTCAGTCCCTTGTGGTCTGAGAAAATGCTTGGTATGATTTCAATTTTCTTGAAATTCTTGAGGCTTGTTTTGTGTCCTAGCATGTGGTCTATCTTTGAAAATGTTCTGTGCACATTTGAAAAGAATGTATATTTAGCTTCTTTTGGATGGAGGGCTCTGTATATATCAGTAAAGTCCATTTCATCAAGGGTATTGTTCAATGCCACAATATCTTTGTTGATATTTTGTTTGGAAGATCTGTCCATTTTTGATAGTGGGCTGTTAAAATCTCCCACTATAATTGTGTTGCTGTCCATATCTTTCTTGAAGTCCTCTAAGAGTTTCTTTATGTATTTGGGTGCTCCTATGTTAGGTGTATATATATTTACAATATTTATGTCTTCTTGGTGGATTCTTCCCTTGAGTATCATGAAGTGACCTTCTGGGTCTCTCTTTATGGACCTTTTTTGGAAGTCTATTTTGTCTGATATGAGTATTGCTACCCCAGCTTTTTTTTCCTGTCCATTTGCTTGGAAGATTTGTTTTCAGCCCTTCACTTTCAGCCTGTGTAGGTCTTTTATCCTGAGGTGGGTCTCTTGTAGACAGCAGCTATGTGGGTTATTTTTTCTTATCCATTCACCTATTCTATGTGTTTTGATTGGAGCATTTAAACCATTTACATTTAAGGTTATTATTGATAGGTACTTATTCATTGTCTTTTATGTACGTGTGTTCCTCTCTCTCTCTCTCTTTTCCTTCCCTTCCTTAAAGCAGTCCCTTTAGAATGTCTTGCAGAGCTGGTTTGGTCGAGGTGTATTCTTTTAGACTTCTTTTGTCTGGGAAGCTTATTTGGACTTCTATCTTGATCAAGAGACTTGCTGCATATAGTAGCCTTGGTTGCAGACCTCTGGTTCTCATTACCTGGAGTATTTCTTGCCATTCTCTTCTGGCTTGAAGTGTTTCCATTGAGAAGTCAGCTATTAGACTTATTGGGGCTCCCTTGTATGCTACTTCCTGTTTCTCCCTTGCTGCCTTTAAGATTCTCTCTTTGTCTTGAAATTTTGCCATTTTAATTATGATGTGTCTTGAAGTGGGCCTCTTTGGGTTCCTCTTG
The DNA here is from genome assembly GCF_004126475.2 of Phyllostomus discolor. Lineage (NCBI taxonomy): Eukaryota > Metazoa > Chordata > Mammalia > Chiroptera > Phyllostomidae > Phyllostomus > Phyllostomus discolor. Next base: position 139,202,941 of record NC_040907.2, read on the forward strand.
ATTGGGACTCTCTGTGTTTCCTGGATTTGTGTGACTTTTTCTCTCATCACATTAGGGAAGTTCTCCTTCATTACTTTTTCAACTAGGTTTTCGATCCCTTGCTCTTCTTCTTCTCCTTCTGGTATCCCTATTATGTGGATATTATTACATTTCATATTGTGTTGCATTTCTCTTAATCCCTGTTCATTCTTTCTGAGCCTCTTTTCCTTTTTCTTGCTCTTTCTGGATGTTGTTTTCTATTTTGTCCTCCAGCTCACTAATCCGATCTTCTGCTTCATCGATCTTGCTTTTCATTCCTTCTACTGTGTTATTCAGTTCAGAAATTGTATTCTTCATTTCCTCTTGACCTTTGTTGAGAGTTTCTATTCCCTTTTTCATGTTTATATAGTTTGCAGTGAGATTGATGTAGTTTCCCTCTAATTTCTGAAAGCTCATTTTGAGTTCATTGAACTTCCTGATAATCATTGTTTTGAACTCACTATCTAGGAGTTGAGTTGCCTCTATTTCATTTAGCATTTTTCCTGAGGCTTCCTCATTTCCCTTCAATTGGGGGTTGTTTCTTTGTTTTCTCATTGTTCGCGGGTTTCTTCTTGTTTCTTCTTGTTTCTTAAATTGATGTGTTCTGATTCCCTGAAATTATGGTGTGAACTTCTGTAGTTAAATATTTGTGAGATTCAGTGGTGCAATCTCCTTCATGTATCCTGGTGTTCACAGCTTCCCCCTACTCTTTTTTTGTGATCAGTTGGAGGAGTAAAGCAAAATGGTTTAAGACAGCAAGACAGTATACTATGATATTTACATTAGCAGCCAGTAGAGAAAAGATGGGTTATCCCTTGGCTCCTTATAGTGTTAACCATGATCCTCCACCCCACTTTCCAAGTTTTAGAAAGGATAGAAAGAGGGTAAGACTCTTATTGGGGATGAGAGGATTGTTAGTTGGATCTAGAAAGCTGTGAGGCTGTGGGAGGTCAGGTTCTAAGGTAGGGCTGGATTAAAGATTAGTATATAGGAGTAGTGTGTAAAAGAATAGAGAGAACCCCTACAATAGTATAGTTCAGAAAATTGCAAAGTGGGCTGAGATCAGGTAGGCGTATTGAGTAGTATTTACAATTGCATGGACTAGGTCTTATTAACAGTAATAGTAAAGTGACAGTCTTGTGGCAGAATTGATGAGGTCTAGATAACAAGAATAAAGAGTATAGAACCTTGAGAGGTATATTAATGAAACACAGATGAAGGATAGTAAATTATCAACACACTGTGACTGAGATACCAGGGGGAACCTATCAAATGACAGTATAACCAGCCAAGCAAAGAAGATTATACAGAAAGAAAAAGAATACCAAAATATTATTAAAATAAAAAATGTCGGAAAAGTGAGAAAAAGATAATACAAATTTACAGTAACTTGCAAGCTTAAAAAAAAGGAAAGAAAAGCAGAAGATGTAGTGCAGGAGAGATAAATTCGAGTAGAAAGAATAATATTAGGATGAATGGAAGAGAAACATAAGGGATTACAAGGTATAAAAATAATAAGAATTGAAAAATAAAATGTCACATAAAACACAAGATAAAATCAGTCAACCAACAACAGCCACAAAAACCAAACCAAACCAAACCAAACAAAACAAAATAAAAAAAAAAAAAAAACTCTTGTTGGTTTCTAACCGGCCAGACCAGTTTTTCTGATCTTGCTGGATTCAGCTGGCTGAGGGACCTTTGAAATGCTTCTCTATCTTCCCAGCCAGATCTCAGCAAGTCTGTCAGGTACCCTGGGCACTCCCGAGCACACTCGCTCTCCGGAGCTCACTGCCACGTTCTTCTGGACTCTGGGGTCCCTGCAGGGTTCCAGCTCTATGATCTCAGGAGGTACTTGTGACATTTTGGGATTCACTGCGCTCTCCCTGGGAATGGTAAAAGGGCATGCCCCTCCCCCAAACTTTTGAGATTCAGGCTCTAGGATTGCCCTAAGCGCCACGCCGTGACCCTTCCGGGTTCACAGCACGCACTAGTCAGGCTTCCTGCTGGTGCGAGAGCCGAGCCCTTCCTGACTCAGTGTTTTCCACTGATCTGCACTCCGTCAGGGCTAGAGGTGTTGGCGCATTTCATGGCCGCTGCTGGTCAGGCTGGCTGGAAATTCTTGAGTCACTGCCGTAGGAATGCACTAAGTGCAGCGTCCCTTTCAAGATCACAGTGCTCGTCAGGCTTCCTGATGGGGCATGGCCTGAGCCCTTCCCGGCTCTGTGCTCTCCACCTATCTGCACTTCCACTGGGCTAGGGGTGTTGGCGCATTTCCTGGCTGCCCCCGGTCGCCTCGGCTAGAGGCCCTCACTTCTCCCAGGACCCTGGGCAGGTGTTCATAGTCCCTGGGTGATTTTTTCCCAGTCCAACTGGCCAATCTGTTCCTTCAAGCATCGAGTTCTCCCCTGGAGTTGCTCACCCCCTGTATTCCAGGGAGGGAGCAGCGATTCCCTTCTGCCGGGAGCCCCGAGGCAGACCTGGGAGCACTGGGGCCTGGGGACTGCACACCCCTAGACCCTGTGCTGATCCCTGGGTCCCTTTTGTCCTGAAGCAGTCTCCTTACCATCTGGTTTTTCAGTGATCACAATAATTTTTGATGTCCTGCTTTCAAAAGTGATTCGGTAACCTAGTCCACTTGCTCTGTTTCTCCACCAATCCGTGAGTTTCCCTCCTCTTCACAGAAGCCAAGAAACATGCTGCCTAGAGTGCAGCCGCCATCTTCCCGACTCAAAATTGGTTATTTTCTAAAAGTGAAACTTTTAGTCCTCCTGCAACATTCCATTATAGTGACAATTACTTTTAATGTAATTCTAGGTCACTGTCTCTTCAAATGCAGAAGTTCTATAACCTTTCAAGAAGCTTTTATATGATGCAAACATTTTGTAAGATTTAAAGTGAATAAGAAAGTGTTAAAGGATACATGGCAACAAGAATATGTCATTTTAATTTGCTTACATTAGCACACATTTTTTAGTTCAAGTAGAATTAAGAAACAAATGCTAAATGGAAAATAAAGTGGTTTTAAAATGTTTTATATTAGGATGTTATAATATGAACTATAATATTAAAATTAGGTTTCATTGTATTATTCACTGGATAAGATTTTGAAAAAATATGACTATTACAGTTATTGAAAAATATTTCTCTTTTAATTGTGGGACTTTGTCATATGGTTTATCATTATTTTATTTTGTTTATTTATCAACTTATTTTATTTTTATTATAAAATATTAGGTACAGAAACAAGTGTTCAAAATATAAATTTAAGGAGTTACCTGTGTTGTTCACTTTATATACAAAGTATTTTTTTTTTTTGCTTTTCTTTTTTAGTAGAGAGAGCTCAGTACTTAGGTCAATTGTGTTTCTGACTCTGCTGCTAAACCAGTATTGTAATGATATAATCCAGTTATGCTGTGATTCTGCTTACCCTTTAGCAGTCATTTACAATGAAGGTTAGTTTGGGATTATTCCTCATTGAAACTGTCACTCAATCTATTCTGGTAGAAGAAGCAGTGAGTGTTTAGTTTTATAGCCCCTCTATTCTAAATGGATTATTACCATAATAATATTCACTGTGCTTTTTCTTATATCTATGATTTCTTAGTGAATTTCATTCTATAGCAAAAATAATGCCTTCCCTGTTGACTGTCCATTTTTTCCTACTCTGTCAGCAAAACAAATAAATTCTGTTTTCAAACAAGAGCAAGACATCAATCTAATTCACTCTTTGACCTTCAACTTCCCCTTGGCTATACTAGATTTGCTGTATCTAAGCAACCTTGTTTCTAGTTTTCCATCACTGGCAGCAGTGGTTCTGAAATACTGGGTAAAAATCAGAGCACATAAGGATGTCCCAAAAAAGAAAGAAAATCACTGAGGGACTGTGAATTTACCAATTTACCAATTACCTTTTATGTGTGAAACATCTGATTTTTTTTAATCTCTAGGCTTTTTTAATACTGCACAGATGTTCTCTAATAGATCAGCACTGGGCATGAAGGCCTTACACACAAAACTATCATATAGAAGCTATTCCTCAACACTTTTAAATTGATTGTCTGCATGCATAAATAAGCAAAAACTGGTTTCTTCCACGTGATGTTTGAAAACAAATGCTCCTGCCATATGATTTATTTTAAATTAGTGACTAAATATATTTTATGACATCTCCCTGTAACTCCATTGATTCACTAGAATATCCTAAAATTGGAGGTATAGACGCACCATCCACTAACATACAAACTGACAAATATTCTTATTTTAGGTAATAAGTCTGCGATGCTTTCAGCAAGCTGAATACTAACAAATGTTACACATGTTGTAACAGTGGGAGATTTTTTTTATTATTATTTCCTTATATGTCCTCCTTTTCCCCAAATAAGAGTTGTTCTACATTTCTGAAAAATAAACAAAAGAGCTTATTATTTTTCACAACGTCTATCTTCTTTAGAGAACTTTATCTCATGTCTGGATTTATGCTTTTGATATAATTTAACCTCTCTGTGAAAAAAAATGACAATTTCTTTACATTATATTGTTCCTGTGAGGCTCAAATAAAATGAAATACATGATAGGCTATAAAACTCTGCAGAAATGTGAAGAAGTAGTTACATTATTCAGGTTCACACTTATCATCCAACCCTCTGCCTTCTGAGTAACTCAGTAGAAAGTTAGCACCACAGAGGATGCACTATATTTAATTAACTCTAATATATATTGATTGATCCTGTTTTATAATCTATTTTAATCTCCTTGAGAAGGAAATCTTGTCTTTTATCATCCAAAAATAATTGGTCCACCCATGATAGTTAGGTATATATTATATATCTATCTACTAGAATGAGAGAGAGTCTTTTATTGCATGACAATTTTAGGGGTGTGACTGAAATAGAGATTGTGATCACATACCTTTAAGGAACTTAACATTTTAGTTTAAAGAGATAGAAACTTAAATTTAAATAAATAATTTCAGACACTCATATATTTCATTAACAGCATAACGTGTAGTGACTAATATGAGTGTATGAGTACGAATAAGTGAAGGAATTTTCTTAGGTAGAGTGGTTAGGGGAAACTTCTCTGAGGAAGGGGATTTTGAATTGAGACCTAAGTTATGAGATAGAAGGCTAAAGAAATAGCAAATGCAAAAACCCTGGAATGGAAACCTTCGACATATTTTATTAAGAAAAAAACAATTGTGTGGAAAACTCCTACTTTACTGCCTCCTTCAGGAATTTTTGGCCTCAATGCTCTCCTTCCTTATAATTAATTTAATGGATGATTGAGTGGCAGTAATTCTCATGACTTATACGCACTGCTTAGATTAATTATATCTGTCATGGTCCAGTGAGAGAAACAGAGCACATGCCATATAGTTAAATGAAAAAAAAAATTAATACAGGGAGCTAGTGTAGTTACAAATGGATTAGAAGTGAAGGAGAGTATGGGAAAGCAACTCCAAAATAAGCAACATCAGGAAATGTCTAATATGAATCATTCTCCCTCAGTGTTCAGTCAAAAATCTACACTATCCTTGAATATGTGTTCATGCTAATATACTGAAGGAGACACCAAAATGAACAAGGCATTGTACTTGTACTCAAAGAACTCAAGGTCTAGTTTAAGAAATAAGGTATGTATGGATGACTGAGAATTAGTGTTATCTGTTCTATAAGTATTCAGAGGAAGAAAGGATCAATTCCAGCTGGAGGTTCAGGAAAAACTTCAAAAGGGAGATGGTATTTGAGCAGATCCTTGAACTATTTTGATATTTGGAGATATACAATGGAGTAGACTTGGGGACAGTACATAATTTATAGTGAATGTAAATACCTTAGTTTGGGTAGAGCAGAGTCTGAATGAAAGTAATGAGAAATATGAATGGAAGGGTAGTAAGCTGTAGCCAAATCTTGGAAATGTTTTCAATACCAACCCTTAGAATATGGACTTCAGGTAATGAGCCATTTGTTGGCAAACTATAGCTCCTAAGCCAAGTCTATACTGATACCTGTCTTTGTTAAGCCGATGAGGAAAGATTGGTTTTTCACCAGTGAATATTTGCAATCTGCTTGATGATAGAGAACACTAACTTTGAACCCCAATTAAGTGAAATCTTACCTTCCTCACATAAATAATTTATTTGCCTAATCAGGAGACCTATATTACAAAAGAGTTCTTATGGGGGGTGGGGCTCCACCTTCAGGGTCCTCCTGGCCACCTCAGATGAGAATAAGTCTACCAAGACATGATCTGCTTGGGGAGGAAAGGTGGCCGATCTCTCAAAGGAGAAGGGCCAAGAGCCTTTTACTCAATGGGTTTTTATCGGGTTCATTTTGCACAGGAATACAGGTAAAGTTCATTAATCATTGTCAGGCAGTAAGGATTAAACAATAGATAACATACAAAGAATTCTGAGGGCTTATTCTGAGTCAGGGTCTGTTAGCTAAAGGGCTACAAAACTTTGAGGAACAAACTCACTTCTTACTTGGACCCTTATTTAATTGGGAGCATTCTAAATAAAGCAGGTTTCACAGGTTTTTACATATTCTTTCTTAGGCCTGATTGCCCTAGGGAACCCACCCTTTCCAGCACAGGACAGTACCCACCACCTGTATTGTTTCAGGCTTAAGTCAGTCAGGGAAAGTAAGGCAGCCAAGAGATTGGGAGCCTTTTCACAGACGAATGAGGACTCAGGCTATGTCAAAGACAAGGGGTGAGGGTCTATCACCCCCTTTTTCTACAGCCTCCCAAGTCCTTCCCTAGGGCCTTTCTGTGATCATGCCTGTCTTAGATCATTCCCGCCTTGGGGATTCTTACCTGCCATTGACTAACCAATCAAGCATTGGGGACCAGTTATGGATGAAGTAAAAGGAGCAGAAGCAGTGCTCCTGCCAGGGAGATAAGCTTTGTCTCCTTAGTGGCTTATGGTCTGAATGTTGCTCACTCAGCCTTAGCCAGGGGTGGGTTACAGCTTCTGAAACTAGGCAGGGAGGTTCCCAACAAGTTCTCTTATTATTTTTTAAAATTTGTCAAAAAATATTTTTTAAAAAAACATAAGGAAAAGAAAGCCAGAGATGCTAGAAATCAGGGAATGAGAGACACAGTAGTGGGAAGTGCATTCAGGCAAGTAGGCAGGGACTGGAAACAATAGCCTTAACCACAGAATGGTGGAGAATCAAAAAAATTCAACAACCACAGGCCTTAAGGTCAGATTCTGACTAAAACTATGACACTCTTGAGGTATTTAATAGGTTTTGTGAACACTAAATATACAGAGCCAGGCACAAGTAGCAGATCGATAAATGTTATTCTACTTTTCATTGTTTTACCTTTTTGCAATATGTTGCTATGTGTTAAATTAATTAGGACAAACTATTTGAAATAGTTTCTAGGTAAAGTTGATCATCTGATTCCCTTTCACTTAAAAATTATTTTTAATTTTTTTTTCTGTTTTTTTTTTATGATATCATTATGAAAGAGTTCAAATTCTTTTTCCATTTGAAACTTCCCTTTTCTGGTTACCTAATGACCAGCCTACTTGTTGCTGTGGTTGTTTGCCAGGTAACTGAATCCAGTTGAAAAACAACATATACATTCAGTTAAGTTGTGGGTGGGTGGATGTCTTCTGAAATCTTTCTGCTAGTTTGAATACTTTATTTTGAAAAGGTATTTTTTGGGTATAAACTTAGCAGTAGGATTCTGAAAGTGTGCAACCCAATCATTCAAATTTTGATATTTTAAAGATTTCATCCCAAGAGTACAATCATGGTTTTCAACCATAAGAATGAAAAGGACACCTGGGGAAGTCCCAAGTTATGACAGATGGCCAGTACAGTATAATTCAAATGGAAGGAGTCGTTCAGTAAAGTTATAAAAGAAGTGATATATACATGCTACTTCCTGTGAGATATTACTCATCATCTGTCTTATTTAAGAATGTGAAGTAAATAAAGGGTTAGAAAGATATGTGATTTGCATATACCTTCATTGTATAGAAAATTTTCCTGAGGTTTTTTTCCAAAATGTAGATTATTTAGAACTATTCACATGTATTATGATTATATCTGCTTTCTGAGATCAGGTCCAACAACTGTTTTTTTTTCTTTTTTTTTTTTTGTTTTTAAACTAATGCTTCTAATGCAAGTATAATGTAATGGTACCCTCACTTTGAAACAGCCAATACAGTGGGAGATAAATGCATCCAACGCTAAAGACAAACTTACTACCAGAAACAGGAAAGAAAAAACTATTACATTGAACTTCTGGAGAAAAATTGAAAAGTTTAGCAGATGCTTCCAAGAGACCCTGTGGGCACATATCAAGAATGCTGTTTGAAAAAGATTTATGAAGCATCTCTCCGTGCCCCGCAGGCATCGGCATCCAGAGTTATCAACAGCTCCCCTGTAGTGGTTTGAGAAGTAGCCCCACTGAAAGGGCAAAATAGAAGTCTGAAAACAAACCTGGGTCATACTTCTTTCGAACATTAAAACCAAGAATTTCAGTTTGTGGTTCCATAAAATGAGCCAAGTCTCCCAGGGTCTTTCAAGATGCTGGGGGATTTAAATGTTGCTAATGGTTTAGTTTCGGGAAACTTTCTATTCTGTCTGTGACTCAGAAGCCGGCTGTGGGAGCTGAGAAAGCGTCCCTGGGAGACCATGCTATGGGCTGTTGTTCTGCGTGTTCTGCCAAGTGTTTCCACTGTTCAGTGAGGCGGATACAGTCCCACCAAACCCCGTAGAATCACAGAATGAACTTTTTTTTTCACTCACCTTATATTTTTAAGAAATTCTGGTGATACAAGCTCTGTAAGATATTAGAACCTTATTGTACTATTGTTGCCCTGCTGTGAATTTCCATTTTAGTCTTGTTTTGTAAATTTTATATTTGTTAAGAGAAGACTTGCATAATCTTTACAAGCCTCCTAGCTGTTTAAGCTGTGCAGGATAACTTTGGGGTAAGACATAGGTTCTGTTGGTAACAAGAGTATGTCTCTTATTCTTCACCCAATTTCCAATAACATGAAATGGATCAAAAGTTTAGTATATTTTATGTTCCAGATCAATACCTAGTAGGATAAGTTTAGTCTTTTCAATGCCTGCAATGTAATATATATGAGGATACTGTTCATCCAAAATTACTTATATATACTCCCCATTTTATTAATTTCAAGAATGTTTCCACAAATAATACTGGGAATGTGGGTATAATTACAAGTCCAATTTTTTTGTAAAGCTGGTGCACAAGTGAATTATATGTTTAAGAATTCCAGTACATCAAATTAAATAGAACTGAAAAATGCCATTAGCATTGTTTCTACTACTTAATATTAAATGTCTATAGGGTCTGTTACATGAAAAATACAGTATTTGATATCTACAATTGAAGTTAAAAAGCAATAAAATAATAGTTTTGAAAAAGTCACATAAATTATTTACATTATTTAATCTTAGCATAATTTAATCCATGTGCATAAATATTTTAATATAAATATAGTAAGATGATAAATTATTTAATAAATATCCCTAAAAGTTAAACTGGATATATAAAACCAAGCTACTAATCCCTAATGTTTCTTCACTGGCCTAGATTTACAAGACAAAAAGACCAATATTTTTGTTTTTAAATAATAAAATAGTTTATCAATGTTTATAACAAATACCCATTTGACAATAGCTTATAGAAAGAAATATATAAGTTCCAATATATAATGTTATTAATTATTACTCTTAACTATAGATGTTCTATAGCAAACATATCCATCTTCTTAAAAGCCTTTGATCATGAAATGCTTGTGTGTGTGTGTGTGTGTGTGTGTGTATGCACATCATTATCCATGTATTTATTTCCTTAAGGAAGGCTACCCCGCTTGTCTCCAGCAGCTTGCTGTCACAAGCAATGCTGGCTGTCCTTGTGTTGGTCTTCAGTGCACATCACTGACACTCTTCAGGGAATATGCCATGGGGGGGACTGCAGGGTCAGAGGTGTTCCATATATATCATTCCACCCAACTGCCTTTTGGAATCACTCCGCTGTGGTCCCCAAAGTAAAAACACAGGTGCCCAATCCCCCAGATCACCAGTAGCATTTAATATCACCAAACATTCTAAATTTGGCCCATCTGAGGCCAATATGGTAATATGATGTTTAAAACTGTGTATTGGAGGTGACTAGTGAGGTTAAGCATATACTCGTTCAATGAGCTATTCTGTCTGATTTCCCATCTGAAAACCTGTGTTATGTTTCTCACCTTTTTTTTTCCTGTTGAACTGTTGGTCTTCCCCTTGATTATTCTGAGGGAGTGCTCTGTACATTCTAGATACTGGAAAGAGTAGAACTCAATCTGTCATCTGTATTTTAATTTTGTCTTTGCTAAACAGAAGTCACAAATTCTGAACCGGTGAAGTCCATCAGTCCTTCCCTTCCCTGTGCGATTTTCAGATTCTAGTTAGGAAAGATGTCTGTATTCAAGTTCACAAAGACATTCTGCAAGTTCTATTAGCTTAATATGAAATTCTTTTTTATTGAAATTTGAGCTTCCATTATAACTCCCAATTCACATAAACATTTTTAACAGTAGAACTTGAAAACTAGGAGAACAAATTCTAAAATTAAATGCTGCTGTATAACATATTTCATTTTTGTGACAAAGTTCAGAAATGATTCCATAAATAACACTGTAAAAATGTCATTTCTGTATTTACAAGAGAGTATATTTTGTGGAACAATTATTATATAGTTTTTACTATGCATTATATAGAACCATAAGTGAATAAAAGATATTATTGACTGCTATCACAAAATTCTCGAGTCTTAATGTTCATGAAGTATCTACAATGTACCAGGCAATGAGCTTAGTGAAAGATATTGTTACAATTACTATTAGTAGCAGCATTTGAATATGCTATCAGCATATTCAAGATATCCTTTGTCAAGATATATTGAAAATATGTAGAAAAAATGTCATAACTATGATATTCTCATATAGAATAAAGGTCTAATGAATAAGACATCAAGTAAGTCACTAACAGTGAAATAGATATTAATGATCCTTCTCTTTGATGTATTTATATTCTAGATCAGAAAGAAATGTATATATAAATAGAATAATCAGATATTTAACAACTGATATTTATTGAATGTTAAACTGGACAATCTCTATAAGAAACTGCAAAAAGTTACTTTTTTAAGTTGAGAAAAGCTTGATGATTAAACAGATGCATTATTACTTTATATGATTTGATACAAATTAATATTATTACTATATACTTGGAATACTGAATTTCAGAATTATTAAGTATCTATATAATTAATAAATTATGGAACATGGTTTCAGACCTTGGTCTTTCTAGGTGGATGGCAGCATGCTTTTTTCTGGACTGCACTGCTCTATACTGTACTGTGATGAATGAAGAATGTGAAAGTTCTGAGCAATAGTTTAATAATCCAAGGTAAAGAACAATGCTGTGAGCATAATGAGAAATAAGCAATTACCCTTCTATCTAGAAAAGTTAGATGAGAAATATTGTTATCCAAGTGTCAATCTTATTCATAGGTGAAAACATAGTTTTATCTAACACCTATTTTATCTTGTCATTTTTCTGCTCATAAACCTAGAATAAAAAGGTCTGGATGGAAATGGCAGATAGCTATGGGTCTCTGCTTATTTTTATCCTAGGCCTTACTGAAGTACATGTGGGGATGCACAGGAGATGAAAAGCTGCATCAACACTGAAAACTGGGAGTCTAAGTCAGTACTAGTGTAAGATTACTGCAGTCTTGAAAGAGAGAATGAGAAAAATGTTCAGACGGGGTAATGATAAATTTTCAGATCCCTACCACAGAAATATGGGAACTTCACTATCACAAGGGCATCAGCCATTTGCCTCATACACTGTTCAATTGTACTTGACACCCATAAAAAATTATGTAACATTCAAGAAAAATGTTTACTCAAGGTAAAAGAAAAGAGAAAAAGTCTTCAAAAAGATGTATTAGAAAAAATACATTATTTATCTCTAAAAAGTTTGAATTGCAAGTAAAACTCAATAAAAAAGAATACATAATGCATGACATTGAAGTTGAAATAAAGATACTGATAGAGAAGAAAACAGAACTAAAATAATAAAACTAAAGAGATTAAAGACAGACAATATAGAACCAAAGAATGCAATATTGTTAGTCACTAAAAATAACTGATACTTATTTAGGTAACTTGCTAAGAGTATTTCAGTAGCATCACTTCAGTTAATTACCAAACCTCTTAGTAAAGAAGGTAATGTTACTCTCCTCATTTTCTGGATTAGCAAAGGGTGAAGCTAGCTGAAGCTAGCTAACATGAATGGCAAGATGCAATCTGTATCATCCTGGTTAACAAAAGAATACTTTTACCATGATACAGTACACTGTTTTGAGAATTCCACTAGACTATAGATGAATTGATGGAGGGATAAAACAATAAATCTCCAATGGCCAGATAAAAATATAATTAATTTGTGTTAATAAAGGAACCAAGTAAAGTGATCAAGTGCAACAACAAAGAAACAGTGGAAAGGAAAAATAAAATGTTAGATTTTATAAAGCACATGTGTTTGCATTTGAACGTATTCAAAGCATGAAACACAGTTAAGGTAAAGGGACTAATACTTAAGGAAATTCTGATGTCTTATGTTTATTTCAAGACAGAAGCACATTTGTCTGGACAAATAAAAAAGTACAAATGAACCAAATATTTGGTAGAACTTTGAATTTTCTCCATAGAAATCAAAGCTAAAAGATAATAGGGGAAAAGTTTTTCAATAGAGAACCTGAAATTCAGTCAAATTTCTATTGAGTTATAAAGCAATTAATATTCCCATCTATAAGAACTCATATATTTCACTAAAAAAATATTCAAAGACATATGTCATCTGACTGTAAAAATAAAACACTTAAAATAATTAAATCATGATATAAATATTTAGACATAACCTTTAAAATCAATAAAACATAAACCAATAAAACTTTAACATCTATATTTATATCTATATCTATATCTACACCTGTAGTTGAATGCAGGACTCAAAAATAATTCTTAAAGAAAATATAATATAAAAAATAGTGTGGTTCTGAATTCTCAAATTTTATTAATAAGGGCACTAGTTTTGTGCTGCATGTATGTGTGTGTGCATGTGATTGGGGGGGGGTAGGAGGGTAGCCATGTGACCAATTAGAAGCATTAACAAAAGTAATTAGATGATACGTTCTTGTTTGACAATCCACCTTTATCTCTCCAAATTTTGTGGCTAGTTTTCCATAAATCCAAAATTTGGGGGCCCTAATTTTTTATTTTAAACCATTGTTCTTGAGATGTCTAGTTTGCATATGCATACATATGATACTAAACTACATAAGTCTTAGAGAGAAAACTTCAATTTATACTTTAAAAATTCAAAGAACTAGCACCTATCTTTCTTAAACTATTGCAAAATATTCAAGAGAGAGGAAGACTCCAAAGATCATTTTACAAGCACAGCATTATCCTAATTTCAAAACCAGGTAAAGACACAACAAAGAAAGAAAATTATAGGCTAAGTTTTCTGATGAAGGTAGATGCTAAAATCCTCAACAAAATATTAGCAAACGAGATCCAGCAATATATTAAAAAATATTGTACACCATGATCAAGAAGACCTTATTCTGAGGATATAAGCTTGGTGCAATATCTATAAACCAACAAACGTGATACATCACATAAAAAAATGAATGATAAAAATCACGTGGTTAGGCCCTGGCTGGTGAGGCTCAGGGACTGAGTCCTGGCCTGTGAAGCAAGGGGTCTCCATTCCCAGTCAGGGCACATGCCTGGGTTGTAGCCCACATCCCCAGAAGGAGATGTGCAAGAGGCAACCACACATTGATGTTTCTTTCCCTCTCTTTCTCTCTCTCTTTCCCTCCCTAAAAATAAATAAAATCCTTTTAAAAATCACATGGTTTTATCAGTAGATGCAACAAAATTGATAAAAACTCAGTACCAATTTATCATAAAAACTCTCAGCAAAGTAGGAATAGAGGGAACATACCTCAATGTGATAAAGGCTATATATGACAAACCCACAGTTAACATCATACTCAAATGGAAAAAACTATAAGCATTTCTCTGAAGATCATAAATAAAATATGGATGTCCACCTTCACCACTCTTATTCAACATAGTACTAGAAATACTACCAATAGAAGAAATAGTAGAACTACTGGAAATCAGACAAGAAGAAGAAATAAAAGTCATCAAAAATGGAAAGGAAAAAGTAAAACTGTCATTATTTACAGATTACATGATAACGCATATAGAAAACCCTAAAGATTCTACCAAAAAATGACTAGAAGTGATAAATGAATTCAATAAAGTAGCAGGATACAAAAATGTACATCCAGAAATCAGTTACATTTTCATATACCAATAGTGAACTATCAGAAAGAGAAACTAAGAAAACAATCCCATTTATAATTTCATAAAAGTTAAATACCTTGGAATAAATTTAATCAAGAATATATGAGAACTGTACTCAGAAAATTATAAGACACTGAAGAAACAAATTGAAGATACAAATAAGTGGAAGCATTTACAGTGATCATGGATAGGAAGAATTGCCATCATTAAATTGTCCATACTACTCAAAGCAATCTACAGATTGAACACAATTCCTATCAAGATACAATGGCATCTTTCACAGAACTAGAACATATAGTCCAAAAATGTGTATGGAACCACAAAACCCTGAATAGCCACAGCAATCTTAAGGAAAGAGAACAAATTTGGAGGAATTGCGCTACCTTATATCAAACTATACTGCAAGGCCATGGTATTCAAAACAGTATATCATGGCATAAAAACAGACATATAGATCAATGGAACAGCATAGAAAGCCCAGAAATAAACCCATGTCTTTATGTACAATTAGTATTTGACAAAGGAGGCAAGATATATGATGCAGTAAAGAGAGTTTATTCAATAAATGATGTTGAATAAATTGGACAAATATGTTCAAAAAATGAAATTAAACTACTTTCTTACACTATCCACAAGATTAAACTAAAAATGGATTAAAGATTTAATGTGACTCAAAACCATATAAGTCCTGAAAGAAAACATAGGCAGTAAAATCTAGGACACTTATTATAATAATAATTTTTCTGACATGTCTCCTTGGGGAAAAGAATAAATTTAAAAAATTGGACTATATCAATTTAAAAGTTTTTTCATAGCAGAAGAAATTATCAATAAAATGAAAAGACAGCAAACTAAATGGGAGAGCATATTCTCCAATGATACATCTAAAAAGGCATGAATATCCAAAATTTATAAAGAACCTATAGAACTTAACACCTAAAAATCAAACAGTCCAATTAAAAAATGGGCAGAGAACTTGAATAGACACCTCTCCAAAAAGGATATAAAAATGGCCAATAGACATATAAAAAGATGCTCAGTGTCACTAATCATCAGAGAAATGCAAATTCAAACTACAATGAGGTATTACCTCACATTTATCAGAAAGACTATCATCAATAAATCAACAATCATCAAGTGCTGGTGAAAATATTGAGAAATGGGAACCTTCATGTTGGTGGGAATGCAGATTTTTGAAGCCACTGTGGAAAACAACATGGAGCTTCCCCTCAAAATTAAAAATGGAACTTCCTTATGACCCAGAAACTCAACTTCTGGGAATATATCTGAAGAAACTCGAAATACTAATGCAAAAGAATATATGAACTACTATGTTCACTGCAGCATTGTTTACATGAGCTAAAATTTGGAAGCAGCTCAAGTGCCTATCAGTAAATGAGTAGATAAAAACCTGTGGTACATTTACACAATGGAATACTGCACAGCTTTACAAAAAAAAAAAAGAATCTTACCCGTAATGACTGCATGGATAAACCTGGAGAGTATTATGCTAAGTAAAATAAGTCAGTCAGAAAAAGACAAATACCACATTATTTCACTTGTATGTGAAATTCATTGAACAAAATAAAAAATGAAGAAAATAGACTTATAGATACAGAAAACTGACTGATAGCTGTCAGACTGGAAGGGAGTTAAGGGCTGGGTGGAAAAGGTGAAATGATTAAACAACAACAAAAAAACCCTCAAAGACACACAACAATATGGTGATTTCCAGAGGAGAATGCAGGTGGAGGGAGGTAGAAGTGGGTGCACTGGGGATTAATGGTGAAAGAAGGAGACTTGACTTTGGGTGGTGAACACACAATATGATATGCAGATGATGTATTATAGAATTGTACACCTGAAACCTCTGTAATTTTATTAACCAATGTTACCCAAATAAATTCAATAAAAATAAAAATATATCATTGTAGACATAAAACAATTAAGATTCCAAAAACAATTTAATAGAATATAATGGAAATATAGGACCATTGGGTTTTCAAGGGAGATTGAATTTCTTGCACATGTGCATTAAAGACAGAGAAGAGGAATGGCAAAGAGTTTTTAAACAAGTTTTAATTCTGTTAAAAAAAATAAACCATTAAAGTCCCAGCCACAGTTTAGAGAATATTATTAAGTCTTTACTCTTCAACTTTATTGATAGAGTATAAAGCATTAAATTTTAAATATTGAAACTTAAGCCCTGGCTGGTGTAGCTCAATGGATTGAGTGCGGGCTGTGAACCAAAGTGTCTCAGGTTCAATTCCCAGCCAGGGTACATGCCTGGGTTTCAGGCCATAACCCCCAGCAACCACACATTGATGTTTCTCTCTCTCTCTATTTCCCTCCCTTCCCTCTATAAGAATAAATAAATAAAATCTTAAAAAAACCCTGATCATTTACAAAAAAAAAAGAAACTTATATATGGAATTTTAATATAATTCATCATTTATATAGATTTCAGATGGTGAAAGACTAAACAGATATAAAAAAGGAAAAAAGGATTTATTTGAATACTTAGAAATACCAAGTTCCTAGTTGTCAAACACAAATAACATTAAAAGGGAAAAAACACGCTGAAAATATTTGTAAGACTGATGACAAAGTGTTGATTTTTGTACTATGGACATATGCCATGGTTTAGAATTTTAAAATGCCTAAATTAAAAAAAATAGACAAAATAAATAAACAGAAGAAACACAGATAAATATATCAAATCAATTATGCTAGCAACCAAAGAAATGCAAAAATTAATCTCACACTTAGTTAGCAATACTCTAGAAATATATCACCCTCAATATTAACAAGTGTGTGTGGTTATAAGCACTCATACACCACTGAGGAAGAAATAGATCATCATAATCTTTCTGAAAAGCTATCTGACAATTTGTTTAAAAGAGTTCAGCATGTCCTCATTCTTTAATCTAGATATTCCACCTCCAGGAATTTAGCTTATGAATATAATTAAAGACATAGTACAATAATGAATACATTATATATATTGCCAAAACAATATAAGCAATTTAAATGTACAATTATAGAGTCTAATTTAAAACATTAGTGGAAGTTGCACATTATTGCAAATTGTTTTTTTAAAGCACTTTTATTGGCTTGCAACAGTGGTTATGATATAATCAATAAAATTTTTATATGTAAATTATGAAATATTGTATGTAAATAGGTAGTATGATAGATAAATGATAAATACTGATGGAAAATACTTTAAAAGATTAATAATGGTTTCACTGGGTTGTAGAATTTTAAATATTTTACCTTGCATTTCTCTGAATTTACAACATAGTCTAGGATTCTTTTTCATCAGAAAAACTAAAAATATGTCTTCTATTTCCTTATATAAGTTTTCCATTGCCAACTATATGAATACTAACCTGCACTCCTTTTAAAGCACTTTAAAGATTCTCCTCAAAGTATTCCTAAATTATCTTTATCTAGTTATATATCTGCCATAATTTTTAATGCTCTTATCCAGGCATTATCAGATATAATTATGTCCTTTATCTTTACCAATCTCACCTTTGATTCAAAGATCAAAATTTGGTTTATTCAAACTGCACATGCTTGAATATTTTGGGTTCTTGGTATTTTGGATAATTCAATTATAATACTTGAAAGTGTGAGTTTTCTACCTAGGCTCTCTAAATATTTATTAACGGATGTCTTTAGAAACATTGATCTCTCTCATGACTATGATCTCTTTCATAGAGTTTCAGGTCTTTTACCCAATTTATTTTATCCTGCTCAAACAATTAGTAGAGACTTTTGCACATGAGTGCTTAATGATTTATATAACTCATCTGAGTACTAATGAATTAAGCAGTTATCACAAAATTTCTATCATCAAAATAGTAAAAAATTAGTTTATAAATTAGATATAAAACTATAATGTTTCTTAATCTATAAAAAATAAATACACTGAAGCTTCCTTTATTTTTTTTAAGATTTTATTTATTTATTTTTAGAGAGGGAAGGGAAGGAGAAAGAGAGAGAGAAAAACATCAATGTGAGGTTGCTGGGGGCCATGGCCTGCAACCCAGGCATGTGCCCTGACTGGGAATCAAACCTGTGACACTTTGGTTCACAGCCCACGCTCAATCCACTGAGCTATGGCAGCCAGGGCTTGAAGCTTCCTTTAATAAAGTGAATATTCAACTCACTGATACACTATCTTAAAATTATGTTTAGGTATAATCATTAAATAATTTCCTTTGCACTTTTACATCTGAATTTTGGTTTTTAATTAAATAGTAATGATAGATACTCACCCTTCACAGTATCAAACATTTGATCAATTATGCAGTTTTACATAAAACCTTTACAATTCATGATGGTGTGATTTTCAAGAAAATGCAAGATTTGGTCTCAGAAGATTTCGGCTTGAAAGGAATAGTTTTCCATCTCTCTCTGCTTATTATTGGAGTTCATTTTAATAATAATGAATTAAATACAATAAAAACAATGAAATTAATTTTAATACTAACTATAATAACTTTCACATATTTTTATATACAGTCTTTCATGATCCTCTCACTAATTATGAAATGTACATATTATTAACCTCACTTTGTAAAGTACTTAAGCAAGCTCTGAGGGATTAAATAGTTTCTTGGAAGGTTTCTTTGCTACTTAGTGTAAGTTTGGCCTGTTTTGTTGTAGGATACAGGAGTTCACCACTCAGTCTACTGTAATGTTTATGAGACTATTTTATTATTTAAACTGTTTTAGCAGGTTCAGGGTAATGTTATATGAATGTGACTCATACAAAAGTATCATTCAAATATGGAGTTTAGGGACATTTAGAACTGGAACGGTACTTCTGTTTTCTGTATCTCAACCAGTGATGAAGACTTTACTAATTAAATATTTATATTTAAATATACTGTCAACTATGGGTTTTTATTATTAAGACTTACTGCCACATTAATTTGTATGATAAATGGTAGATAGTAGATTCCATTAATGAAGTGAAAACTTTTTAAGATGTAAAAATGGACTGAAATTTTTAAAAATACAGTCTACCCATGCAGAAAACAAATTTAAGAACCACATGAATTATGCACTCTTAATTTTAGGGGTGATATCATAGACCAAGTCCTAGAATTCTCTACAGATCATGACTATTTTTTGCCTGATTCTAGGTAAAATTATGATTATCTTATCTCTGAAATATGAGGGTTTCCCTTGAAGATACCTTTTATGCAAGGTCATAGTTAGAACACCTGAAATAACAAAGAGCTGGGACTTCCTTAAAACTACAGAACACTTTTCTTAATCTTATTTTGTGATTGCTTGCTAATACATTTTTATTTACTATGCATATGTAAAATAATTTGAACCGAAACTCATTTTTAATCTATTGGTAAAATTGTTGAAGGAATAAATGACTTTGCTCATCTCGAAACTCTAATTGTCTACTGTTATCTTCTCAGGAGAATTTAACGTTGAGTAAGAAGACATTGTCTTAGATCAATTTAAAACAAAACACTCCTCCCCAGATAACTTACTGAATGTGAAGCATGTGTCTCTAGTAGAATAAACTTGGGTTTTACAATCATAGAATCCCACATTACTTCTACCAGAGACATTATTGTTGTTATTTATTAATAGTTTTATGATTATCTTCATAATAATTATCTCTTTAAATGGACAATCTACTTTAGTGATAAATAGCCATTACTAAATATGTCAGGGAATTCAACTCTTTTGGTTCAAACAGCAGTGAATGCAAGTCTTCTATCCTATACACTTTTAAAGTGTACCCATTAGTTCGAACAGAATTAAGGAGGCATGACTTTAAAAGGAGATTTCCAAGAAAGCGTGTTTGCTTTAGAGAAAAGGCACCAAGAAAATTTAGTGTTTGGGTGGGCTTTTTTTTATGTATCTTCTGGAATCCAATTCAATTAAGAAAATATGTCAAAAACTGTGAGACACTAGGCTGTGGGTTGTAAATATAGTTAAGGTATTTTTTTGCCCATAAAGCTTTAGGTAAAGATGTAATCATGAGAATAATATCATGATGGAGGAACATTAGATCTTTTCCTTAAAGATACCCCCCAAAATTTCTTATTTCATCAACATATTGTCCCTCTTTAATCCAAACAGGAAAATTAGAACCTAAGGGAAATGAGGGGCACAGGAGAGGAATAGGGATCAGTGATTGCTATCCACTCAAAGAGAGTTGTCCTCAAAACAAATACATTTTGTAGATATTGTTCTAGTAGTAGCCACCACTGGACTATTTTCTTAATAGTAGGTATGAGGGGTGACCCCTCAAAACTGCAATTTACTTATAAAAATTATGTATTTATTCTTACATGTTTAAACTTCAGTCGCCTTCCAAGTACTCTCCATTTGATGTGAGACACCTATACAGATGTTTTTTTCCACTGTGCAAAACAGTTTTTGAATTTGTCAATTTTAATGCTTTTTAGTGCTTCTGCCTTTTTTTGTTTCACCTCTTTGACATCAGCAAAACGTTTTCCTTTTGAGGACTTTTTTTCATCTGAGGAAACAAATAAAGGTCACTCAGGGCAAGATTGGGAGAACAGAGGGCAGGGCATGGGGGTCATGCCACTTTTAATAAAAAACTGCTGAACCTTGAACTTGGTGTAGGCAGGTGTACTCCTCCATCATGAAATGGGCAAACACATTGAAGGAGTCTTTGAAATAATTCAATGAAACCAAATACAGCCTCTCACAACAATGCCAGCTGGTCCACTGATACAGATGGGTTCCTAGAACACTCACAGTGGAGGATGCCTGCCCTCCAGGGACCTGCCCTCCAGAAAATAATTCTAGGGGTTTTTTTGGCTCCCCTCATCTCATACAACAAAGTCTACCTGAAGGTAGTAATCTCTTACATAATTGGATCTTTTTTTCTTTTCTTTTCTTTTTTCTCTTCTCCTTCCTTCCTTCCTTCCTTCCTTCCTTCCTTCCTTCCTTCCTTCTTGA
The DNA here is from genome assembly GCF_004126475.2 of Phyllostomus discolor. Lineage (NCBI taxonomy): Eukaryota > Metazoa > Chordata > Mammalia > Chiroptera > Phyllostomidae > Phyllostomus > Phyllostomus discolor. The sequence goes on from NC_040907.2 coordinate 139,224,359, forward strand.
TTTTTGAAATTTTCTAATTCACCACTAATTCCCTGATATACACATACATACATACATACATACGTACATACGTGTGTATGGCCAACTACACAGGTAATACATTGTTATAATAATCCTTCCATAAGAAGTCAGCTGTGATCTTCATTGAACCAATACCAGGCTTAGCTCACAGGGTTGTTTAGATGGAATGTGCCCAAGAAGGTTTCATTTCACAGAGTCTTTAGTAAGAGCCCCCAAAACTTTCTCAGACCATTCTAAAGATTTAATTATCCTATCCTGGCTAAATAACTTTATATACTAATCAGTTTCCTGTTGGGCCAGAATATGTGAGATTTTATGGTATGGATCTTCTTGTTGTTTCAACTGAATACAAATTGACAAAGGTGTATAAAATATGTATATTTCCCAAACATTGTGAAAGATTACAATTCTTTCTTTAAGGAATGACTCCCTCTAGGTTTTTCTTGCTTGTATGTACAATGCGTGATTCTATCTACCATAGGAATTTCAGTAGAAAAGTTCAAATGATGCATGGTATTTATGTTGTTTCTACCTATAGCTGTCTATCTCTATATCATCTATATCTATTCATATCTAATCTATATCTATATCTATCAATATCTATATACTTTTCTAAGATAAATGCTACTTATCTTTATGAAAAATATATTAAATAATTAACAGCATAAACCTAAACCATATACAGTATCCTTTAATGTTATGCATAGTCATGCACAACTTAACAATTGAGATACATTGTGAGAAATGCATTGTGAGCTGATTTGGTTGTGGGGATGTGGTGGAGTGCAATTACACAAATACAGATGGTGTAGCCTACTACTGTGATTGTATGTGCTATACTTTTATACCACTGGCAGTGCTGTAGGTTTGATTATATCAGTATCTCCCCAAACATGAGTAACTGTAGTGCAAGCCCTCCAAGTGGGCTTCTTTTTGTAAGGCAAATGCCTGATTTAAGATTTAATTGTTCAGGCCTCCACTTCAAAGCTAGACATCTCAAATAAACATTTTCCCAGTCAGGTGACTAGATAGAATCAGGACATCTCCCCTCACTGAGACTCCTTTATTTTAGAGGTCTTGCTTGACTTCAATAACTGACCATTTAGGCTACTTGATTTTGTTTTCCTCTTTTCCTGTGAATTCTTTTTCTAATGTTTTAAATTCACCATTGAAGGGTGAGCCCTTGAAACCCTAGGTTCTAACATGTGCCCCTAATAAAGCAGAACCCCAGATCCCTGCACACATGTACTTTTTCTACCTGTGTCCTCACTGGGAGCCCAATTGGCTTACCTTGTATGCCCTGCAGCTCATAAGTAATGAACTCTATTTTTTATTCAAAGTTTCCTAATGGCTGAAGGGCCTCTTGCAATCATAATAAAAACTGAAGAGTCAGTCCAGTGGTAACTTTGGTTTTGAAAGGAGCTATGTTTGTGGTGAACTCCATGGGCTCAGGTGAGTGCCTTCAGGTGATTCTAGCCCATAGCATTACTGTTGATAGACTGAGAAGGCACAAAACAGAAATACTTTGCACTACGAAATTATGATGGGCTATTACATCACAAGGCTGTAGGGATTTTTAACTCCACTATATTTTTATGGGACCACTGTCTTACATGAGGTCTGTCATAATGGCATAATGTAATGCTATTAGTAGTCTATTACTATATTCCTAGTGTTAGAAATTCTCAAGATTCAAAGATCACAATCTGCTTGACAGGTAATCTTAGAAATCATATTTGAGTGTATATTCTTTTTACTTTTAATTGTATGTTTATTGAAAAACTCATAAATAGTAATATAAGAAAAACATTTTTTCAATTAACTGCTAATATTATAGGACCAGACAAAAGTTCAGACCTAACAGGTTAAGACAATACAGTGCTCTCAATTTTCAAACAACATATTGAATCCTTTACCAAGAGGGATACTTTTGCTTTGTTCTCAGTAGTGTATTTTATTTATTTCTTTATAACATCAAAAATAGAACATGGTGTGGTAATTGCATAGTGAAACAGGACTGACTGGCTTTAAATAAATATATTTCTGTCCCACCTACCCTTACTTCCAGACTAACTGTCCTGAGATATTTACAGTTTGCTATTTCCATTTTTAATTCTTCTGATGATTACCAACATAATTCTAAATAGCACACTTATTTCTATTTATTTTTTCAGTTTTCACTATATGATATATGAAAAATGAGAAATTTAGTACTTACCCCTCCTTCTTGGTTATTTGCTGTGTTATTTTTAGTTTTATTGTTTATATAGCTTTAAAGAATATGATTAAAACACCATTGTTCATTCCACCAACTTTAGAAAACAAAGGAAGTGGATTTTAAACGACATAAATAATTACCAATCCAACACTGCTTATGTGTGTGGGTTACTCAGCAGGGCCACAGAAATAGGCAGAGTGAAGGTGATCAGCAGGGATACCCTGAGTATCATGATCTGTTCACATTTAGCTCTAACTGGAGAATTCAGACTTAATTTTCTTTTTTAAATTTTAGGTAAGTAATTAAATTATTTTAAAAAGCTGGAGCCTAATTAGGAACCCTTGTTGATTGCCCTGTCCATGGGAAATAGGATAGAATTGCAGACAATGGTGAGATTTGTAATGCTTCTCAAGATCTGAGTAGGGTCACACTTTTGGAAAAGTTCCCACAAATTTAACTAGTTGAGGCAAGAGTAATGTAGCTCCCCTGTGAGCTGACTTTGTATGAAACTACCAGATTCCTTTGAGAAACAACTAGGAAGATCTGATCAATCCTTAACTCCTACATTCAAGCATAGACACTTTGAAGAGCATTGAATTTTTTCAATTTACAAAGAAATACAGACAGTATATAGAAAGTCAGCTCACTATTGGCAAGGTGTATGAGAATGGGGATAGGTGGAGGGATAAGAACAGAGTAAAATGGAGAGAAAGAAGGTCAGAAACAGTATGGGGGGAATAGTTTAGGAAGAGCATTGCATTGTGTGAGAACAGTAGTTATATGGATTTGATTGATAGATTTGGATATTGATTTAATATTTCATGGTTCCAAATCCACATTTAAAGAAGTAAATAGAATATTGGTAAGTTATGCTTGCCTAAAGCTCTTTATTTTTAGGAAAATACTGATAGCATTTAAGACCACTAAGAGCCACTAAGACCACTTAGTGCCTCAACAGAGGCACTAAGATATATGTGAGCTCCAAATTATTGCTCAGTGATTATCTTTAATTACTCCAACTTCAGATTTAATATAACTTAGACATATATTTTACTTAATATGTATGTATAACTTAATAGTACAGGAGTTGGCAACAGTAGATTTACAGTTGTGAGTACACAAAACACAAAGTTTAGTCTTGTATTATCATTTTCTAATTATTATAGTATTTATTTGTATCACAATTACAAACTTTTATTTGTCTACCCCTGAAAAATGAATGCAAATTAAATATTGCAAATATGGTTTAATATTATTACTTTTTTTAGCATATCAAATTATACATTTCTGCTGAGATTATAAACTACTGATTTTGAATGAGTACATGCTATGTTTCAAGGTTCTATTATCTTAGAAGAAATAACATAAAAAAATCATCACCGTAATTAGTTAGAATGTGAAAGTGTCAGACATTGAGATAGAATTTATTTTCTTTTAGAATTACCACTTAGATATTTGGACTAAGGGTTGCAAAGACTTAAAGCAGTATTTCCCAAACTGTGTTTTGAGGGCAGCAGTTCAAAGAGAAATTAATGTGTATTTCTAGAAAATGAGCTGTTAATACCTCCTTCTTATACAAATTAGACCTTAAATCTCAGAAAAGACCTACAGGGCAGTAGATTATCTTTTTATAATTTTGTTTTATAAAGTTTTTCTCAAGCTTATCTCTGCAGAGTGCATATTTGTTGAATATTCAGCATACCTGTTATAATCTCACACCAAGCTTAAAAACCTATGTCCTACTCACCACTGTTTTTGTAAATAAAGTCTTATTGCAATATAGTAATGCCCACTTGTTGCACTTCCATTACAATGGCAGAGTTTAGTAGATGCAACAGAGACTGTATGCCTGACAAAGCCTAAACACATTTATTTTCCATCCCTTTGTAGAAAAATGTTTTCCAGATTGATAGAAGAACAGAATATTCTGGTCATCAAATTGGAAAACACTGATTTATAGAAATGTATTAAAACTTTAAACTGAATCTTCTTGCAGATAATGATAAGTTAAATGTACATACCTACATAATATGGAATTCATTTTAACTATGTGAAATTCGCAATAATGGGATTCTGATTTCTAAAATTAAAGCATCCATTGATAAAGCTTTTATTTTAATATGTTAATTTATGTGAAATTTTAAAACATGATTTAGGAAGGAAAGAATATAAATATTCTTACAAATCTTATTTAAAGCCAAGGATAAAAACAATGCTTGATAGCCTTATGTTTCTTTTGATAAAATTATCTAGAGAAAATTCAAAATTTGTTGGTATCTCTCTTCCTGCTTTCCTTTTAGGAGACATTCCTGGTATAAATTTCTATATATGTAACTATTATGTCTTTTTTATTTTGACTTGGAGTACACCTTGCTCCTTCAGATTCAAAATGAACTGACCTAAGGTGTTACATTACAAATGTTAAAACCTAAGTTTAACTACTGGCTCAGTTGTTATCTAGCTGTTCAAACTGTAATCTCTGAATGTCAATTTTACATAAGGTATTAGAAATGAGGCTGAACTAAACTCTCTGAATTTTTTTCCAGGAAGAACTGAACCCCATCATTGTTACTCCACCAATACAAGCCATCGACCAGGACCGGGACATCCAGCCGCCATCAGATAGGCCGGGCATCCTCTTCTCCATCCTTGTTGGTTTGTGTCTGCTGATGTTTTACACCCTCTTACCACTCTGGAATCATGTAGGAAAAATAGTGTCTTAAAGCAGAGTAAACACCTTTAATAACAAAGGTTCTTTTTGGAAATTATTGTTATTTTTAAGTATAAATAAATTTTAAAATATTTTCTCTTCCTCAGAATTAGTTTCAGTGAAATATATAGAGAACAAATGGAAAAACTTTTGTTGAAGAAGCGAAACATAAATTAAAATAACAGTTTAATGTACACATTGATGTTTTTCTCAATATCATCTCATATAGAATTCTCAGAAAAAAATGGAAAAACTTACACTGTTTACTCTATCTGTATTCTTTCATTGGTGGATACAATTACATAACTCTGAATATATGCGACTGAATTAAATAAGGGTATTTAGAGCCATATGGGAGAAAGATCATAATTAGCCCAAGGACACACAATACATTATTCCCTTGGCTAATTTTTCCTTGAAAAATTTCATAGAAGCTGTCTGAATCTATCCTGGTGCATATACTGCTAATTATACCAAAAGCAAAAATGATGAGAACTTTATTATGCTACCCACATTGCTTTTTTTCCCACTCAAATTGATTTTGCTAAAATATGGATGTTGCTGCTTTGTTAGGATCTTAGTTTCTAGATTAAAAGATAAATCTGAGACAGATCATATATCTCTTAATAAAGAAGGAGTTGCTTTTGAAGTATGCTTGAAAATAACTGTTCAATGGAATTCAACATTGCCCTCAGCGTTTTCCTATTCCCATGCATCTGACCTATGTGTATACACACATACATAAAAACACTACCTTCAGGCATTAGACAGATTTCCAGTTGTGATGCTATCACCTGCTTAAAAATGCTATCTATAAAATAAATTCAAGTAATTCTGTCCCAAGCCTTTAGTCTCTAGAACTACACATGTATCATATGCCAGTTACTGAGATTAGACTATTAAATTTTTAAAAAAGCTTTTATGATCATAAGCATAAGTCTCTTTTATCTCTATAGGGGCCTTGGCATAGATAAATAGAAATAGGCATTTCCCATTTAAGACTTGAGAGTATGTCAATTACTGTGCTATATGCTGTAGATACGAATATGATAGTTAAATGTTCTAAGTTAGCATGAGGTAATTTATCAAAAGATAAATTAAAACATATAGTTTTAAGCAGTATAAATAAAGTATGAGCTGCATAACCATGTGAGGAGAGTGCTAACAACTTCTGAGAGAATTACTTAGAAAGTTAGGAAGGTTACTTTAGCAGAAAGACTGGGACTATCAGGAAATGCCAGACAAATGATCTAGATAGATAATACAGCATTTGTAGAGTCCAATGGGTGAAATTTAAAGCTAGTCTTGGGGAGGCATGTTACTCAGGGTTGCTTGCACCATTGGGAACAGAAGCAGAAAACACTCATCAGAATGTATGCAGTTCTCTGCTTTTTGGAGGGTGGGATTCTTTTTGCCAGCGCCTGGCTCCTGCAAACTGGGCGCAAGCAGCTCCAAGATGTGTACAGAGCTTCCTGCAAAGAGATTGAGGAGCGGGGATTGGGAAACTGCTACTGTGCTCAGAGCTGTGACTGACAGAACATTTTCACAATTGATTGACAACCTCTTCCCCAGGAGGTTTTAGATTTCCAGCATAGTTATACCGAGACAACTCTACCAACGTAATTGTTGCCTCAGTGAAGAGATGGGTTCCTGTTCCTGTCCCTGTTCCTTTACTGTCATCTTCCCAAAATCCCTCAATTCAATACCAATGTGATTTTGATAGATTATGCCAAATTCTCCATCAGAGGCTTTGTAACACTCTTTCACCAATGCCAGAAATGTGTGAAAGTGTGTGTTTTCTCACAGACTCACAAATAGAGTATGGTTTACAGCATGGAACATTGCTAATCTAACAGTAAGAAATGGAATTTCAGTGTAGTTTTAACTTGATTTTTTATTCTTATGTATAAATGTGAAGACCTTGGTTTATGGTCAAGACTCTTTTGCCTTTCTCTTCCTATGAACTCTGTTCATTTTCTAGCCCAAACCTGTTTTAAATGCATTGTTGATCCTTTTCTTAGCTAATTCTTTTCTGCTTTGTAAATCTATGTGTGTTAGGGATATGAACCTTTATCTCTGGTGTTAATTCCAACTATTTCTCCTAGTTTTTCACCTGTGATTTTATTTTGTTTATTGTGTTTTACCATATAATTTTGTAATGTCATCCAATTTATCTCCCTTTTTACTTGTTGCTTTTTTATTTTGAGCTATAGTTAGAAAAGATATACCCACCCCCACATGAGAATAGAATTCATCCATATTTTATCTATTACTAACACACTATTATTCATTGTACATAAATATTTTCTCCATTTGAAATTTGGTATATTTTATGAAGAATGGATATAATTTCATTATTTTTTGTTTGGCTCTCCTGTTAGGTAAATGCTCTTATTCAAAATTTCTTCTTACTGTTTTGAGTTGACTCTATTATCATATGCTAATTTTTCACACACAATATTGATTAATTCTGAATTTTTAAGTCTATTTCATTGCTATAATATATTTTTCTGTTTTCTTTTGGTTGTTGTTCATTTGTTCTTTGCTCACATAGGCAGGAGAATTTCTTTTCTTATCTCAAAGTTAAAGCAAAGGAATAGTAGCAGTTAACTCATTGTGGGTATGTTTGTATTCTGCAAACTGTATCTGAGTGCAACTCTTATGTTACATTGTTTCTTTGACCCTGAACAAGTTATTTAATATCTTAAAGCCCCCAAATCCCTCTGTAAATGGGAATAATTTACAGGTTTTTTTTAATTTTATGTTTGTTGATTTTCAGAGAGAGAAAGGGAGAGAAAGCCACATCAATTTGTTGTTCCACTTATTTATGCACTCATTGGTTGATTCTCTTATGTGTCCTGAGCAGATATTGAACCCAGAAACTTGGTGAATCAAGAGAATGCTCTAATCGACTGAACTACCTGGCCAGGGCCAGAGAGTTATTGATAATTTCTTATATAAAACATATAGAACAGAGTAGGCTTCAATAATTAGCAATGAAGTTATTTTATTCTTGTGGTTATTGTTTGACCAAATGCATAGACTCAATAGTTACATGATTTGATGTTTACATTTTCTTCATGTTGGGAAAAATAATGTAAATATTGTTCAATATACAAAGGTAGATGATACAATTGAAAGGAGTTTCTGCAAGAAGAAATATTTCAACTCACTAAAAGTTGACACTAAAGAAATATTATATCCAGATACTAAGAGTATCATGAAAATATTTTATGTAGTATTTAAAATACTTTTATTTAATATAATTGATGTATTTAGTTTGATACTTATCTTAGGGAAAATATTTGCCCAGCTGGAACAGAATATGTTCATTTCAATTTCCAGGCATCTTGATATTTGGTACAAATTACTAGTTATTGTTTATTTCAAGATATGTTGAAAGACCATGAAGACAATAATTAAGATTTATGCACTATTAAAATAAATTTTAGAGTTCAAAATTTGCTTTCTCAACACTTAATATTTCTTTGTATGTCATGAAGTTTCAAATAATTAAAGGGCTCTTTTAATAAAAGATATTTAGAAAATCATCCAAACATAACATATTTTTCATCCTCTTACTTATAAACTAATTAAGTATATACCACATTTGCATCTAATTTCCCTAGACTGCATAATTTTGAAATTTAATTTATTAATGAAATTGAAATTTTGTTCCTCAGTTAATGAAGGGAAATAGATATAGCAGATACACATATTACTCACTGTTCTCAATTATGTGCTGAAATCTCAATGTTTTCCAGGGACTCCTGAGGATTACCCACGGTTTTTCCATATGCATCCTAGGACTGCAGAACTTAGTCTCCTGGAGCCAGTAAACAGAGACTTTCACCAGAAATTTGATTTGGTTATTAAGGTAAATGAAACAGATTTCTTATTTTGTGTGTGTTTATAAAGTGCTAATCAAAGAAAGCTGTAGAAGCTACTGTAGGCACTTAAATATTTTTAAAAAATCAAAGTTAATTTGGACAGCAATTAGCCCATTGTTTTTATTTAAAAAGTAAAGTGTAGCAGTTTTAATACACTATTGCTTTTATTTAAAACTTTAACTTTATTTTATTGTTTTTATTTAAAACTGTAACTTTATTTTACAATGTGATTCCAATAGGGAATATTTTTATATGTACTAAATTCCCTAGTCAAATGTATATAATTTGACATTCTATACTTTATAACATTTTCTAGCACTAAATTTTCTACTAAAAGGAATTAATTTTATTAATAAAAACTTATCCAATGAATATGCTTAAAATGTGCATAGATTTATATTTTTATTTTAATATTTTATTTTTATATGTTTCTTAACATAAAAGGAAAGATCTCACTTGTATAGAAATTATTTAATACATGTCTCATTTTTTTAAATGTTGATAAATGATCCTAGACTAAAAACATTTTTAAAGCTTGGGAAATCCATTTGACATTATAATTTTGGTATAATAATATCTAATTTTATAATAATAGAATCATTTGAAAGGTACTATGGAAACTCAGATGATTTGTTGATTAATTTGGATAGACTTCATTAATATGGTAAGATTTGTGCTGGGCAGAAAAAGAAGAGTAGAAATTTACCAAGTAGAAATGGCGGATGGAAGCAGGGCATTCTAAGTAAATGAAGAGACATATAAAATGAAACAGTAAGTCTACTGTGTTATATAATTTTTTCATATCTATCTATCTATCTATCCATATAAAGGCTATAGAAATTCAGTCTTATGGAATTTTTCAAATTTAAAATTGGTAAAGGAAAAGGAAGTGAGATAAGGAAGCTTACTGAGCATGGACTTTGTACAAGGTGTTTTATGTACATTTTTCACTGAATTATAACCATAACTGTAGTAGTATGCTAATTAGTACAAATGTGGAAACTAAAGCCCGGAGAGGGTAAGTGATTGGCATAGAGTTACATCAATAATAGGCAGCAGAATTACGATTCAAATTTAGGTTTATCTAGTTTTTTTACCTCCCTAAAGTGCAGTTACTTAGAAATGGGTGTCTGGCTTAACTGTCAATGAAACTACAAACAATAATATGTAGAAACATATTTAATTTCACATCTAATTAAGGCATACTATTTAGGACCCAATTATATTATTATCCATACTAGATCCTTTTTTATATTATGGTCCTTTGTCCTTAAAATATATAGTCTAGAATGGAAAAGGTCATATAAGCCAATAAATCAAATACAACAAACACAGCAACTGCTAACAGGAAGAAACATGAGTGCTGATGAAGTGCAGAGTAGGTATGTTTAAATTAATCTGAGGACTCAGAAAGTTTGCTGGAGATTACTCCGAGCTAAATTTTCTGTATTGGAAGGGTTTACCCAATGAGTAAAAGTAGAAAATATGTCTGAACATCAGGAAGAGCAGAACTACAAGCATAGAGGCATGATGTAGCAGGCTACAAGCAGTTAACAGGGAAATGAGGTATGGAGCTGGACAATGGGGCGAGCCTTCTGTGCCACTGCGGTTTCCTTGGATTTAATTCAGTAGGGTTTTGAGAGTCATTTAACAAAGACTTCTTTTACCATTTGTGTATAATGGCCATGCATAAGAGTCATCTTCTTACATTGACTACATTATTTTTATCATAGGACCCTATAAAACTCAAAAATGTATATCCATTGTCTGCTGTCTGTCTACCTGGAACCCTGCTGTGCTGCTCTCTGGGGGAATTAAGAAACTTGACAAAGCACTGTTTCCAAACTAACTCATATAAAACCTGAAATCAATTCTTTTTCTCCATTATCAAAGTCAGTGGTCTTAGTTTACCCAGTTACATTAAAACCCAGTCCATCAATTATAGAAACAAACCTCAATTAGAATAAAATGCAGGTATTTTTTAATTTTATATTAATACCTTGTATTTTAATGAAATTTTTAACATATTTTATTAGTTAAAATTACTGTTTTGTGTGCAATCAAGAGGATAATAAGCAAAGGTATCAGTCTATAAGAATAATAATGTGCCCCCTGCTTGAATAATAGCTGAATATTGTGGTTTTGCATAGAGGTCCACTGAATCACTACAATATGGGAGTTCTCTCCTATAGTAAGACTTTTACATTCTTCCTTTTTCCTTATTTTAATAATGCTTCATTTTTCATTGACCATAAAAGTTTTTATTAGATTTGATCCCAATTTCTGTATCAGAAGCTAAGGTATAATAAAATAAAATGAAGTATCTTTTCCTAGGCTTTGAAGAAGAATTCTGCTTCAAAAAGCTGTATGTTCATTTAAGTGCTGGTGATGGTGATGAATTAGCGATTTAGCATCTTCACTTTATCACTTTCTGCCAGTGATTTATTCAGTGTTCTGACAAAGTGTAAAGGTGAAACTGGAAGGACACGATGGAGTAGTTCTCTAACCTTAGAATACGAAAGGAGTAAAACATGTCAGTTAAAAGAGGAAAGGATGTTCCAGATCAAATCATTATTCCAAATTTTATGTAATAGTAATAATTTAATCATACTTTAAGATAAAATGCATATTTTAAATAAGAATATTATATTTGGTTTGCCCCATTCAGTTCATATGTATGCCTTTTGTCCTTGCATAATTATTCATAATACCTCTTTCACTCTCAAAATGCCCTAGTTTGTATAAAATGTTATGTGATCACCATAGTTATAAAACAACAAAACATCTATGATACAAAAATATGAAACCACATTTTATTTTTTATTTATTTATTTTTTAAACAATATTCTTTTTTTAAGATTTTATTCATTTATTTTTAGAGAGGGAAGGGAGGGAGAAAGAGAGAGAGAGAGAGAAACATCAATGTGCAGTTGCTGGGAGTTATGGACTGCAACCCAGGCATGTGCCCTTGCTGGGAATCGAACCTGCGACACTTTGGTTCACAGCCCGCACTCAGTCAGTCCACTGAGCTACGCCAGCCAGGGCATAAAACCACATTTTAGATTCTAGATGATAATGAGATCAGGCATGGTGTTGATAACAAAGCCTGTAAAATTCACATTCATTATTATAAGTGTACCATTCCTAAAACATGTTATTAGTTGGTATTCTAATACTCTAAGCACTTAATAGAAAGATTAAATGGATACATTATTAATAATTCACTGCCAGTTGCTCAAACACAATTGTTTTTTTTTATCTGAATCTGATAAATAACTAGTAGCAAGGGTCACAATAGTATCACAAACATCACTGTATCATAGTCTCTCTGATTTGCATGTTGTTACTGATTGACCTACTCATACTATCTATCTGGCTACCCTTGAACTTCTTTTCCTTCCACATTATGGACATGCTAATCATAAACTCTCATCAGTCACCCTGCCAGCTTTCTGTTCCAGCTGTATTGGACCACTTGCAGTGCCCTAAACTCATCATGCTCTTTCTAGGCTCCAGGCATTTACAGATGCTGTCTCTCTTCCTGAGTCATTTCTCCCTTTAACAACACTAATTCACACTGATGTTTCGTTGCTGCTGTAGATGCTAAGATGACACTGCCTCTGGAAAGGCATGGCAGTTAGTTAGAAGCTCCTGTTTACATTTCTGCATATCCCTATTGTGGCTCTGGTCACTCTATGTTGAATTTACTCTTTTATTTTCTCCTGACTTTTATAGGAGGGCAGATTATAATATATTTCTTTACTTTGTGGCCTAACCCCTATTTGTTGTAATTGGTTTCTTCCTGGTACAGTAAATCTTTTATGGTTGCTGGAATTGAGTCCCTAAAACTTCACTGTATTTAAATACACGTTAAGACACAGTTTACGGCCATTTATGAGTGCATGTTAATAAAATCTTCTTTCTCCAAAGATTAGATACCTTTTTGACACAAAATTGAGCCACAGAATTGAAACTGGTGAGCCTAAATAGCAGTGCTGAAGTGCCAGTGTCCCTGGCAAGTCTCTTTGCTTCAGTGATTCGGGTGTCAGAGGACAGCAGCATCTGAGGACGAGTGAGGCCTGGGAGAATAGCTACTGTAACCACACATGGGAACCTCTGATGCCACAGTGCAAGAAAATGTTTAGCTTCTCTTTGAATAATGATCTCAATTAAACTTTACACCATGAGGATTCAATGGAAAACTTTTTAAAGCAAATGGCATTTGCTAGTTTCCAATTTGCCAAATTCTTTCTGACAGCTTATTAGGTGCCTGACATTTTGCTTGGTGTTAAGGAGACATAAATGTATGAAAGCTCTGCCCTCGAGGGAATCACAAATATGGAAATTTTGCTTTCAGACTCACTTTTCTTCTGATTTCCACATTCATACTTCCAGTCATGGGCTGTATATCTACTCCTACCATTATACAATTGTGTGAAATTAAGAATGTAGTAAACTACACAGATCCATTTAAAACCTCTTTCTTTCCATTGATAATATAATAACCAGCCACTCACCCATGTTTGAAGCTCCCAGTTCCTCTTAGGACTTTACTTGCCCCCATATGTCCCCATCCAGGTACTTTTCAAATCCTATCTAATTCCTCTGGAATGTATTCTTGAATGTATTCCTAATTCTCCATGCTCACTGCAGCTCTGGAGTTCCTATCCTCACAGCCCATCATCTCACACACATCTCTCAAACCTTAACCTCTTTTCCTTGCATCTCAGCTCTCCCCAAATTACTAGTAGAGTATTGCTAAAACAAAACAAAAATAGACCATGCTGTTCTGTAGTGTCTTCAGGTTAGCTGACAATGTGCCCCCTTCATGAATTTCCAGCAGAGAACTTTGTCTATTGAGAAAGATCATGCATGTCAGGAACAGACAGACAGACTAGCAGGTCACAGATCATCAGTCACCACTTCTAAAATAGAAAGGATGGCGTCTTTCATGAAAATGAAAGAACTATCAAAATTAATTAACTCTGTTAAGGAGGTTGTGAAGTATAAGCTCCTATTCTTTCTGCTGTCATGTGAGTATTAACAGTTTATCAAAAAAGAGAAATAAAGTAGAGGAAAGAAAAGTATGGAATAGTCCTTTGGGGAAAGATTGAATAGGAGCCTTCAGTGAGCCATTGTTAGGAGAAGAAAAAATATCAGAGCTGAAGTTGCCTAGCCACAGGAAGCAAGCCAAATGCTATGGATGACACACTTTCATAATTCTGGAACTATGCTAGCCATGGACTCCTCTCCCAATTCTTATGGATTTCTGTTGAAAGAATGAAGCACTCATGTACCTTACATCCCAGTTCAGCGGGTCAGTAAAGATAATCTCACTTCTGTTCCAGCAGGAAAATCTGTAAGGTGACAAAGAGAGAAATTCCTTTACACATATTAGAGAACATTATCCCACAGAAATGTCAGGCATTATTTCTTACTGGTACTGAAATAGAAATACTTCTGTGTATTTCTGAATGAATCACACTTTTGGAAATCCATTGACACATTTGATACATTTGCCAAATGTTCATCTTTTATTTTAATTTTATGTTCTATTTTTTAAAAAATGTCAAATTTCCACATAAAATGTTATTTTATCCTCCCAAAGAACATTATATCCTTTTTATTTCATCCTTATTGTCCACTAAAAATCCTAAGTACAAGGTTGAATTAATTGCCTATGATGCCAATTATGGAAATTAATAAAAGGGAAGAATGTTTAGTGTCCTCTTGTCTCATGCAGTTATTCATCCAGCTGGGTCAGTCAGGACAGAAATAGAATATAGCCATTGAATACAGTGTATGTCCAAATTTGCAAGCTGACAAAAGGCACACAGAGGTGATATTTTACTTGACCTCTTTCCTTCCACAAAAGGTGACTACAATTACTTGGAAGAAGAAAAGCAATTTATCCATTCTCGTCACAGTACCTTGATTTTGGTAACACCCTCTTGTCTGCAAAGGTCATTGTCAGAGTACAACTGCAAGTACAGTACAACGTTCAAATGAAAGTCACTTTCTGACAGCCCTTGACATATCTTCCCACGACACACCCCTTCACACACTTAAACTATCTTAGCCCTTCTACAAGGTTGTTGCCAAATAATCTTTCTTCATAAACTTCTGGGTTGGTGCATATAATTCTAAAAATAAAAGGATGTATATAAAAACTTGAGAGCTAAATAGGGCTAATCATTATTATTTTTCTCAAGAACAGCCTGGTACATAGGGGTAACAAACTTTCACTAATTGCCAGTCTCTGACAAGTAACCCACTTAAAATCTATTTTTATATGATGGTTTATTGAAATTAAAATATTCTAGGATGGAGTATTCCCATTGGCCAATTCACATAAGGTACTTGAATGGGTTTTCTCCTAGTTGAGAAAACAGTGAGGAAATGGATCAACCCAATATTGGCCTTTGCTGGATGGGGAGGCAAAAGGCAAGGCAAAATAAGGGGGATAGAACATGATTAAGATGTTATTCATTCACTTTTAGAGAGAGGGGAATGGAGGGAAAAAGGGAAGGAGAGAAATGTTGATTGGCTTCCTCTTGCTCACCACCAACTGGGGACCTGGCCCACAATCCAGACATGTGCCCTGACTGGGAATCAAACTGGCAACCTTTAGGTTTTTGGGACAATGCCCAACCCACTGAGCTACACCTAAAACATGATTAAAATCATTCCAGAAAAGAAAGTTACTACTTCATCATTATCACATTTTGTCTCTGATTTGCCTTACCATTTGTAGCCAAGATGATCCCCATATTTAAAACATTAGCCAAATAGTCCAATGTGGTTATGACTAGACACACTTTTGAATTTGTGATCCTCCCCAAGTGATTGAGTTGTTTTTTTTTTTAAATCATTCAAAATTGCATCAGTCATTGTAATGCCAGGTCCTGCCTCAAACTCTAAGTAAAGAAAACTATTTTTATTATTAAAAGGTATATTCATGTTTTCATTGTAATAAATTATAAATAGAATGGACATATTCTTCAAGTAAAAATAAAATATACTTCAGTTGATTAAAAATATTATCTAGGTGAAAAGTATGTCAATATTATTTTATTGTCATATCATACATGCTATTTTTGGAATTTGTTGTCTATATTTCTGTCTAGTGAAAATGTTTTTTCTTTTTTGTCAAACAAATCTATTCCTTTCCCACCAAGAATATATTCTATTACTATATTTATGACATTATAAAAAATTCAGTTGTATTATATTCAAAATAGTTTATTTTACCTGATAATTATTGGATATTTTTGTGTTTTGTAAGTTCTCATATTTTAAAAACTTTCATAAATAAGTTTTCTGTCAATAAGTTATGCATTCTTGAATTTTTAGAGTATGGAAGTTTAAATAAAGGAAGTTCCTCTTGGTCTTATGGAAATATAATTTTATTAAGAAAGGTCAAGAAGCAATGAGCACACTTACTTTTAATTACTAATTAATTGGTAATAGTAATATGATCTTTGACCCAGGGAAACACACTTCCCACAGCCTCTCTCCCTAAGATATTCCTAGAGAAAAACCGATGATTATAGAAAAGAAGGTGACCTATTGCCAGTTATTGGACCTTTGACCCCCCAAATCTTTGCAGAGCTTAGTGAACTAAGCAGGATACTACCAAGAAGTCTTTCATATGAGGTTCCTACACTTTCATTTCCAACTTTTAGGTCCAGCTGAAATTTGAAACTTTGCCTAAAGGTGAAAAACAGTAACAATCATTTGTATTCAAGGCTAGAGCAGAGTTGATCTGGGCAGCTCAACCTAGGCTATTTTTAGTATAATGACTTCCTTCAGCCTGAATGAAAGATGCCAAAAGCCAGACCCAACTGATCCAGTAATGACTGTTGATTGAACAAATTGGGGTCATGTGAAGTGCTTGCTTTTGAAAAGCAGATTGCACAGCCCCCACTGAATCAAGATGCCCACCTGTTTTTCAGGGTGCCAAAGTGTGAGCTAATCTAGGTAAAAAATTATTTGGGAACCTGATAAGGCAGGATAAAATTTAAATAATTAAGGAAATTGACAAACAAATACTCATCAGAAAGCTTGATTGAGCCCTAACTAGTGTGGCTCAGTGGATTGGGCATGGTCCCATAAGCAGAAGGGTCACTGGTTCAATTGCTGGTCAAGGCAAATGCCTGGGTTTTGGGCCACGTCCCCCATTGGACATGTGTGAGAGGCAACCACATGACGTTTCTCTTGCACATCTATGTTTTCCTACCTCTCTTTCTTCCTTCCTACCTGTCTCTTTAAAATTAAATACATAAAATATTTTAAAACATTTTTTTAAAAAGCAAAATTATGTTTTTACATTTAGAGAGGCAAAATAGCAGAGGAGTTAAGAGTATGAACTTTAGAGACAGACTCCTGGTTAGCACCTCTGAAAAACCTAAAATAGGACAAACCATGTAGTAGTAAACCAAAAATATTAGTCATATTAACAACAAACTAATGTTCAGACAGAGCTTTCATGTGGTATTTTTAAAGATACAGGGATTAGATTGTTTCCATAGGACTAATTCAATTTTATTTCTCTTTTCAGTGGATCACTTTGTTTTCACCATGAAAATAATATATTTTTCCTGGCTACTTTGTTTTCAGCATGCAAATAATATATTTTTCATGGCTTCACAGTTAGCAGTAAAAATTAAAAATATAAGAGCTGAATGTAAAATATAAGCTTCTTTTGTTGTTATAGAATGTTTTTTGTTTTCCCCTCACCATTGGTAAACTGTATTTGTATGTGTGTATTGGTGGAGGGAGACAAGTTATAAATTTTGTTACTTTTCATAGCATTATTAGTATGTCCAGGATGTGAGATAATGGTTTTTACACAAGATACAAAATAAAGGGAGAGAGGAAACTCATGTTCAGAATAACCTGTGTGTATGAATTGCTCCTGCTTTAATCAGATCAAGGGCATTAGGTTGGAACTTCATGTGAACCAAGTAATGGCTTTACATTCACTATAGAAATGATGTTTACTAATCATTTCTTATCCTATAGAGTGGCTATATGCAAAACCCTTTTGTATGTTGCAGAGGGAACTCCTAGAAGAACATCCATGGCTCAGCACACATTAATCACAACCACTGGATGTAGAAAGAGCTTACCATACTAAGGATATCAGGAGCACATATGGTTATGTGTGAAGAAGAATGAATAATTCTAGAAAAGGCCGCACATTATTTCAGTATGTTTGTCCTTAGTGCAGAGCTCATATACATTTAGTACATTGTTTGCACCACTTTGGCAATCTGTTGCAAAATGGAATTTAAATGAATGAAGTAAATTATAAAACCTTACAATGGAAAACTAATATACTGAAATAGAGTTACCAGAATACTAAGAAACAAAGACTAGTTTTTTTATCAATGCTTCATATAACATTATCTCACAAAGTGCTTATTAATTACCATAATTTAAAATTAGTGATTTGCACAAGTAATATTTCAAAATATCTTCAATATTAATAATAGTATGATGTAAAAATATATATTGTGATTTTTCTTGGTACATTGTCACCAGTACCTTTGCAAACATCACTGTGATCTGTTACCTACCCTGTTAATTGGTGAAAATGCTTAATTACAGTGAGAAGAAAATTCAAAATTACGTTCTCAAGACCTAGTTCTTGCCTCTGAATTGAATAATAAGAGATATCTCTCTGAACCAGCTATAAACTTTCATGGCCAGAAAATGTCAATATGCCATTTAGGAAAGCACTCCAGGATTTAATATGAAGCATTTTACTTTCACATCTAGTTAATTTCAAATTACAACTATCATAAAATAGGGAAAGTATCAGTAAAAATTTATAACAGTAAATTTATATACTACTGAATTATGTCAATGATTTCTCCTGAAGTTTGAAGTCAGCTGTGATGAATACTTTTCTTAAATACATTTTTTTAAGAAACAGAAAATCACACATTGGTGTTTCCCCATTTA
The DNA here is from genome assembly GCF_004126475.2 of Phyllostomus discolor. Lineage (NCBI taxonomy): Eukaryota > Metazoa > Chordata > Mammalia > Chiroptera > Phyllostomidae > Phyllostomus > Phyllostomus discolor. The sequence continues at coordinate 139,243,167 of NC_040907.2, forward strand.
CATCATGATCATATGGAGATATCCTAAGAAAATTGATTGGAACTATAAATTGTAATCATTGTTTTAAAAATAAACAGAAAATAACCAAGAAAATAAACACTATTCTAATACATATTACCTCTACTTGAATGACATATTTCTTGTTAAATCTATTTGAAATTCTATAGATACTAAAAAATATTTCATTGAAATTATCTCTGTTCCTTATGTGATGCTTTTAAGAACTCCTAAAATATAGCCTAAATCTATTAATTTTATATAGAATTATGAATTATTTGGGGATTTAATCATTAGTGTGGCATGAGAAGACATGGAAGAGACAAAAATAAGTTTAATACTTTAGTTGAGTGATGAATCTTTTCTATTATTTAACTGTTTTATTAACAATTCACTCAAATATATTCCCTTATCAATTTTCTGTCTAACTGTATTTAAGCAGTTATCTCTTCAAAAATATGTAGTGTGGACTATAATAATTGACTGCAGTTATTATTGCTATTTTTTAAAAATTATACATTGATTTTGAATACAGGACACCAAAAAAATTGATGAAACCACTTTCTTATTTATGGTTTCTAAGCCCCTCTAATGTTAAAACATTCCTTCTTCCTGTGATGATATCAGTTCAAAAGGGATCCTCTATAGATAGTATCAAAAATGATGCTCAGAAAGATCCCAAAATGTAGAATGTTCATACCTTTTTACATTCTTTTCTAGGCTGAACAGGACAATGGCCATCCTCTTCCTGCCTTTGCCAGTCTACATATTGAAATACTGGATGAAAACAACCAGGCCCCCTATTTCACAATGCCCAGCTATCAAGGCTATATCCTGGAATCAGCCCCAGTGGGGGCAACCATTTCTGAAAGTGTCAATTTGACCACCCCTCTAAGAATTGTGATTCTGGACAAGGACATAGAAGATGTAAGTTAAATGTAAACTTTGCTCATTTTGTTAATGCATCTCTTGTTATACTTAATGTCAATAGGAAATATTATAAAAACATAGTTACATAAACTATGGGATAGAGAAAAAGTGTAAATGACAGTATTAGTTTTATCATTTAACTCTATATCAAGGATAATATTTGAAAAGTATGTTAAATTTGAATTCAGCAGCTGTTTTTTTCTTGGTTTATAAATATTCCATAGAAGGTAGAAAATCTGTTTCTTTTGAAGTTTGCTAAATTATCAGGGCATTCATTTATTAATATGGGTTAAAACTGTTCAATTAATATGGGATAAAATTTTCTAACCAGGAAACATAATTGAACTATGCAATGAGTATAAAGAATCATCCTGGCAGCTCTGGATGCAATTCGGGGGACTTCCCTGACAGTACACTACAGAAAAAGCATTCAGGGACAGCTGACTCGCTTACACTTCTGTCAGTGGCTATGTTGATGCTAACTCTCCTCCACTCCACCCATCATTGTCCTGTGTTTCTCTGGTACTGACACTAGCCACACAAGAGGGAAATGGGGCTGACTGGCTAGATCACAGTATTTTTCTTCCTTAGCCAGAGTAAGTGTCATGAATAGTAGACAGAAAATCTATACCAGGCCAGTCAGAGTCCTCCCAAGAAATGGAAGAAAAAAAAAAAAAAATGGAGCTGGAAGACTTTAGCATCATGCATTAAAGAAGTGGAAATGAATCTGAAGCCATTGTAGCCAAGTTTGCTGACATGGAGAAAATCCATTATCAGTGGAAAGAATGAAGCCAGTCAGATACAGAGAAGAATCCTGTGGGGTTCCTGGTTTGTTTGTCTTTATTATGGTTTTCCCAAAGCTATACCAATTCTAAAAATTTTTCCTTTGATTCTGTGACCACTACAGCATTTTCCAACATATGTTTTCTAAGAAAAATGTATTGTAAGTTTGATTTCTATCACATGCAATGCAAGAATGTCCTGATCAGTAATTTCTCCCTCTCTAATAGCATTGTCCAATAGAATTTTTGTGATGATGATTTTTTTTAAGAGAGACAGGGGAAGGAAAAAGAAGGGGAGATAAACATCAATGTGAGAGACACATTGATTGGTTACCTCTCACATACTCCCAACCAGGGACCAGGCCTGCAACCAGGCTTGTGCACTGACGGGGGGAATAGAACAGGCAATGTTTTGCTTTGTGTGATGATGTCCAACCAACTGAGCTACACCAGTAAGGGCAATGAAAATGTTCTGTAGCTCCACTATTCAATATGGTAGCATATGTGGCTAGGGAACACTTGAAATATTACTAGGCTGAAACCATAATTTTAACATTTTGTTTAATTTGAATTAATTTAAATTCAAATAATCACACATCACTAATTGGGCAGCACAGCTATAGAATGTCCCTGGGATCTCATTACATGGAGCTTTATCATCAGTTTAATTAAGACTATACTACCAGATTCTTTTCTCCTTCTAGAAAAATAAAGGTTAAAATTGTGTTCTAAGGGACTTTGTAAAGGACAGCAAGGTGTTGCTGAGGGGAGTGAGGGGAACCCCTGGATCTAAAACCTTTGGAAAACACTACCTAGAATTCTACTCATGGAGATTTAATGCCAATTAACCTCTTAAATGTTCTGAGCTGTTTCCAAGGGGTGGGGCAACACGCTGTGTTCCTTAGGAGTTTGTACTGTAGAGTTAGTCAGCCTGGGGTCTGATGCTTGGTTTTACCATGTGATAGCTGTGTGATGCTGTGAGATTCATAGTCACCAGTTGCCCCCATTTCATTCCATCATCTGGGATCCAAAAGGTATATAGTTGTGATCCCTGCTTCCTTGGCCTGTCCCTGCATCTGGGGCTGGTGGGAATAGGCTTAGAGAGAAAATTTTCCTTAGATGATGCCATATATTGGGATAGTGGCATGATTAATATGTTGTGTAAAAAATGTCAAGTACTTAAATAATGTGTATCTGGCCCTTTGCTTATTCTTTAAGCCCATCATTTTTCTAAAATTATCTATAGTGAATGATTTTCATTTGGTTCCCAGAAAGTGAACAAATATATCTAATTCCAAAATGACAAAGGTTTCTATATCATATATAGCTTCTATATATCTGTAATTTAAATAAGTTCATAGAATTAGAATACCTAACATCTACATAAAATTTCTAATGACATTGAATTAACTGTTTCATAATATGGCATATTCTTTGGTTGGAAAACTAATTCTTAGTGCTTCATACTGAATTAAAAACAGCCTTCTTGTAACTCATCCATTATTCCTCATATTTCTCATTTGATAGCACACAGAATAAATCTACAAAATGGTCACTAATATGTTTAAAGATGGGTTTATGTCCTTCTTAATCATCTCTTTTTCCAGGTCAAGCACTCTTTTTAAAAATAAAATATGGTTATTATGAGGTTATTTGAAGATCTAAATTAACAACAACAACAAGAAAACCCAAGGCCCTTTTCAGTCACAGGCAAGAATTTTACTATATGGTAAATTTTTGCTGATCTTCAGTCAGAATTAGTGAAACTAATCAGAACAGAGACAACAGAGTTAAGAATATAGACAGAGGCCATTCACCTCAAGGGGGTGTGAGCAACAGAAACAGAGGATAAGCACCTGGCACAAAAAGAGAAGCTTTCACGATAGGAGGTGGCTCTCCTAAGCGGCTTCCAGAGCAGCCACAACTGAAAGGCAAATGTCAAGAAGAGGTCAGACTTGGATTTATTGGTCTAAAACTCAAGTGGTGTTCCTTCTTTCAAATCGGTGGGAAACAAGACAAAGTTTTAAGAAATAGTAGCAGGAATTAATTAGTTGTGTAATCAACAATAAATAATTTGAATCAGAAGGAATAGAAGGATCACAGAGAAACTGAAAAGAAGTAAACAAATTATATTTACTAATGTTCCTTTTCTACAGATTTATAAACATATACATGTGGAACATATATATGAATTATATGTTGTATAATTCTTCTTAGTTTCAAAATAGTTTAGATTATAGATAGAATAGGAAAGGGTCAAGATTTTTTAAGAGTCATGTCTGAGATGACCAGGTTTTCAGTAGCAGAATCACTAAAAATTGAATATTTAATTCTTGTTATAAAAATATAACAAAGGATAATAATCGACAGATATTGCACATTGACTTTTAGGAAGGCACTGATTCACTTAAAATTTCGTATCAATTCACATCCCTGTATATAGTGTTATTACTTTAAAATAAAGGTATCTTTGAAATGTAATATAATACAGTCTTAAAGATATAATACATTTTTATGTTTTATGAAGATTGTCACACTATCATGTATGTTATATCTGAATACTAAGGAATAAAGTATTCCCTGTAAAAATATTGTTAGTTTAAATATACTAGAAAAAAATGTTTTTGTATGGCATACAGCATATCTGTGTTTCTGGTCATTGATATTCACATTTTTTATTTCATGTTTAATTTGCACATAGGTCCCACCTGGTGGAGTTCCTGTAGGTACTAGGTTTTGATTTTGTCTTTGTTCTTTTGTTAATTGCTGTGGTTTGATTCTGTGTTCTTGTTCTATTCTACTAAAACAAGTAGGCAACTACTCATTCTCATTCATAAAGATGTCTACAACTACTTTAAATATATATGTATATAAGTATACATTAAATTGTTTACATTATATTATTGGTTATAGTAGTATGAAATTTTATAGAATCCAAATTGCATGTAACTTAAGGATTAATTATTAAATATTCTTTTAGTTCTTGACAAACATTGATAATTCATCACTGCATTCTTTCTGAACAATTCTAAGCTTGAGGTGAATCCTTTTGAATAAGGTACTTCAGACAATCACTATCAACTGATACAAATTGGCGTATAAAATTAACTTTTTGTCATTTGGTATTATGCTTTGTAATTTGTGTGCACATAAGTATGCATACATATATATGTGTATATGTACACATTTCTGTGTTGTATGTGCATATATATGAGGATGCATTTAATATTGTGTGTTTGATATTTTGATTTCCACTTGAAAACAAAAATTGATTTTAAATGCATTAGACTATTCATATTTAAACATATTTTTTCTACTCTATATGGTGAAATTTAAAAACTTTACATTCAAATCTTTGTTTACCTTTGATTTTGTATATTTGTTTTGTATTCATATTTTTTGTGCTGTGAGTGAATATGACTTTATTTTACCTTCCAGAAAATAATACACAAATCAATGATATAATATGTAATGTTTTGGTTTATAGTGAATGTATAGTTTAGAGTAAAATGGTATTACCTTATGTCAGGGAGAAAAGGAATATTTATTAATCAGTTTTCTGTATACAAATTGATTTAGAAAACTAACACTTATTTTCAGTAAATTTATAGACACAAGACTACATAAAATTTACTGTCCCTATTATAATGTTAAGCCAAAGCATTATCTGTCCCATATGTCATAAATTTCATACTTAAAACTAGTATTGTCCTTATAAAGAAACCTAAAATATTAATTTTGAATAGTAATTGGCTGAACATTTCCCATTCTGCCTTCTTAAATTCTGGTACTACAAGAAATTCACAGGTATCCACCAGTAGCATCAATGTATACAATATGGATATAAAAGGTTACTATTTTACCTATTCATAAACTTTGAAAGTTGTATTTTAATCAGAGATTAACTATGCAGAACATATTAGAATGTACTAAATATGTAATGTACAATATTAGCTTTATGTTTTATGTTATCTTTACATAAAACAAATAAGCTACTCTTCTTGGAAATGCTACTTTTGTCTCTAGCTAGTTATTATAAAGAGTTCAAGAAACTTAGACAATTAAATTATCAAGCCTTTACTCTTTCTGGTTATCAATTATGAGAGAGCCTTTTTATAGAGCCCTGGTGTTTATATCACTTTCAGAAGGGAAACATTTGACAAAGGAAATCTGTGACTTTCATAAGTTGGTAAAATGAATGGTGTTTTCGCAAAACCATGTCAAACTATAGTTGTACATATATGTTGGTTCACAACTCACCACACTGCAGCATTGCATTATCATACTGGACATTAAAAAATGCTTAAAACATATGCTATGCATATGAATATATCTAACAAATTTACTAACAGAGGCTACAGTTGAATGGGAGAAAATAAATTGAGAAAGGATTAGTCATAAAGTAGAGAATGGCTGAAGGATTTGAATAAAGAGAAAGAAGTAAGTATTGGTAAAAAAAGTCACAGATCAAAACTTAACTTGTGTTAATCATAGTGTACGGGGATGAGTAAAGGCAGCTGTGTTCCTCAGATGATTGTTGGATGTGCAGAGAGCTGGGAAAAAAATCCTATGAATTTGAAAATATAACAATTCCTAAAATCAAGCATACATACTAAGAAAGGGCACTCATACTTATTTAGTTTTTATTAACTGAAACTGCATGCTAACACTTCTGATCATTTAAAAATAATTAAATTTTATATAATTAATGTACAACAAAAGAATCTTCAAAATGTGATTCAAAATACATTTATTTGTAAATATTATACAATTTTATTTTCTAAATAAATAATTTAACTTTTTATTAATCAAAATACCCCATGTTCTAACTATGCTGAGCAATTTGAACAATGACAAAGAAATAAAAACAATGAAATGCCTATTTGAAAATATCAGTGTAAATCTTCTTGACATTTTATATTTCTTTTTGTTAGTATTTATTTGTTTATTTATTTATTTATTTTTAGAGAGAAGGGAAGGGAGGGAGAAAGAGAGGGAGAGAAACATCAATGTATGGTTGTCTTTTATGCATCCCTTACTGGAGAACTGGCCTGCATCCCAGGCACGTGCCCTGACTGGGAATTGAACCAGCAACACTTTGGTTTGCAGGCCCGTGCTGAGTCTACTGAGCCACACCGGCCAGGGCCATATTTTTTTTTAACAATTTTGATTATTCTATAACTAGGCCAATAGAAATTTTATGTATTATTAGCTTTTATTATTCTAGAATAAATGTAGTATACTGACACATCAAAATCATGAACATAGCTTCATAGAAACCACCATGCTATAGCTAAGTAACAGCCAATAATGAGATATTATGAACACAGTTGGTGTCAGTTTCAAATAAAACCATTCATTTCAAAGTTATTTGAAATAAGTACATATTGAAATTTAAGGTAAGTAAAGTATATGGTGGATCAGATTGTGCCCACTTTTTACCATAGCAGTATATATTTCAAGTTCTCACTTACACAAAGAAATTTTTTAAACGAGAGTTCTATTTTTCTCAAATTAGCATGTATTTAATGATTATAAGCTCTCTACTTTGCTCTCAGCCCTTGATACCAGATATAGAAAAACAATCTGACATTAAAAATCTGACACTCCACATTACACTATGCATAATTTTAAAAGTCGACATAATATATAAAAGTGCCTTATCTTCCTGTATCATCCCTTTTGGCTATTCTTATAGCCTTCTTGATAAGTCCACTCTGTCATAATAACCCTTTATTTGCCCACCTGCCTTCCTATTCCACTATTCAGAGACCAATTCAAGACTCCCTATTTACATCTCTGTTCTTCCTCTGTTAATTGTACTGCTGCAGTTAATGCCTTCTCTCTCAGGGATGGCGATCAGATTATGGAGGATTTCCAACTCTCAGTTAATTATCTCCCTTTAGAACTTTTGCAATCCCTTGTTTATGTAGATATTTTATTCTAGGCTTTTTTATCAGACATGTGTTTAATTCATATATTTTCAACCTAATCATCTAAAATATTTTAATTAAGTTAAATATTTTCCCCCTTAGAGAATCTTAACATTAAAATAAGAATCTTAACAACATTTAAAATTAAAATAAGAAAGAGCAAGGATATTTATAGGTAACAAATTATACATAACTAATTTTATTTTTATTTTACACTAAACATGGGAACAGTATAGTAATATGCATATGTGAAGATTACTACAGCTAAAACTCACTGCCCCAATTTTTTTTCTTTTTTGTATTTATTTCTTGTTTTTTTTTAGCTCAGTGAACTTTTGAAAACTACTGCTATTAAATAAAAATAAAAATATATTTAATTGATTTTTTCTATTATTTCTTCTGACTTTAATTTTACATTAATTTTACTAGTACTTATTTTATTTGTTTTCCACAAAATGAATCATTGACATTTAGATAGCTTAGCTTAATTATGGTAAATATTTATTAAACTCTCTTCTTTTTTCTTTAGAAATCCTTAATAGAGTTATGCTTATTTTATAATGAACTTGAAAAAAATTACTTTTCAGGTACTTAATTAATAAGTGTCTTAATTATTTAACATTTTGAATAAAGGCTTTTTCTTTCTTTCAAAGACTAAAGACCCAGAGGTTCAGCTTTTTCTGAATGATTATACTTCAGTGTTCACCGTCACGCCGACTGGAATCACTCGTTTCCTCACCTTGCTTCAGCCAGTGGACCGGGAAGAACAGGACACTTACATCTTCTCGGTAAAGTGATTTTTGTATATATATATTTTATATATATAAATATATTTTGTATATAGATTATATATACATGATATCTAATATATAGTATATGTTTATATATAAAATATATTAAAGTTTTGTATATATGTAACATAAAGAGATGTTGGTTTAAAACTGAGAAGTCAATTGTTTGACAGGAAAAGGTAATATGTTCAAGTAATACCATAGAGAATATCAAAAATTAAAAAAAAATCAGATGGATATTTCCTCCATTTGTTTATACATTTGCTTAGCTATGTGGCCATTCTTTCCAAAAATTTAACTTTTGAGATGAAAACAAAAATATGGGAATTTTATTTATCATATACTCACAACTGACTTAAATTGAGATAGTATAAATTAGAATCCACAATGTAAACAATTATTTTCTAAACTGTGTTTTATTTTATTTTTACTATTGCATTTTTAATTCTGAGACATTTCTGGTTGTCACTACTGTGAGGGGGTGTGGGTAGATAGCAAGAATGCTGCTCAACATATTATAACAATCTTACAATACACAGGACAGCATCGCTTCCCCCCAACGAAGAACTATCTGGATCAAAAAGTCAGTACTACTGGGAGGGAGAAATCTTAAGTTACTGAAGAAAACAAGGAAGGGTTATTAAAAGCTGTGATCTCAAGTTTCTGAAATAGATTTTATTAAGATATTGGGTTGGCCAAAAAGTTCATTATGTTTTATCTATAGATGGCTCTAGCAGTGCTTAGTTGTGTTTAATGTCATTTGAAACAATTTTGTTAGATTGTATTGTGACAGCTGTCATATTTGTGTGCATTTTTTTAAAAAATCATCAAAATTGGTGAATTTTTGTGCAGCCATTTTAATCCTGATGATAGAAGAAAATACACAACACTTTCAGCATATTGTACTTTACTAATCCACTGAGCCACAGGAGCCTGGGCAACATATCTAGTGTACCTACTCTCTTGACTGATATTTTGGCTGTAAATGCAACTATTTAATTATATACAAAATATGTAAAAGTGGAGAATGTTTTCCTATTAATTTTTTTTTAAATTAAAGAGTAGTTAACTCCTTAAAATCATCAATGTTATTGGCCACTTTAAGCCCCTTTACAACATTTTAACTTATTTAAAAGTTGGTTTGAATTGAATACACTGAAAATAAATAGAATCCTTTATAATTGCTTCTTAGCACATTAAAACACTTTGATTATACATACTATTATAATTTTATTACTTCCTTTATTGACAAGATATTTTAGTCCCCTTTTAAAAGTGTGACATATAAAAAACTTAAAATGAAAGAGTGAATTCTGTACTGCTTACGTTTGCATGACTTCTCTAGTAAATGTATTTTTTCACCCCCAAAGATTACAGCCTTTGATGGTGTGCAAGAAAGTCAGCCAGTTGTTGTCAATATTCGAGTGATGGATGCAAATGATAACACTCCAACCTTCCCTGAAATATCCTATGATGTCTACGTTTATACAGATATGAGTCCTGGGGATAGTGTCATACAGGTAACTACTCCTGTAACAGGATATACTCCAATTAGTTGTGTTCATGGGCATCACATGATGCATTGGTTAAGAATTGCTTAGACAAAGAGAAATGAATTCCAGACTTAATATGTGACATATCTAGCTTTAAAAGCTTTAAGTATGTACTTAATTTTTTTATATAAAAGTATATCTGTGTGCATTTAAAATACAATTAACTAGATATTAGCTGCAATAGCCATTTGGCCTGCTTACACTGAATTCTTTTAAAATTTAGTATACTGACTATATTTAATAAATGTAATGAATATATTGACTACACTAAAGTTTCAAATGTTAGGACTACAGTTTCACACTTCAAGTTATATGGGACTATTTTAGAAATGCTTAAGTTTCCTTTGGTGATAAATACAAAGGGCTATGTTAGTAAATTGGCAGAAAATACTATTAGACATTGGTTACTTGGGCATAAAATGAAATCATTCATTACAGCAGGAAATATTAGGATTACGTAATAAATGTTACCTTTGAAAATGTAAAAATCTCGCAAAATCTTTATCCTTAAATCATCTTATTTTTATCATTAACTATACTTACTGCATTTAAATAAATTGTAAATTATTTCAAAATTGTTTTTGTATCCTGAATATTCTGAATATTATCATAAAGAAGTAATGCTATTCTTCCTTGAGGAGTTTTAGAAATCTGGAGAACAGGTGCCTTTAGCACCTTCCAAACTGGCAGTACATCAAAATTATCTAGTCAGCTGTTTAATAATATGGATGACTAAGATTCATTTCAAGTTTCCTGGATCTGAAGCTCTATGAGTAATACTTAGACAATCACTCTTAAAATAAAAAAGAAAGAAAGAAAGAAACTAAAGAATTCAGTTGTCCAGCCCTATAAAGACCACTTGATCAAAATTTTCCTCTAAATTCCAGAATCACACCTAAGTTACTCTCAGGCCATGAAAGCCCATGATTCAGTATATTATTTAGAGCATTCAAATGGCTCCAAATTATACTAAATTTTATGTATCATATATAGTATGTAATACTATATAATATATAGCATGTTTCTATAAAATATCTATATAAAATGTGATAGTATCGCATATAATACATTTGTATGTCTACATATTTTAGTAGTAAATAAAAAGTTCAGAGTATTTAAAAAGCAGTCCAAATGCCTCCACAATATACTCAGGTCTTCATGTTAAACTTCTTGCTTTTCTCTCCAGCTTCATCTTGGCCCTCTATTCCTAAACACATGTTTCAGTCCTGCTGGATTGTCTCCAGTTACTTGAATGTGCCCTGCTCTTTCTCATTTTCTTGAATTATCTCCTCTACCTGGATCTTTTTCCCTTCTATTTACAGCTTGACTCCTTTCTCTTATACTTCTTTTTCTTCTAAGAAGGCACTTGTTAGTTTTCTGTAGCTAGTTCCTGGTAATTCTTTCTTAACCATTAATAGTCTGACAACTCACCAGTAACACAGTAGTTTGTAGCCAAGGCACTGATACAGTGGTGTGGCCTCATCAGTGTGAGATGTTCGGAAGAAATACTTGTCAGTATGCCTCATGGCTTTTCGACACAATTTTTTGTTAATCGAGAACATTTTCTTACCCCACATTTTATAAGGTTAACTTGCTTTCATCACACAAATCTTAGCTCAAAAGGCTACCTCCTCAGAGAAAACTTCCTTAACAGCTTAATGCCAGTAGCCTCCCAGCAAACACCCACACCCCCCCCCACTCACACACCCTTTCTTTATAACCTACTGTATCTCACCATGTCATAGCATACTGACCAACTGAATTATCTTATTTTTTTCCTTCCCCAACCTCGAATTAAAACTTCAGGATATCAGCAGCTATCTGTCTTGTTGGCCAGCACATGCCAGACATGTTAGCCATGCAGCTGATACTTATTCAAAAGATGAATTATTATAGAATTCACATGATATAACTTTAATATGAATTAAAAATATGTCACTGCTATACATAATTTAATTATTATAATAAGATATGCTTTACTGAGTGATATAGAAGGGGTGACATTTTACCCTAGCTCCAGAAATTCCCTTTGCAAGTGTACCTCTGTGTGAGTATCTTCTGCTGCATATGTGGTATTGGGACAAAGGTTTCGACCAGGTGCAAAGCATTTGATTTGTCTTGGTATGCCATTTGTTATATTGATAAAATTACCTCTTTATCCATTTGTCTTCAGAGCAGATATGTAATTTGTTTATTTCTGTACTCGTAGCATCTACATCCATGGTGCCTGGCACAAAATAGAGGCTTAATATAGTAGATGCTTAATAAAATGTTTATTTTAGGATAAAAGAAGGGAAGATTTGCAGACAAGTGCAGATAAATGAATAGGAAGGTGTAAATGCACAGCAGTCCCCATTTATCTGTAGTATAGCTTTCCACAGTTTCAGATATAAGGTCAACCATGGTCAGGAAATATTATATAGAAAATTCTAGAAATACACAATTTATAAGTTTCAAATTGTGCTCCATTCTGAGTATCCTGACAAAGTCGTATGCTATCCTACTCTGCCCCACCCAGGACATAAGTCATTTACTTTGTTCAGCGTATTCTTGCTGTACATGCTACCCACCTTTTAGGCACTTGGTAGTGGCCTACATCATCAGACTGATAGTCATGGCATCACAATGCTTACATTCAACTCTTGTTTAAGAGTTATTATACAACTCTTTTTGTTTAATAATGGCTCCAAAGCACAAGAGTAATTTGGTACAGGGACTAAGAAAGAAAAAAAAGTCATAGACACGGGCAACAGTATGGTGATTACCAGAGGGAAAAGGAGGGCGACGCAAGTAGAAGAAGGTAAAAAGGGGAAAAATGCTGATGGAAGGAGACTTGACTTTGGGTGGTGAACACACAATACAACATACAGATGATGTATTATAAAATACACACTTGAAATCTATATACCCATATAATTTTATTAACCAATGTATCCCCAATAAATTCAATAAAAATGAATATTCAGCTTGCATATCCTAAAGAGAAGCCATAAAGTGCTTCTTTTACTTTATGGAGAAAAGGAGAAAGTTTTCAATAAGGAAAGAAAAAAAAACTGCATGCTGATATTGCCAAGATCTCAGTAAGAACAAATCTTCTATCTGTGAAATTGTGAAGACTGAACAATTAATTCTTGCTTGTCTTGCTGTCACACCTCAAACTTCAAAAGTTGTTGACACAATGTGTGATAAGTGCTTAGTTAGCATGAAAAAAGGCATAAAAATTATGTGTGGAAGACGTGAAAAGAAAACATTTTTTCAATTAATGGCAACATGCTGTGCCAAAAGCATTGTGCCTATACAAGGAATTCATCAAGAGATGACACACCCTGCCAATAAATTATGACCACACAGATTCAGGAATGGACTGAAAAATATAAAAATTACTGGAGAGGCTTTATCTGAGACTAAGCTGCTGCCACATTTCCTGCAGAGCTGATGAAGTTCATTAGGGTGTCATACTCCCCAAGGTTTCAGGCATTCACTGGGGCTCATGTAACATATCCCTCACAGAGAAGGGAAGACTACTGTATTTCTGGTCATTGATTGACTAAGAGAACTGAATTTAGCTTCACTGAGTCATTCCCTCACTGGAAACAAAATTGTACTTCACTCAGATAAAGGAATGACAATTACTATCATGCCTTTAATTTAATTAGACCTGATTTTCATCCCAATAATAACTTAATTGGAAATGAAAGTAAGTTTATCCAGATAAACAGCCAGCAGAAAATTGGATACTATAACTAAAAAAAACAATAGCAATTATATGGTAGAAATATATCTCAGAAAATGTTTGCTAAAGTGGATCAAAAGCTTATTTCTGGCATTTGCTGGCTACAAAAGTTAATTTTCCTTTTGTATCTATGAAACGATCCCACCTGCCTTTAATGATTCTTATTGTATATATTTTCCTGAACTCTGAAGATTATGAATATAGATTGTTGTTTGTGTAAATATGCTTCTTATTTTAAATATTTAAATGTAAAGAAATGAAGCTTTACAATTAGGTTTTGTTTTCACATTATTTCTGGTATGTTGTAAAAAAGAGGTGTGCTTATAAAACATTCTATAAGGGCTTTGAAATAATACAATATACATTTCTTATTGAGAGACAAAACATTAACTAAACTAAGATGATGCAGAACTGTGATCTGCAAATGCCTTTTAAGGGTCACACACCAGGTTCTTATGCTCCATTCACACCAAATCCCTCATCATCTCTGACTTTCCCCTTAAACCCAACAGGAGGTCAATTAGAAACAAAAGTGACAATGAAAACTCTCCTGCAAAGAGAGCCTTGGATAAGAGATTTTAAGTATTACAACCAGATCATTTTTAATCAGTCATTTTCAAAGTAGCCATGAGGCTCTCTTGGCCTGATGTAAGTAAACAGTTATTTCAGTTCACTAGCTCTTAGGAGGTAGCTCTCCTTTCCTACAAGAAGTGGGTTAGTTGGTCATAAAGATGTGAGTAACTAGGTCCTTATTAAACATTCTCAGTTATGAATCGGTCTGCTAACTCTACCTATATTTCTTCTACTTGATTATTGTAAAAAGAAACAGAATGGCTCTGATGTGCAGGGCTCATGAACCATGCTTAGGGGAACAGCGCGAAACACTAGCCTTGGCATCTTTTGTAACGGAGTATGAATTGTAGTCACAGTATCAGCATGTCTCGTGTTTAGGAGCGATTACTGCAATGTGTGGGAATGATTTTTTCCAGTTTATGCAGCATATCTTATGCTGCATGAAATAGCATTTTATAGACCATCAGTGCAATCTTACAGGCTGACACTAATGGATCTCATGCTCTGTTGTCTCAAAGTCTCATTTCACACACTGCTAGTTTTCTTGAAAAACCAATTGCTCTATACTAAAGATACAGATTTTGATATATAATTTTAATATTTTGAAGGTGTAGCTTGTAATAGCAGTAGTTAACTATCCAGTTCACATTCCACAGGTGCTATTACTAAACTTTTATAATTCTCTTAAATTAGTGATTTTTTAAAAGATTTTATTTATTTATTTTTAGAGAGGGAAAGGAGGGAGAAAAAGAGAGAAACATCAATGTGTGGTTGCTGGGGGTCATGGCCTGCAACCCAGGCATGTACCCTGACTGGGAATGGAACCTGCTACACTTTGGTTTGCAGCCTGTGCTCAATCCACTGAGCTACGCCAGCCAGGGTCTAAATCAGTGATTTAATTCTAATTGAATATTAGAATTAAATTCTAATTGAATTAGAGGTCTATCTGAGGAACTTTAAAATATATCTATGCTAGGACCCCTCCCTGAAATATTTTTATTTAAATGATCTGGACAGGGTGTGGGGGCTGGGTGGAGGTGGGCAAAGAGTGGGAACATAGGAACATCTGTAATAGTGTCAACAAAAAAAGGAAAAATAATAAATAAATAAATGACCTACACATTTACTACTAGAGTCCCTTGGAGAGATTTTACTTAATAAAACAAAGCAGCTCTGATATTCATCTAGTTTTGAGAAAAGCTGACTTAAACCTTAATAATATTTTTATACTTCTAAAATTTGGAATTATTAATTCATTAAAATGGAGTCAGATGGAGCTGAGTCCTTTTGATTAGCACCCACTCTTTCTACTTTTTTTGTTCTTTAGTTCTTCTTTTCTTCGATTATACTTCTTACTCCTATTCACTGCTTTAAAACCCACAGCTTCCCCTCAACTTCACATGGGCTACCCTAATTATTCCATTTCTTCTCTCTTTTTTTCACCATAATATAATCTCTGTCTACTGACTCTTTCCCTTTGGCCTACAAGCATCCTCCAATCTCCCCACGTCCTGGTCTCTCTGGTCTTGGGAGTCCTGCCAGATAAAGCATCAGGCACCCTGTCCACTCTGATAACCCGCCCTGATGCTTTCTGGCTCTTGGTCTGATTGACAAATTTATTAAATTAATTAACTAATTAATAATTATTTATTACATATTTATATGTAGTTATATAACCTATTCTTTATTAACATCATACCCAAAAATCATATAAAATCACAAATCTAATTAAGTCTATCTCTAATTTTCAAATGCAAAAGCATTCCCAGCCCCTATTCTATATAAAACTCAACTTCCTCCTTTGTGGAAAACCTCCCTTGGTTCTCATCCTAGCTCTCTGCTGACTGAGAAACTTTGTTGCTGTCTCCTTGTTCAATTCTCATTCTTGAAATATTAACATTCCCCCAAATCACTATGTCATTCCTCTTCATTTCATTGATTCCCAAATTTTCAATCCTTACCTCTATGTATTCTTATTTCTCTCTAAGTTAAATGCCCTGTGGTACCCTGAGCATCATGTTGACATTACAGGTTTCCACTGGACATGTCAATGTGGATTTGGCAGGTGCTTCAAACCCCTCATATTCCAAGATGAATTAATTAAACCATTCATCATCTTTCTTCTAGTACAGAAACACATAGACACAGTCACATGCAGAGACTCAAGTACACATATCCTGTTTTCTTTGGAATCCCCTGTATTGTACAGGGCACAATTAATCTTACACGGGCTTCAGGCTACCAAACTCAGAGTCACGTTTCTTAGTTTCCTCCTTCACCTGCATGCATCCAGATGGTTGTCCAGTTACTGAAACTGCTATTTCAAACTGTATCTTTCATCATTTCCTTTTCCATGCCTTGCACTGCCACAAATTAGGCTACTATAGTAGACTGAATGACACTATTTCTGCATATTCACCACCATGCTGCTACAAATGATTATTCTGAAACACAACTCACAACAGGTCTCCATTCTTCTGGAAAACCTACCCAAGGAAGTGTTTAATCCTGTTTGTGTAATTGTTCAAATAGTCATATCTCATTTTCTGCTACATACCTCTGTTATTTGACTTTAAGATCACATAGAGGGTGTTTTGGATTTGTTTTAGCATAAAATATCTTTGCCACTATATTCCTTTTGATATTTCTCTCAGGTTTTACATTTTGATCCACATTATACTTCATTCTTTAACATACAGTTCAAATGCTTCTTAATAAAGCCTTTATTTTCCTAACAAGTCATAAGTAATGGGTTTTCCGTCCCATACTTCCATACACCCAGCTGGCAACTCTATCTTCCATACATTTCACTGTGCCTTGCATTAAGGTTAGTCTTTACATGTCTGTCTACCTTACTGAACTATAAATTCCTTTTGGAAAGGAACTCTCAATGACTTCTAACTTCCAGTGGTCATCACAGTGACCTCCACACAGCAAGGATTCACCGAATACTCATACTGAACTTATTCCTTCAATTGATACTCTCTCAATCAGTTTAGAAAAAGTTACATTATAGAAATGTGTTCTGTTTGGCTTAAGAATTCTCTCTGTCATACAAAAATTGTTACCTCCCATAATCCTTTCTGAAAATACTCTCTAACTTCACAGCTTCAACCAGACTACATTATTACTGGTCTTAATACTGAATAAAAAAATACTTCACATAGAAAACATTACTGATATATTTATTTCTCTTAGTTATGCTCTGTCATGAGACTTTAAATATTATTTGAGCTAGATATTACTTTGAAAATATTTCTTATGAATCCTACTTTTATGAAGAATTTGAGTTACAACATTGATAAATGTTTGGTCTAAATTCACAGAATTACAAGCGGCAGAGTTAATGTTGAATTTAACTAACAGATGATAGACACTGGAGCCAGACTAGCTATATGTGCCTCCATCTGTCGCTTTGGATGTTATGTGACTTTAATAGCTTAGCCTTCTGTACTTCAGTTTTCTAATCTTTAAATGGTAATAAAAATAGCGACAGGCTCACAAGGGTGTTTTAAGTATTAAATTTGTTATATGAACTACTACCACGTGTATACTTTGCAAATAAGTCTTATATAAATATTACCTAGTTATTATTATTGAACCATTCTCATAAATTTTATAAAATATTTGTGATCATTAACATTCTTTACTACCTCTTATATGTATATCTCTATGTGGCATATGCACTATTTAATACTCTGTGGACATATAAGTATTATGTATATAGAATTATATATTAAAGAGCTTTATAATTTCCAACATTATAAACAAAATTAGGATAAGGCTATATAGTATTTTAATGCTTTTTGATAATTTATTGTGTGTTAATAATATTGCTTATTGTGTTAAGTGTGGTTGTGATATGATTAAAATTTAAAATTATATTTAAGGTTTTGGTGTAGTTTAATATTTCAGCAAATACAAGATCAAGATTTGATGAACAAACCTTATTTTGTTTACATTTGTACATATTTTATTTTTGATATTTGAAACAAATTTATTTTACTAAACCCCATACAATTTTTAGCTAAACTCATTTGCACTAGAATCAAAACACAAAACCAAATCACATAAGTTACTCACTCATATTGCTGACTTTAATAGAATTTGAAGTTTTGTTACATTATTCTTATTTTGTCTAAATGGATATTTCCCACCTAAGTAAAAAGCAATACCTTCCACTTGGTTGAGCATACTAGAAACCAGAGAGTTATTTTGACTCATTCTTTTTACCTCTTCTTCACAATCTGTTAGCAAGTCTTACAATTTTTTCCTCATGTCCTTCTTGTATAAAACTAACTGATACTCTTCCCACTGCCACCATCCTAGTATTTAGTGACCAGCAGTTTTCACTGGGATCAGTGCAATGCCCTTCTTTGGGCTTATTTATATTTTTTCTCCTTCTCTTCTCTGTTCAGCAGCCACAGGATTATTTAAAATTTGAAAGCAAATTAGCAAATCCCATGCTCAATCCCTTCTATGATTATTCACCACTATACACATAAAGTCCATAGGTAGAAACCAGCCTGACCAATCTTCTGATTATTCTCCATTTTCATTACTTACCATCCACCTTTTTCTTTTCTAAAATTTTTATTCTTCAATTACAGTTTACCTTCAATATCATTTTTGCTTTTGTTTCAGGTGTATGTCATAGTGGTTAGACAGTCACATAATTTTTATTAAATTAGATTTATTGAGGTGACATTGGTTAATGAGATTATATGGGTTTCAGGTGTATAATTCTATTATGCATCAATGCATATTGCATATATTGCATTGTGTGCCCACCACCCTAAGTCAAATCTTCTTTATACAGTGATTCCCCCCAATATTTACAGCACCCACCTGGCAGCATACATAGTTATTACAATATTATTCACTACATTATCTGTGCTGCACTTTATAACTCCATGACTATTTTGCAGCTACCAGTTTGTTCACCCATCTCTTTATAATGCTCATTACAATGCTCCTACCCAAACTTGGTAACTCCTAGTCATATGCTTTTCATCATTTAGATCTCAGTTTAAATGCCACTTCCTCAAAGAAGCCTTCCATAACTCCTTTGGTATATTTTGTTTTTTTCTATTATCCCAAAGTGTCTTGAACTTTGCCTCGTGGGCACATTTAAAATTTCTAAGTACAATTTTTAACTGTTTCTCCTATCTTATTATAATGTCAAATGGAATAAAGACTATTGGTCTCTCTCCTTAGTTTCTTTATTTTTTCACTACTGTGTGCACTCAACATCTTGCATAGCACCTGGAACATAGTAGACCTTTAATATATTTTTGTTAAATGAACTAATAGATAAAGGAAATGATAGGTGCAGGTTAAGAAAGTGTTATGTTGTTTCTGTGTGAGTGTCGGGAAATGACTTATATATCAAATTAATGCATTTTTAAAAATTAACCAATAGGACTGCAGATATATATTAGTATCATTAGAATAGGATTCCCAACTTGGATTATCTGCTAGAGTCCATTGAAAGCTCTTGAGAAGCTAAATAATCTGTTGAAAACATATCATGAAAAGTAATTATGTATGCTTTCAGAGAGGCAAAGTTGGTTAATTAACAAATTCATTATAAAATTATATTGTTATCAAGTATCATAATTTTGAAGCACTCTACCAAATCATAGGGAGTCAAGTAACTACTAACATTTATTTCTGATCTTGAAAACTACTACTGTGGTAGAAAAGAAAGGCCTATTATATTTTAGTTCTATTATACATGACAAATGACTCTTATTGAATTAAACATTATGGAATTGTATGTTTCTAATTAATTTATGTATGTATTATATTGTTTCTTTCCATCACCATAGATTCCACTTATACTCCTCCACATAAACATTATGAAATTTTTAACATCTAAGTAAGTGTTTCTTAAAACCTTAAGAGTTACAGTCTGTAGATTGAGCTTTTCCATTTCATAACTTTAAGAAAATATTAATGGTATAAATTAGGTGATCACAAACATCTGCATTTTCATTTTGCATAAGTAGAAATAAATTTTCACATTTGGCTTTTATATTATTTTTCAATCATTATCCTCCTCTGACATATTCACATATACAGCTTTTCAAATAAAATTCATTTGTAAATACAACTTATTTGTTTTATGTTTATCTGCCATGCTTTTCAGGTTATTCTAGTGAAAACTATCCATGGTACGATTTTAATAATTAATGACCAGATGTTTGTATTTTTACGAGGTTTTTGTTTAATTGTATGTGATTGTTTTAAAATCATGTAAGTTGTACATTTTAATGTTGATATTTTTCTCACTATATTTCTAGATGTTACTAGTTTACTAAATAATTGACCTGAAATTTGATAATACTGTAGAATAGAAAACTGCACAATATACTTTATACATTTTTTTTCTTTACTGTATATCGCCAAAGTATTTTAGGGTTTTTTCAGCTGTTGTTAAAAAAAAAAAAAGATAAAGGTCTCTTCTTTACTGCCTCTTGTAGTAAAGTATGTTCAATATCAACGAATGGTCATCTGGATAAAAGAAAAATACTTAGATGATGAGATGTTTCAAAGACAGGTTATCTTAGAAAAATCAGTATTCTAAATAGAGCAGTAAGGAATTCTTCTTAAAAAATTTTTATTGTTATTCAAGTACAGATGTCTATATTTTCTGCCCACCACTCTCCCCTACCCCACCCATTCCTACCTCCCACCCTCAATCCTACCTCCCTTTGGCTTTGTACACAGATCCTTTATACATGTTTCTTGACAAACCCTCCCCTCTCCCTGCTCCCCCTCTGGTTACTGTCAGTTTGTTCTTTATTTCAGTGTCTCTTGTTATATTTTGTTTGCTTATTTGTTTTGTTGATCAGGTTCCAGTTAAAGATGAGAACATATGGTATTTGCCTTTTACCTTCTAGATTATTTCATTTAGCACAATTCTATCCAGTTCCATCCATGCTGTTGTGAAGGATAGGAGCTCCTTCTTTCTTTCTGCTGCATAGTATTCCATTGTATAAATGTACCACGGTTTTTTGATACACTCATTTACTGATGGGCACTTAGGTTGCTTCCAACCCTTGGCTATTGTAAATTGCATTGCTATAAACATTGGAATGCATAGGTTCTTTTGAATTGGTGTTTCAGGATTCTTAGTGTATAATCCCAGTGGTGGAAGTGCTGGGTCAAAAGGCAGTTTCATTTTTAGTTTTTCTGAGGAAAATCCATTCTGTTTTCCACAGTGGTTACACCAGTCTGCATCCCCAACAACTAAGGAATTTACTAGGGTTTCTTTTCTCCACAACCTTTCCAGCACTTGTTTGTTGATTTGTTTATGATGGCCATTCTGACCAGTGTGAAGTGGTATCTCATCGTGGTTTTAATTTGCATCTTTCTGACGACTAGTGATGCTGAGCCTCCTTTCATATGTCCCTGGGCCCTGTGTATGTCCTCTTTGGAGAAGTGTCTGTTCAGGTCTTTTGCCCATTTTTTAATTGGATTGTTCTTCTTCATGGAGTGGAGTCATGTGAGTTCTTTATATATTTTGGAGATCAAACCCCTGTCCAAGGTATCATTGACAAATATATTTTGCCATATGGTTGATTCCCTTTTTATTGAAAGCCTAGTAAACTTGCTTATTCAGTTTGGCAAAGGACACAAACAAAAATACCATTGGGCAAGCCCTAACAATATATTATGAATTAAATATATATATACATGAGATAAACATTATTCACAGTCAAATAATCAGAAAATGTCACAACCATTATTGAATTGTTAAATTAGATGGATTATACTAAAATATCCTCATAGTTCATCAAAAGTCAGGAGGAATATCTGTTAGGACTAGAATGGTTGGGAAGGCTTCATTGTTGATTAGAACTTCATGAATATGTATGAATGTTTTAGTACTCAATCAGGCAAGAGAAAGGGATATGATGCTATTGGATGGAATTATGTAATGGGATCAAAGGCGTAGCAATTTCATGCAGTGCTAAGGATACCAGTTTGACTGCCATTGGGGAGGGGAGGAACTGAATGATAAAAGCTTTTCTTTCTTGTACCTAGTCAGATATGCATTGGCTTATTCTTCCAGCCCTTTGTCATTACAGACTTTTCTGTATGTTTTTATCCTTCTCTATTAGCGCTTCTATTAAAGATACTTTTTTTCTTGTCTTCTCTTCTAAACTGCAAGCTATTTGGCAGAAATTATTCTGTATTTTCTGTATGCTCTGTATTTTTCAGAGTCTAGTATCTGACACAAATTAAGGTCTAAATTATGTATCAATTTATGTATCAAATAATTAAAGAAGGAATATCCTGCATAGCAGAATCCTTAAGATTTGGCATTATATACAACGTAAGATTCCCTGAAGAAGTAATTCAGGCTAGATCCTTAAACTGCGTGGTTAAAGCCTGTGATATGGGAATTGATGGAGGGCAACTTTGAAATCTTTATTTGAAGTAATGAAGTTAGAAGTTGAGCATGAGAGAACACAGTAGCAATAAACAATTAAGGTTCCAGTGTCCAGTGTCAGAGTTTTGAGTGATGAGATTCAATGAACCTCCACAATGAGATCATGACTTGTCATAGAGAAGAAATAAATGTATTACTGTTAATATTTTGTTCTTTGACTATCAGGAAGTGGAACTTCTAGATAAGAGATCCATCTCCAATAAAAATTGTTTAGTTCATAAAAGTTGATGATATCATTAATAGTGCCCACCACCTTATATTATTCTAGGATATGTGGAGCAGAAGAGAGGTATCCAGTAGCCTAGTATGATTTTTAGCTTCAGAGGGTCACAAGCTTACTTTAAATCTCCAGAGAGCATCAGTCTGGAGATGACTAAATTATGCATTGCTCAATTTGCCTGACAAGCAAGAGTGGTCTTCAGTTCAGCCAGACAACCAATCTGAAAGATTCAATAGGCCTCTGATATCACCAAGTTCATTTAATTTTGAGTAAGGATTCAGGTAAGACAACAATATTACTTCACAGCAATAGCATAGTGGCACCCTATGGGTAAAACTTCTGATGACTTCTAAATCATCGATACTCCAAATGTATTACTGCCTTCCTACATATTTCTGAGGAATTTTTTTAAAAAGTTTTGTTATAGCAAGTTCTGTAACATCTAGCACATAAAGTAAACTTGCTAAAATTCTAGTAATAATGAGAATATATTTTATCTAGTAAGGAGTTGGAATTCCTTCTGTAAAATACATGAATAGCCATACCTTTCCCTAAGTTGTCTGATTTTTCTTTAACATTTGAAAATTTATTTCATTCCTTCATCCTCTTATTTATACCTTTTTATAAATATTGAATGTGATAGAGACATTCAACTGTGTATGTAAGTTTTCCAAATGTAAATTAAATTCTTCCTCTGGCAAATCTGTCTCCATAGTTATTACCTAGCTTGCAAGTTTTAGATTGCTTATCCAAATAATCTTTCTGCCCAGGATATCAGCATCTACTCATGTTTCATTTTCACTTAACTAAAATTGAATCAAAAATCCTTTATTATGTCATAGAGTTAAGACAACCAGATTAAATGTTTAGTTCAGCATACTTCAGTTAATATCACATGTTATTTTCTCAACTTTCTATTACCAGATGAGGCATTAGAAATCATTTCTCTAGCACCTCTGGATTTCATCTGGTCAGGCAAAATAACAGTACAGCGTTCCCGAGGCATAAACATTCACTGTCACAGGTTTCTGGGTGTCATTGCAGTGCATCTACCATTTTTCTCTCATTTCTTTCATGACTAAAGGTTTGCCATTGTTAATGTTCTTATTAATTATTTCTCCATCTTCAGTGGAATATCTGTCCCAATTTTCTGTCCATTTTTATTTGTATTGTTTGTCTTCTGAGTATTGACTTGTAATTTTTAAAATAAATTTAAATGCAGGTCCTTTATTAGATTTGCAAATATTTCCTCATGGTCTACATTTTGTCTCATATTTTTAGTAGCATTTTTGGAAGATCTGAAACTTAATTTTGAGAAAGTTCGATTTACTATTTTTTTCTTTTTTTGTATCATGCTTTTGGTGTCACATCTAAGAAATTTTGTGAATATAAATTCACTAAGATCTCTTCTATTCTCTTCTAAGAGTTTTATAATTTTAACTTTTCATTTTACATATAGAAAATCCATTTTGAATTAATTTCATATATTCTGTGAGATAAAGGCCTCTGTCCAGTTTTATTTATTTACTTTTTACCTTTACATGTGTATACCTCATCAGCTCTTATTGTAAAAACTATTTCCCCATGAATTACCTTGGCATCCTTGTTGTAAATCAGTTAGCCATAGATGTAAGAGCTTATTTCTAGACTTGTGTTCTATGAATCTATATGTTTAACTTAAGGCAAAACTATGCCTGATAGAATTTTGATAGGGGTCACATTAAATTTAAAAATTAAATAAATGTGGAGAATTCCATCTTAAAGTAATGAGTATTTTTCCCTCCATGAATATGGACTGTCTTAGCACATACTCTTAAATTTTTCCCAGCAATGTTGTAGATTTTAGTGTATAGATTACACAGTTATTTTATTAATTTGTTCCTAGTTATTCTATCATTTTAATGCTACTATGAATATAATTGATGTTATTTTTGGATTGTTCATTGCCAATATAGTAGTACCTTGGTACTTGTTAATTCATTCCCGTACTCTTGACGAGTGCAGAAGCTGACGAGTATCAAACAATGAAGCATTTTCTCTTGCAGGGCAACATCATGATTCACACAAGTACTAACCAGTGCCCCGAGTCCTGATCAAGTGACAAGTGCTGAAACATTTTTTTCTCAATCAAAATGCAACAAGTGCAGAGTTTAATGAGTTCTAAAGCCAACAAGTAATGAGATATGGCTGTATAAGAAAATACAATAGATTTTGTTTAAATTTTTACTCATTTGTTAGTTCTCAAAGTTTCATGTAAATTTCTTTGTATTTTCTACATAGATGATTATGTGTTCTGCAAATATCATTTTACATCTGTTTTTCCAATCTGATGCATTTGTCATTTTTGTTGTTGTTGCTCCCTTGTGTGCTGTATTGCACTGTCTGGAACATTCAGTACAAGGTTGAATACAAGTAGTGAGAACATCCTTTTCTCATTCCTGATCTTAGGGAAAATCGTTCAGTCTCTCATCATTACCTATAATGCTAGCTGAAGTTTTTGTTTTAGGTGCTCTGTATCAGGTTAAAGACATTCCCTTCTACTGCTAGTTCATTGAGCATTTTTTTGTAAATGGATATTTGGTTTTATAAATTGCTTTTTCTGTATTTTTTGAGATTATTATGTGCAATCTGATATTCCCCTACTTCTGATATCACCTCTTAGTAGTTTTCCATTCGCAGACCTCCTTACTCGGATCTTGCCTGTCAGTCCTGTGTTTACTGAATTAGAGTTTGGTTGTGCCTGATCCCCTTCCCCTGTTATAGTCTTGACCCCTGGTGCCAAGACTAAATAGGGCTTTCCTTACCATTTTTACAAACATCAGAGGAGTTATTTCTTTAATAATATTTAGATTTATTTATTTTCAATTACTGTTTTTGTTTGTTTTAACTGGATATAATAGTACTTCTGGAGTTTGAATGATTACCTTGAGGATTTTCTTTTTTTAATTACATGTCTGGACACTATTTCCTGAATCTGCTTCTTTTTGGTGTACAGCAGCTCCTTACGTCTTTGCACAATTTTTGTGCTGATTCATATGTTTAATTTTTACCTGTCTTTTTATAAATTGTTTCTACTTCTGCAAAAGTTAATGTCAGCCAGTGATTTAGACCAAGGTGTATGCAAACACCTCAAGCCCATAAGGCTTCCACCCTTTGTGAGTTGATCTGAGTTTAGGTTGAGGAGAGCTTTGACAGTTCAGACAGTTGACGGGATTTCCATTTGGCATTTACATTTCCTCAGGCCTTCTCATGTCTCCTCTATGCATTCTTTCAGAGAGGAAAGCTTATTCAGTCCTGTTGGGTTCCCATTTTCTAGTTATTTCTGCTAAACCTCTGGCTCATTCACAGCTTCTCTCCACTAGGACAAGAACTTAGCAGAGGTGAGGTTGATCTCCATTCAGTTCCCACTGTGCTTAATTCCTTTACTGACTCCACATCAAATTGTCCATTTTTCTCTTGAGGCAAACTGACTGCATTTCACGGCCAGTTTTACCATTATGAACTTTACAGGCCACCTGTTCTAGGGGCGTGGCATGAGGGTTGGCAGTGGGGAGGGGGAGACAGGATGACATGCAAACAAGGCCCCTGACTCCTACTTTTTAATCTAAAGTTGCAGCAATCTTCATGAGTAATTTCTTTCAATTTGCATACTTTACCAAACCTTTATAATCCTAAATTATGGTTTTGACTGTTTTACTTAGATTTTTACTTATTTTTTGGAAAAAGAATTATCTTCCTCCTCATCCCACCAGACCAAGGGGTCCTACACCCTAGCTACCTATTTTCCATTTAGAAAGAGCAATTTCAGTCAGCTGCTAGCGAGGGGACCAGATATATTGTACAAAGAAAGGGCAGAGTATTGAAAATAAGGATTCCTGTGATAAAGTGGAGGGAAGCAAATAAATTAAATAGATTCAAAATATGTTAATAAGATAAAATGCTCCTTTTTACTGAAGTAAGTAGAATGCTTATTTCCATGTATCACTTACAAGTCATGGATTATAGTTTGTTTTTATAAAAAAAGGGAAAATTCCGTAAGTTTCTATATTGTTATCATGTAAATGTATTCATTTTATAAAACCCAAAATTCCAAATCAAATATAAGATAATAGGTTTGTTGGTGTACTGAATCCATGCTGTTTTGAATAAAATAAAGGAAATACTGTCTGAAGGAATTGGAATATCACAAATTGTTTAATGTGACAGTAATTCTGCATCCTATCACATGCCTTCAGGAACTGTGCTTCCTAGATTTTCACAAATAGACAAAACAAGAAACTCAACAAATCTACCTTATTAAATGGAAATTTCAGAATTAAATATATCAGCATGATGTACTTGGACACAATAGTGAATGTTTGGAATCACAGTGCACCCTTTCTTCTGCCTAGACTAAAAGTCAGAATAAACCAAACCTCAGACACTATCTGAGTTTCTGGAAACGGAAGAGAGTATCGGTCTCCTCAATGAATATTCCTTAAACCCTCAGCACAGCACTTTATATTTTCTAAATGAAATTCATTGAAATCCCTTACTAATAGATGATCTCCCTTAGTAATAAACAATACTAGATTGAAACAAATATTTAGATGATGAGTTTTCAAAAACCCTTTTTTTCTCATTAATTATGTTCTGTCCATGTCTGTATATGTCAGAAAATTATCTTATAAAAGCAGAAGGCTGCAGCAGATGTAGCCTATGTATGTGCAATATGGATCTGTTCTTGATTATGTGGCTGGTATTCATTCTGTTTATCAAAACTTTTCTTTCTCAAATTTATTTTTTATCTACATTAGGTCTGAAATGTCTCAGTGCATGCTTTGAAAACCAGCATAGTTCTTTCATGATTTTTCTTATAAATAAGAACCATTAAAGGAATGTACTGTCATTCCTTATAACCCCCTTATCTAAAATCATGTCACTTTCCCCAGAGTTTTTGCCTTCAACACCAAAACCAAAAAGGAAATTAAGGATGCAGAGACTATTATACATATTAAATATCAAATATAATGTAAATCTTTTTATTATTTATTTGCCTCACAGAATGATTCTCAAACTCTTTATCACAGCCCATAAAACCCTTTCCTATGTTATACTCCTGTCTGCAACTTCATCACAGATGTGTTAGTCTTTCTCTAGTTCATTACATTCAGCTACTCTCAGAGCCTTACTCATGCCTTCCATCTCAGGGTGCGCATACCCACCCTTGCCTTTTCCATGAACTTCTCTAAATCTGATATTCTTCAATCATGTGGAGACCCTACCTTAAATCTAATCTTTGTCAAAGGACTTTGATATCTACTCCACAACACACTCATTTTTATGATTATTTTTCAAATAGCATTTGTTGCAACATGTCAATACAGATTTATTTTTTATTAATATTTTGTCATATATAGTAATTTTTTTTAAAAAGCAAGGCCTACTTTTATTTACCAACTTAGGCTTATACCCAACTCCCAGCACAGTGCCCGAGGCCTTTGTAGTTTCTCATTAAATTATTTTTGCAATGAATGTTTTTCTCCAGATTATTATTTTTCCTAAATCAAGTTTGGAAATTAGTTCTGGTATTATGATTACCACCAAGTGATCTCAGCTAACATACTTTTACAGCTCCCTTCTTGTGGAAAGGATACAATATTTTTCAGACTTTTCTAAACTCAGATGTACATGTTTTAGCAGAGTTCACTTTGCAAATGGAACTTAAAAAAAAAAAAAAAGAGAGCTAACTTCAGTATTCATGGCCTTATTTTGTATTAAATATTACAAAAGATTAAGTGGCTCTATTTTTTTGTCACTAGTTTTACTTAACCTGAATAATGAGATTAAAAAAAAGGATTCTAAGAAACATGTATTATTAAAAGTGCTTAATTTTGTAATTTAGATCCTGCTTTGTTTAGAAGTCCAACTATTATTACACAAAAAACATTTCCTTATTTCCTTTGTGTGTATGTTTTTATTTCTTATTACAGAACTTCATCATGGTTTCTACACAAGGACAACTCTACTGCTTTCACAGTATTATCTTTGCTCATGATAATGAATAACTATATATTAAATCAAAGATGTCTTAATATATTAATGACCACATGTCACCACATACAAGAATCTCAAAGTACAATAATCCTAGAAGAATAAAGAGTTATAAAGCAAGCCAAGAAGAAATGATTAATTATAAAACTCTTTTCCTATAATATTTAGGATTCTTACAATTGAAGTGACATAATTTCAAAATAAACTAGCTTGCTTTTTTTTTATTTTAAAAAAAGAACATTTCATTTTGTGTATCACAAGTGGCCAGTAAAAAATTTGACTCAGTGTACTTGGAAACAGAGACATTCATGATATTCTCTCCCAATTACCTGGCATTGTCTTTTTATATTTATTTTATTTTATCTTATCTTATTTTTTTAGAGCTTTGTGTTAGGCCAGCCCATGCAGACATGAAGATCAGCAAAAACATCAGATGTAATTTTACCAGGCTAACCAAAGAGAAAATAACAGCTACTCTTTTCCAGTAGTTCAGGAGCCATCATGGCTATAGAAACTTAGTAATTTGCAATTCTTAAAGCAAACATTGTCCAAGTCTGAATCTCAGCGCCATCGATGGATGGAGCTAAGTGTCAGCCCCACCCTAACATGGACTGTGAAAGGTATGCATCAATCCCCAAGGTGAAAAAGGGGATCTTCCTAGAAACAAAAATCCAGGAGGGCCAGGAGGCCAAAATGTCAAATGGTCAACACACTTGTTTGTGATTGCAGTTTGTGAACTGTAATTCATTTCTAATGAAAATACACGTATTTGTGTAACTAGACTATATTCACACTGTTGTATTATAGTTTAGGTCTGGTGTTCTTTCTTGTCAACTGTGACTTTTATTCTATCCCTGCTTCATTTTTGAGGCTCCAATTTGATTTTTTTGTTGTTTGTGATCTGATATTCTTTTATGTAAAGCCACATTTGTTAATTTCTCAGACATAGGACAGAGAGAAGAGATACAAACTACACTCAAAACTAGCAGGGAATACGAGAATAAAATTGGCAAATAAATTTGTTTTTTGTGGGAGTGAGAGGTGGTTGAAGATTAAAGACACTATCTGAAATATGTACCGGTACACATTAGAATATTGAGAAAAAGAATTTGTGGGAAAGTAAGATTAAACTTCCTGAAAATAACTGTAATACAGTTATAGAAAAGAAATATATGAACAGATAACTTAGTGTTTCTTATCATTTAGATATTATAGCACTTAAGTAAAACAATTTAAAATCAGATTTTATTTACATTCATCTGATAACATGTAAGCGACACTGGCTTTTCCATGTATATCAACACCTTCTTCAGTCCCTTTTTATTTAGAGGACAGATTTCCCTTCTCAATTAGGAGATGGCTTCATATGCCATCATCTCATAGACCACTGATTGCAGGGTCAGTGGGTTGTAATTGAATTAAATCCCCACCACAGTTTAGTTTCAGGGTCTTTGATGGATGTCATTACTACTTTGTGGTGTTCAGAGTGAGTGTCTCAGCTCCCTTTTCTAATCTTGGACTACCAAAAATTTCTTCAAAAAATTTTCATTGTGTGTGTGGGGCCTCAGTTATGTTGGTTTTTAACCTTCTATTTTATTATTTGGTATTAAAAGACTTAAAACATAAAATTATTTAAACAGCCTAAGCATAAAAATTATTTTTGGCTTATTTGTTGAACTTGTACTTGTTAATAGTTCTAGTTGTAGTCCCTGAATATAGTAGCTTATCTATGGTTGGCTGGCTCTACAGTTTTAGGGGAATTTCTATTACCTGCTTTTGTGGTACTATTTGGTATTTATGGCACCTCCCAGATGAGTGCCTTCTCTTCAATTTAATTATAATCCAGCTTATTTTCTCTTCCAGCATCATTTATGAAAATGTTAAATAAGACCAGCCGTAATACCTACATCCCTGAAGCACACTCCTCAACACTTTTTAACTTGATACATTGCCATTTATCATTAAATTCCTTTAGCCATTTAAGTCCCAGAAAGAATGTTAATATTGAGTGCAATTTGAGCTAAATTTTAATTAAGATTCCCCGAGACATTGTGTTAAGTGATTTACTATAATCAAAATCGATATCTCCTCTGCTACCCCCCACCTTCTAATTTCCTAATTTTATCCACACACAAAAGGGAATGAGTTTGTCTGGCTTGAATAGTTCTCCATAAATATACATCATTCATTCTGACAGTTTCTGAAAATAGTTTCCTTCTCCTTTGCCTTTAGGACTATGTCTGTCATTTTCACATAAGCCCCAGAATCATTCCATGAAATGCCTTTCCTCTGGCAACCACATCTGTCTACCTCCCGATACCTAATCTTAGATTTAGCTGAATTAATGCCAGTCTCTCAAATATCCTTTTTTCCCTTTCAATTTTTTTTTGCTCTTTCTATGCACATTATCATTCTAAATGCAGTGGGTGCTAAAAGTAGAAATAGAATATGCAAAGTATATCCCTGTAGGCACGATGAGGTAGTATAAAACACCTTGTGTACTCTTCATCAGGATATTAAATGTAAACATTTGAATGAGCCATTAGTTAACACTGGGTCCCTGAAATTGAATTCAAGTCTCAAGGTAAATGTGCACATTTACATTTTACCTGCAAAAGTACAGCAGAGAGTCCAGTAGCTTCTGCACCCCCAAGGAATCTGTTAACAATAAAGGACTACAATTTTATAGAAGTGAAATTCAGGGATGAGACTATATAAGAAAATGTCAGTACATAAAGATCATTTTTCCATAGATTTATTTATTACAATCATGAGTGTTTTCTTTATCCAGTAGAACACTTATAACAGTCTTTTTCTTATGTGTACGCTGAAGCCACCTTTCTTTTCTTCATTCATCACTTTTGGTATGATGAAAAGAGAAAATTCTGTGAATCCTTACAAAATGAGTATTATAAGGTTTTCCCCTAGAATTTATTTTTCCCTCTTAAGTAAATGCATGTTTATCAGGAGAATCAAGAACCTTATTCAACATATTCAATTATTACCTTAATTCTGTTATGTGAAATTAATAATGGTTACAGGTTATACAAATAATTAACCAAACATGGTCTTTGACTAATAAATACCATTTGCTCTAAAATATGTGCAATTTGCTTTGCAGATGTTTATATCATATTATTTCAGGTACCTTCTCCTAAAAAAATGTTTCTTGGGCTTGATATTCTAATTTTCTAATTAAATATTCCACAATTGAAGATGCGTTTGATTTTGAAAGATAATACTCTAGGACAGTGGTTTTCAACTGGTGTTCCACAAGACTTTTAAAAACATGTAATACCTGACTATTTAGTCAGGGCACTGACCTCTTTTTTCTTAGAGTGTCAAATTAAAAAAATAACATCAGCCAACACAACAATAGCCATCCCATGTGAATGAATCAAAATTATGCCTATTTTTGCCAGATTGGCAAAAAATTAAATATGTTTTTGGTGTGCCACATAATTTAGTGATTAGTTGATATGTGCCATGAAATGAAAAAAGTTGAAAATTGCTATTCTAGGCCTTGTCAGTCCTTTACAAGTCAATGTGAACAGATTATGAGAATCTTTCCTAAAGCCAATGTAAATATAAAGGACAGGAGATCAAGAAAGCCTGTGGGAGACAGAAGGGAACACATAAAGAACGGAAACAATGAGAACAAAGGGAAGAATGAGAGTGATGAAGGCAGACTTCGTCTAGTTCATGTTCTTCAGGCCTCAGTCTGTAGTAATGTGTGTTTATGTGTCAAGAACAGGAAGTAAAATAGAGAAAAAAATAAATTTTCTATAAGGATATTAGATTTACTTAGAGCTTTCCTCTTTTTCCTTTATTTAATTAAAATAAAGATTGCCTTCAAGACCCAAACACTTTTTTAAAATCACTCTCACAAAGAAAGAAAACAGAAACCTTCCTGCTGTGATGGCTTCCGTATCATAACAGAATACAGTAGCCTCTATTCAAGAAAACAAGAGTATATGGCAAGAAAACTTTCTTTACTTTTTTTTTTGTCTTTGAATGCAAGCTGCATTTGTTGGAGGAAAAAAAAAATGATACAACAGTGAAAAGTTGAGTCCCAGAGGATTTATGTTGTGATTTTCAATTCCAGCTCACTGCAGTCGACGCAGACGAAGGTTCAAATGGGGAGATCACATATGAAATCCTGGTTGGGGCTAAGGGAGACTTCATCATCGATAAAGAAACAGGGCTTATCACCATCGCTCCAGGGGTGGAATTGATAGTCGGGCATACATACGCGCTCACGGTCCAAGCATCGGATAATGCTCCTCCTGCAGAGAGAAGGTAATTTATACTAGAACCAAAGCAGTCTTTTCATCACTCCCATTTAACCCCATAATTAAATTTAAGAAGCACAGCAAGCATTCCTTTATCCTGTAAACATCTAAATTAGATCACAAAATCAGAGAGACCGGATTCTCAGGAACTGCATATTCTTATTTGGTTCAATTGTAGGAAAAGGATAGTAAAGACAGGATTAAATCACAAAATAATTAACTATAATCTCACAGATATGAAGGATGCCTGACTCTGTTCGGGGGTGGGTAGGCAGGGTGGAATCTGGGAAATATCAGAGGCATGTATTTAATTTACTGTTGAAAAGCAAGGTTGATGAGATGGGTCAGACATGGAATGTCTCAGGGTTTTGAAACCACCTCTCAGTGTCTGGGTAATTATTCAAACATATATATTCTATATAAATATACAAATATATACATGTACACACATATATACAAATATAGATGCATACATACATGTACATATTCTATCTATAGAGTTTCTTACAATTTATCATTTAGCTATAGAATATACATATATTTATTCTCAATGTACATATTTACTTAGATAGGTAGCTAGATAGATAGAGTAGGTAAGAGGGTAAAAAGCAAAAAAGTTCTCACTGTTACTATTGCATTTATCTAGTCCTCCACCTGATATATTCCTTTTATTGATGTCTTGCTTATTTCCAGATTTTTAGTATGCATTTAAAGAAAATATGAATAATGTCTATACACTCCTGCACCTTGCTGGGTTTCTCCCCCTCACAATAAATCCTAGAGACATCTTTCCATATAAATAATGGATAGTTTCCTCAAAACTTTTTCACAGCTATGTAGTATTCCTTTATATGTATATAATAACACTTAAGAAATTCACTGTTGATAACATTGAAGTTTCAGTCACTCTTTTACTGACTATATAGAAATAAATGGCATTAGACATGAATCATTTTCAATGCGTGCAAGTATATCAATGGAGTCAATTCCCACATTGGGACCAAAGAGTATACACAATGGTAGGTTTTAAAGATAAGTGCCAAATTGTATTGTACTGGGCTTGAAACAAGTTTCAGTTCCAACTGCCAAGCTGAGAATGGTTAATTCTACCCAGTCTCTCTAGATGTGTGTAACATCAGACATTTGAATTGTTTGCCCATCTGATAAGTAAAAAATTAGAACACATTTTTATCCATTTGATTATGAGTAAGTTTAATTCTTATGTTTAGAGCCAATTCTGCCACTTTTTCTATAAAATCTGTGGTCATAATCATTGCCTATTTGTCTATTGATATGTTCAGTCTAAGTTTCAATTATTTTAGGTTTCTTCTAGTTATTTTTTTTATTCATACTATATGTTTAAATCTTTGTCTCTGGTATACACAAAGAGGCATTGACTCAGCAAGATCTTTTCAGGGAATTATACCATTTGCCACATGGTGGGGGCAAAAGTAGATTTACAGTTGTGAATATGTAAAACAGTTTATTCTAGTGTTATTGTTTATTATTATATTACTTTCCACACAAAGAACTGTACACCTACTTTAGCTCTAACCTGTATATTGGATAGTTATTTTTTCTCACTAATTTTATGTTACATTTATTATATCATATATCGTCTTTTGTACATAAATTTGATTCTAGACTTTCTATTCTATTAGCTTACCTATTTTTCATGAGTAATTATCAAACGATTTTAATTGCTTACATTTTCAACTATGCTTTATGATATGGTGAGATATGGTGATATAGCTACCGTAGCTAAATCCTGTTTTCCACTCCCCAAAAAGGGTCCTGGTTACTTTCTGTTAATTTTTTTTCTTTGAGTTTAAACAAATTAATTCAGTTTTTTAAACTATATTTTTATTAAGAACACATCAAATTTATAAATTAAGTACTTAGGATTAAGTTGTATATTTTTGATGTTAAACCTTTCTATCCAAAAACTTTCTTCTCTTTATTTGTATACTTTATTTTATGTCTCTCAGTAGTTTTTTTAAATATTTTCTTTATAAAAGTTCCAAATTTATAAATTAATTACTTAGGGTTAAGTTGTATATTTTTGCTGTTGAATCTTTTCATCTAAGAACTTTCTTCTTTTTAGTTGTATGCTTTATTTTATGTCCTTCTCTAGTTTTTATTTTTTAAATTTTTTCTTTATATAAGTCCTATACTTTTTTGTTGGTCTGTTTCTGTATCTTGTTACTATAGATAATAGTCCTTTT
The DNA here is from genome assembly GCF_004126475.2 of Phyllostomus discolor. Taxonomy (NCBI): domain Eukaryota; kingdom Metazoa; phylum Chordata; class Mammalia; order Chiroptera; family Phyllostomidae; genus Phyllostomus; species Phyllostomus discolor. The sequence goes on from NC_040907.2 coordinate 139,278,690, forward strand.
CCTTACTGTCTCTTGTTGGCTATATATATGTCTATTTATGTATATATATGTGTATATATATATATGCATGTGTATATAAGCTATTACTCTTCTTATATTAATTTTTAACTTTCTTTTTTTATTTAATTCTGTTACAGTTCTATATTTCTCAGTTGATTACCCTATATTATCCATGAGTGTATCTTATAAATAGTGATAATTTTATATTCTTCTGTTCATTTATTTCTTTTAATTTTGCTTGGTAGTTCTTCCAATAAGAATGCTTTTCTTGTTTTTAACTTGAGTGGGAATGCATCTTATGCTTCTTCATTATATTAGATTCTATATATATAAAATATATATTTTTTAAAATATAAATATCATATAATGTTAAGAGTGTATTTACATATCTTATTTTATTGACTTCAAAAATAAGAGTGGTGGTTTATTCAGGTAAAATGAATATTTATCATCTATGTAGACAGAATGACTTTCCTTCTTTAGCTAATGGTATGATGATTGGTCTTAATATATGTACCACATTTTGCCATGTATAATGCATACCCACATTTCTGTGCACATTACACATGGGATTATATTATACCCATGGTATGTAATCATTATACCCATATATAATGTGCTTCCTTATTTTTCCCTAAAAAATTTGGGCAAAAAAAATTTGTGCATTATACATAACAAATACAGTAGTTTCTAAATAAATCTACTTTACATTTTTGGCATGAATTCCACTAGGCTATGCCATTTTAATTTTGAAATAAACGTCTGGGTTATGTTAATTATTTTGTTTAGTGAAAGTAGGGCATGTTTTTCTAAAGATTTTATATACTTATTATGATACCTCATAAAAGAAACCAACAAAAACCACAAAGCAATACAAGAATTAACAAGCGTAACAGCAAGTATGGATGAACTGTAAAATCTCTAAAAATAATATATAAATCTAAATTTGCTTTTCTGAAAAAAACAACAAAAATGAAACCATAAATGTAATAGAACACCAGGTCATCTACTTTAAAAAAAGGAAAAAATCTGAAGTTCACATAATAAATTCTAAAGGGGAATAAACAGAAGAGATTAAATGAATTATGAGAGACAACTTTGCTTTATTAATTGAACTTGAAACCATGAGAAAGGGAGAGAGGGAGAGAAATATCGATGTGAGAGAGAAACACCTATCAGTAGCCTCTTACACACACTCTGACTGGGTACCCGACCCACAACTCAGACATGTGCCCTGACCTAGAATTAAACTCACAGTCTTTCGGTTTACAGACTGATGCTCCAAGCAACAGAGCCACACCAGCAAGGTTGCTTGTCTTTCTTTCAAACTCCAAACAAAATCTTGAGCAACAACTCTAAACTCAACCTTAAAAACATACTCAGAAAACAACATTTCCCACTGTTTTCATTATTAACATCCCAATCCAAACTACTATTCTCTGTAGTTCAGAGTGTTGAAAACTTCCTCTAATAAGAAGTCTAATTAAACTTTTTCCTGAGACCCCCTCAGTAGCCTGCGTGATACTGGTAACAACATGATCTTCTCCTCTACTCAAAAATTTCAGTGATTTCACATTCACTTTGAAGTAAAAGTCAAAATCATTAAAAGGTCCCATGGGACCCAGCACAATTTGCCAACTGCCACCAGCCCTGGGACACTCCCTCTAGTCACTTTCCTGCTTACCTGGTTGTCCACTCAGTTCTGCTTTTCTTAGTCAACTCCAGTTAGCTCACTGGTCTCCTCTCTGTCCTTGAGGCTTGCAGCTGTCTTCAGACTTTTGAACTTGACATTCATCTCCTCTCAGACTACACCAGCTACTTCCTCAGATTCCTCCATGGACTCATTTCCTCAGGTTTTACCCAATTACTTCTGTTTCTGCAAAGCCTTTTCTGACAACTATTTACAACTGCAACAGCCTCCCAATATTTTCATACCCCTTTCCTGGCATTTCCTGGCATTATTTCTACCTACCACACTCACTACCATGCAATATGCCATATGTGTTTTGATTTAGAGTATGAAGTTTATTGTTTGCCTTGCCCCTTCCCCACTAGAGTTCCAGTTAACAAGGACAAGAATCACTGTGGTTTGGTTTTCTCCTGTGTCCAGAAGCCAAAACAATTCCTAGAATTCCCTAGATTCCTAATAAACAAGTTTTTGTTTTGTTTTGTTTTCCTAGGCTCTTAACAAAGGGCATTTTTTTTTTGTTTTTTAAATAAATGAATTGGAATAAGGGACTGCGCTTTTTTTGGTTCCCAAAATACAGAGGCAGATTTGAAATTGTTCTTCCTTCCCTCATAGTATACAGTAATTTTTTTTATTTTGTTTCTAAAAAGTAAAAACAAACAAACAAAGGTTCCTGTGAGTGTAAGATTTTCTATTTGGTCCAAAAAAAATCAATGATTTGTTACGAAACTGTCATTTACTATGTTATACTATAGGAATAAAAAGGTAAACATAGTAACATTATTTGCAGGTCAAAAATACAGTAAAGTATAGAAATAGAAATATGAAATAATTAAATTCAATTTAGTATAATCAATTTGAGATTGAGATAAATTATTGGTTTCCTGGGGCAAGTTCATCAGGACACTTGCCATAGTGAGGGAGTACTTAGAAGATCTCCTAAACAAGATTAGTTCAGGTGAGTGAGTAGAGGTCACCTAGGTGACACGAGTATGTCACATTATTTACTAGCCTTAGAGGCTTGAAATAGTTCATGCTATGGATAATTACCAGTCAGACACCTAACTAGCACCTAAACTTTGATAAAAATGGAGGGCAGGCAGGGGGAAAGGTAGAGAGTTACAGGTCATATCGTGAAAATTTTAATTTGCTTTGTTAAAAAGCTTGAACTTATCCAGTCAATGGAAGGAATCCTTGGAAGAACTTTAAATTAGACAGTCATGTGAAATTATTTTGCTTTCAGGAAAAATCATTCTATTGTCCCTATAGCAGACAGATTTCAGGGAGACAGAATTTTATTGGGAGGAATTAGAACACCACTACAGGAGTCCAAGGAAAATGTTGCTGATGGCTTGAACTGGGCATGTTGGGAAGAATGAAGAAATGGAATTGTCAAAAAAAATCTCCCAAGTTTTTTTCTGGATGTCTGGCTGGTGGTGATATTAAATGGTGAACATTGGTTGGGTGAAGGAGATGAGTTCAATTTTGAACATATTGAGTTGGACATAGCCATAGTTCATACACCTGAATAACAGATGGATGTGTATGCCTGAAGGTGAGGAAACAGTTAAGGGCTGTTCCTTGCAAACAAACATATGGAATACTTTTATGTAGTGAGTAATTACAGAATCTAAAATAGGAGTCAAAGTTTGAATGCATTTTAAATAATATCTTTGTTCATGCTGAGCTATTCTGAAGAGGAATTAAACATGATTGATGCTATTTAATTACCACACACTAGGGCCAACAGCCATGCAAGCTATTTTATATACAAAATTTCTAATCTTAACAATATCATGACTCTTACATAACTGTGTCTATTTTTGCACACCAACACTTTGAGTCTGAAAGAGAATAATTGGATTGTCTAAGTGCCCCTTTTTCCCACCCTCATGTCTACCCAGCAAACATGTACTAGAATCATAACTTGAACTCAAGACAGAATCTAAAACCTGTTACTCCACTCTGTTCCACATCCATAACCTTGTGTAATTATTCTTGAGAAAAAATACAGTAATTGCTTAATAACAAAACTAATAATGCTAAGTGTAAGAATTAAGTCACCTGTTGTTTCATCATTTAAACTTTTCTTGAAGCCCTTTAGTAGTCACTAATATATTCTGTAATTTATTTCACTGAAGATAGTACTTGGCTAAATTGATCTGGTCTAATCTACATATGCTTATATTTTATGATTAATGTGTTTTTAACCACTTTATTACTTAATGAATAAGATTTCATAATCCACTTATTACTTAGTTTCTGTTTGCAAGTTATACTGCTGATTTGTTTAGATTAGCTATCGCCTACCTTAATTGATACAATACAGTTGACTCTTGACCAATGTGGGGAGTAGAGGCACTGGCATCCAACACAGTTGAAAATCTGCATATAACTACAGTTTGCTCTCTTAATACATGGGCCCCCAAGCATGGAGTTGACCCTGGACCAAGCTGGATATGAACTGTGTGGGTCAATTAAACTATGGTCAATTGAAAAAAAATACTTGTAAATGGACACACAGTTTAAACAGGAATTTTTCACAATCAACTTTAATAGATTTTTAGTTGCAAAAAATCATATTACACTTCAGAAAATAAAGTGCCATCTTCAGAACCTGAATATACAGGTCTTTTGGATGCCACTAGATACTTACTTGGACATAGCTTCATTGTTTTCTTTATAGACAATGATTTGGGCACTAAAAATTCAGTTAATAATATTTGATCAGACATCAAGTGGGACCTGCCAAAAATATACCTCCATTCTACCTGCTGGGATAATGTCTACTTTCGAATGGATAATGGAGTTGGCTCTTTTCTGGAGGAAAATTGATCCTTCAGATTGAACTGAATTAATCCTTATTTAAAGTGAAGAGTGAGGCTTTGTTTTTAGTATTTCCATATGGAAGGAAGATACTTTTGGAAAATTAGGAACATAAAAGTATAGATTGGGAATAATTTACTAATTGACCCAAACAACAAAAATGGCAATGTAAACCTAATTAAATAATAATATAAAATACAATCATTGATCTTACAATTTTAAGATTGGTAATCTCCACTCATAAATTAAAAAAAAACATTGACTCTTAAAATAATGTTGATATGAATTATTTATTTTGTTATTCTGATTGAGTAAACTAGCTAAATATTAAGATTGTAAGAGGGTCAATGGGGCATAGTTTTTGTTTTGTTTTGTATTGTTTTGGGCTTTTTATTTATGTCTTTGATAAACATAAGAGCACAAATAAAAAGCAAACCATGAAAAAATAATTAAATATTAGGATATAGTATTTATTGGTATATGTAGGTCTCCTTATACTCGTGGACTTGAATTAAATTACATAAATGTATTTCATCTTAACATGAATAAAGTACTACTATTTGGTATTCATGAAGACATAGAGAATATAAGACAGTCTCTGCCATTCCACCCCCAATATCTTATAATAAAATTATTAGAAAATGATTGTTGCATGACATGGCATACTTTTTGAGTTCCATTCTTTTTCATGGAATCTAAGGTTATATCTAATTAACAAAGATTAAATAATCCATTTGCAAATAAAAATGTTTTTCCATTGTCAATATATATTCTTTAAAATAACTTCATATGATATATTTAACAATACAAATGGAGGCGATATTTATTTTAACAAAAATTTTACTGAGTTTCCACAATCTATAGCCCCTTTGGGAGGCACCAGAAATATAAGATGAGATCTCTGCCCTTATAACATTCATATGAAGGCACAAGTAAACCTGGACATTCAATAGTAGATATGACAAGTACAGGATAACTTGGATAGGGATGATAATGGTATATCTAAGCAGAGGCAACAATTAAAGCAAAGACACAAAGACATGACAAAGCATGGTGTATTGTGGGAACTATATATTATTTGGTACATCTGAACATATTACCCTACTTTAAATCTATCAACCAATCTCCATTACTGTCAAGATGAAGTCTAAATCAATAAATATTGTACATAAGTCCCTAAATGATCTGTCCCTCGCTCATCTTCCTGTGCCCTACTTATATCCTTTTTTATCAGTCATACAAATCTTATAGTTTTCTAATTTATTACTCTATAAATTTGCACCTATGTTTCCCCTGGTCTATAACGCTCTATGGTTTTTACACCTAAGTACATCTTGCACCTTAAAACTCTGTCCCTTTAACTTCTCCTGAGAAGTTTCTCAGACATCTCATATTTATTTTAAATCTGAAATCTTTGCTTCCCACAGATTCTACTATGTACTTTCAAAATAGTAATATAGAACCTGTGAACATTAAACTGAAAATATAGCTTTTTTAGTCCAATATTTCTGGGAGACAAAGTACAATAAAAATAAGGTAATTTTTCTGTTTTAAGTCTGCTAGAGAAAACAATGCAAACACATATAACCTTCATTTTAGCAACAAGGTAAAAATGCAGAGTTAAAACTAAATACCTTCTAGGATGTATTGACATGTATAATAGAAAATTACAAAGTAGATTGTATAAACCACTAAATACATCTCATTACTATTGAATATTATTGTCAAATCAAAAAATTACTTATCATTTTAAATTATGCCATTTGCTGAGTTTAAGCATTGTAAGTCTATCTTCCTAACTGCTTCTTTATTAATATTTTATTTGGTCTTAGAAAAAAAGTGCTATGGATGAAGTTTCATTCATGATATAAATAATTAGCCTGAACCTAAGACTTGAAACATCATGAATCCCTGAAAAATAAAATCCATCACTACAAAATGAGAATGTTTACTCTGACACACAGAAACACACTTCAGATAAGTAAAAATTCTCCAATTTACTCGCCAAATCTGTTCTTGTGGAATGTGGGGAGACAGGACAGGTTGGTTTTGAATTCAGAAGCCTTGCCCTTTAGATTGTCTGCTGTTGCAAATCACCTTTATTACCTTGATTTAGTCACTTTTTCTGATTTTCTAATTTTTGTAAAATGAGAGGTTTAAATTAGTGAGTTTCTAAGGTCTTTCAAAAAATCATAAGATTATCTGAGAAAATATATAACCCCTCTTGTTCTAGTTTGATGTTAATTACCAAATGAAAAAGAGAAAATTTATAATTTTCATTTTCAGAAATAGATATTTTTCTACATTACATTGACTACATTATAAAAATAAAATTTGTATTACATAGATGCTCAATTTTATGTACTTAATACTAGCTATAAAATGTAAATATAAAATATTCACATAAAATATTATTTATCTAGTGACAGTCCTGTTTTATTATGTACTTAACTGAAATTGTTGAGTTAATACTGTTCATTACAGCATCATTGATACCATTTTATTGTTAATACTATTGGTATTTTGTTCTAGGAAAGCCAACTCTGACACTATGCTGACATTAGGGATAAAAAAGGGGTAGCAGTTTAGAAAGCAATAACCCTCAAATAGGTTGGCGCTTATTTAAACACATTGCAAGGAAGTCCTAGAATTTTGAAGATGAAAAATGCAAGACCTTGAAGTATGATCTTCCTCTGTGATCCCAGTCCAAGGGATCACATAATTAGTTCTTCTAGCATTTGAATTATTGTGGAAAGGAGGAGTGGAAATAAAGAAGATGAACATGACAGTCACATTGGACCACAGTGATTCTGTCTTCTGCTTTGGGGTCCAGGGCCCTTTTAACTTTGTATTTTCAAGTTTCTTCTCTGTGGCAAACACATGCCTCATCTGAGTGAGAGTATGTCAATGTACATCTGTACAATAAAGTTTAGCCCTTTATTTTTTGTTGAATTTCATTGTATTTTTCTTTACCCTTTAGTCCCCTTATACCCTCCTCCCTCTCACAATCACCACACTTCTGTCCATGCCCATGAGTTCTTTTTCCTTTTTGCCCAGTCTCTCCACCACCTAACTGACCCCCACTCCAGCTGTCATGCTGCTCTCCATCTATGAGCCTATCTTTATTTTCCTTGTTAGTTCAGTTTGTTCATTAGATTCCACAGATGAGTGAAATCATATGGTATTTGTCTTTCTATGACTGGCTTATTTCACTTAGCATGATGTTCTCCAGGTCCTTCTATACAGTTGCAAAAATTATAATATTCTTCTTTTCTATGGCTGAGTAGTATTCCATTTTGTAACTATTTCATAGTTATTTTATCCACTCATCTACTGATGGACACTTGGGCTGCTTCCATATCTTGGCAATTATAAATAATACTGCAATGAACATAACAGTGATTATGTTCTTTCAAATTAGTGTTTTGGGTTCCTTCAGATATATTCCCAGAAGTGGGATCCCTGGGTCAAAAAGCAATGATTTTAATTTTTTGAAGTATCTCCATACTGCTTTCCACAGTGGCAGCACCAGTCTGTATTCCCACCAACAGTGCAAAAGAGTTTCCCTTTCTCCACATCCTCACCATCACTTGTTTGTTGATTTATGGATGATAGCCATCCTGTCAGGTGTGAGATGGTATCTCATTGTGGTTTTAATTTTCATTTCTCTGATGACTAGTGACTTTGAACATCTTTTCATATGTCTATTGGCCATCTTTATGTCCTCTTTGGAGAAGTGTCTATTTAGGTCCTTTGCCCATTTTTTAATTGTATTGGTTGTTTTTCTGCTGTTGAGTTTTATAAGTTCTTTATAAATTTTTGATATTAAACCCTTATCAGATACATCAGTGAGTATGTTCTCCAATTCAGTGGGTTGTCTTCATTTTGTTGATGTTTTCTTTTGAGTGCAAAAACTTTTTAGTTTGATATAACCTTTTAATGTGAGAAGAGTCAAAGGAGAGAATTAGACAATGCACAAAGTATAGTAATTTTAGTATTAAAGATATTTCACACAAGTGGAAAGGAACTCATTCTGTTAGATATTTATTTGTTTGTTTGTTTTTATTATTAACATTTTATCCTCATTTGAGAGTATGTTTATTGATCTTAGAAAGAAGGGAAGGGAGGGAGAGTGACAGGGAGAGAAATATCCATGTAAGAGAGAAACACCAATCTATTGCCTCCTGTATGCTCCCCAACTGGTACTGAACCTACAACCTAGGTGCTGCTCTGACCTGGATTTAAACCTGAGACATTTCAGTTTAGGAGACATCACTCCAACCAACCGAGCCACACCAGCCAGAGCTTGTTAAAGATTTTTTTTCAAGCACTCCAGACCAGTAAGGTGAAGCTATAAAGAAAATAAAAAGCAAGAAGGATATAACTTTTTTTATATGTTGAAAAGGGTAGACGTTATTTTATTTTTTATTGTTTTTTAAGTACAGTTGTCTCCCTTTTTCCCCATGCCCTCTCACCCACCCCATCCACCCCCCATCCTCAATCTTACCTATCTTTGACTTTGTCCATGAGTCCTTTATACATGTTCCTTGATGACCTTTCCCTTTCTTTCCCCCATTATCCTTCTCCCTCTTCCCCTCTGCTTACTGTCAGTCTGTTCTTTATTTCAATGTCTCTGGATCTAACTTTCTGAAAGTAAGCTTTGAATTAGGAATACACTTGTGTTCTGGGTTTTAAAAAACATGTTAATGAATGAGGGAATCTTTTACCTACAGGGTTAATGAGGAGAGCTTTTGGTCAAATCATAGAGAAATCCCTTAGGCTACTAACTTAAAAAGCAGTTGATGCTGCATTTTTTTTACTTGACAAGAGCTGCTAGCCCAGTGGTTTTCAAAACTGAGTGTGTGTGGGTAAAGCCTTGGATATCTACGGAAAATGTAGATTCTTATATCCCACACCAAAAGATTCTCATTCAGTATGTCCAAACCCTAAGACCAGTCATATTATGCTCTGGGAGGGGCAAGTGGATATTATGCCTATAAGTATTTAGCCAAAAAAGTAAAAGGATGCAATTAGTTTGTCTAAAATATTATAAAGGATATGATAACTAAGGTAAGTGCAAACTTATCTACCCATTTCCATAAAATAGAATGTGAAAGCTTGGTTTGAAAAAGTATCAAAATAACTAATATGTTTTATATGCATGTACATAAATATATAAGCACATATATACACACAAGCACAAATATGTACTCTAATTCTTATGCTAACCTTAGATGTTACATATTATTCTCATTTTAGTAGCTCACTTGTTAAAAATATTTTAAAAATAAAATTATAATTTGATTAATTTTATTGGCAAATTTAAAAAATAAAGAGATAAAATCAGCAGCATCTAATTTAACTGATTAAAATGTCTTTTAGATGTTAATTTAAAATATGATTATTTTGGAACAATATTGCAATAAACATAAGATTTTTAAAAATCACTGCAGCTTTTCAGAAGGGCTTAATATTCTATAAGTAATTAATCTACTGAGGACATGTTTAGAAACAATTAGGATTTAGGCAAATTACAAGGTGATGAGGTGATAAAATATTTAGTGCCTATGATCTTTATTTTGCTTAAAAGCTTTTCAAAAAGTAAAATTTTATTATAATGATTTCATAAAAATGTTTTTGATGACTATGTCTTTTAATTAAATAATTTAATAAAAAAGAGCTTTGAGCTACTTTAAGAAAATTCTAACCCCCAAAATAGAAATAACAATAAATATAATTTGAATAAAAAGTCATGATTTTGTTAAAGTAAGTTTGAAGCATACAACTGAGGCAGTAATGGTGTTCTTCAAGATAAAAGACTAATTTTATAAATTGCCAGGTCTCAATTTATTTTAGCCAGTGTTTCTTTTGTACAAATCTCAAGCATCTTGCTTCTTTAGCTTTTGTTCTGTAAAGAAATTTCAGTATTGCAAAAAGAGCTGATTATGTCAATTTAAATATTTTGTTCTTATAAAAATAAATTATCTTCTTATTTTTCCAAAAATTCCTTATCATCGCAGGGTTTTAATTAAATATACTTTATAGCGTATCATATTATACTCATTAAAGAAGATTTTAAAACATTATTGTTGCAGCTACTTTTCCCAATGGTAACTGTACAGTCCTGACTCAACATGAGTTTACATTAAGCATTAGATGTCAGCAACAAACTAATAAAACACAGTCCATATGTTGTTTTCTGTGTTATTTTAATCAACACTTCCCCTGCTGGTTTAATAGGAGGAGAGCCCCAAGCACAGTTCACATTAGCCAATATTTACAGAATTTTTTTTTACTGTTAAAGAGGCATTGCAACATAAAGTTAAAGGTGAAATTTATCAACTTCATTTGAAAAACTATTTCACACTATTAATATAAGTAGGAAAAATTAGTATCTGAGGCATTTCCTTTCCTCTTATTAAGATAATTTTATAAAACCTTTATATTTTGGTGGTAGCTTTTATTTTTCTATCCTTTTATTCTGAATTATTATTTCCTACAACAATTCAAAATTTCCTCTCCTGTAAACCTAATAACAGAATACATAATGGCATCTGTCATTAAATGTGGTTTAGATTTTTACCCATCTTGCCGCCTTCTCTTTCTCTGCAGGCACTCCATCTGCACTGTGTACATCGAAGTGCTTCCTCCAAATAATCAAAGCCCTCCCCGATTCCCACAGCTTATGTACAACCTCGAAGTCAGTGAAGCCATGAGGGTTGGTGCTGTTTTAGTAAATTTACAGGTATGCTCTTTAGTGTGCGTGTGTGTGTATGCGTGTATAAAGTTTTATAGCAACAACCTTGAAGCCTAATGGGCTTATGTTTGTGCATGGGGGGAAATCTTCACATGTCTGCTTATACTCCAGTGAATGAAAATTCCATCTGGAAAGGAAAGCAGGGGTAATATGGATGGAGGGTTTCCATGGCTAATCTATTCTATTGATTGCCACAATTGAAGAACTAATGTGAGCTGGCAGGGATTAGCTGCAATCATTACAAGAGAGAATGAAGGGAGTGGAAACATGCACTTGAATATTTTGTACTTTGCATCCAAAGAGTCTGCAGCTGACTATTATTTTCTGTCTTGGCTTCCTTTACCCTAGCAGGGTTTATTTTTTCCACAGTGTTGTATGGAGAAAATAACTTTACATACACAGATTGATGATAGACATTCTAATTCTAAGGCAGACAACTTCATTCTATGGCTATGAGCAAATCTTGTAATTGCTATGCCTTGGTTTATTCATTTAAATGAAGGCAGTAGTTTTAACTGATATTTTCACTTGCAGCTTCAGATTCATGTGCATATATTTTAGATTACTTGCAGGAAGATAGCTTGGTTTTCACTACTTATATATTCCTGAATAAAGCACATTTGGCCATGAAGGCTGTGTCTTCAACTGAATTGACAGGTTCAAGTTGGACTACATATGATTTTGGTAACTGTCACTTGCTGTAAAAATCATAAGGGCTGTGACATGACATATTACTTTACCTATGGGTGTTCAGAGGACAGAGAATTTATCTTCCTCTGATGTTACATGGGAATGACAGGAGTTGCTGACATGAGAGTTCAGTACGCTGACCTTGAAAGTTGATTTAGAAAAATTCTGGTATCAATGTTTAGCATCAAATGAGGTGATCAAACAATGAATAGCTACATTTTGCCCAAATCCCATTTGAATACTGACACACTTTCACTCAAAACCATGATGATGTAAAAGTGAATATTCCATGGAATGTTTGTATTGGAAAGGATATAAAAATAATGAAACACAGCAACCACATTGTTCACATTTGGAAAATGAAGCCCATAAAAAGTAAATGAGGCCTATGAATAGTTGAATGAATTCTTGTCATTTCCAAAATAAGGATCAATCCATTATATCCCACTTATTATTTGAGGCTGCTAAAAATTTGGCAGATACTTTTTTGTGTCTCTGTTCTAGTATCTACTTTGTCTTTTTTCCTAGGTAACTAGACAGAGTTTGCTTTTGTTGTTCATTTAGTATTAAAAGACATTAGAATCAAAATTATATGAAAATAGACTTATTAGTAATGAGGAAATTTGGGTGGCTTTCATGGACAAAATTTTTTTAAAAAGAAAAAGCACTACAGTTTCTTTGAGAATGGGAAAACAGCTAGTTTAATCATTAAAATTATAAAATATGGAACACCAAATATTAAGATGAGTGCATTTAATGAAATTCTTTCATTTACATACATGAGAACTTATTTATTTAAACAAGAAATAAAGAAAAATAAACATTAAATTTGTTAAAATTAGGCCAAAAAATTTTCAATGTTTTACACTTAAATATTCCTCAAGAATGTGCCTATATGTAATTTACTTTCTATAATGTAAGATACAATTTTACTGGTGAGATGGCTCAGGTTTCATTTAAAATATCCCAGAGAGATTTTGGAATGATGTTATAGGAGAATAATTCTACTTGAGAGTTAAAGATGAAAGGAGTTGACCTTTTTCACATCTCAAATTTCTCTTGTACAAAAGCTGAGAAAATGGTTGAAATTACATTCCTATTCACCCTTCATGCTTCTTGCAGATGCAAAAGAAAGGGTGCCAATTGCAGTGGCAGTCTCTATTAGGAAGAACTCACGTGGCACCATCAAGGCATTTTCCTTAGGCCACCAGCCATCCACTTTTGCCCAGGATCACCTGAAATTGAATTTAAACCAGTGACCTAAAACGCAAAAAGTTTCCATCAAATCATTAGCCCAGAGACTATTAATAACAGAATGCATTAGAGGTCTTCCTAGTTGCATCCTCCACATTTTCACACATAGTACAATACTACCTACTGCTGACTCACTGCTCAATTTAGAAAGACAGAATTTTTGGAGAAATAGTTTTTGAAGAGAAAGCAGACTGACTTCAAAATAATCCATTCTGACTGAGATCAAAATGGTTTCTTCCCAGACAACAGTCCTTGTTTCTCCCTTTCCCCTTCCTTCCTCCTTAATTATTATCTTCATATTTCATGTACAAGTTGTTTAGGGGGCTGTGATCTTTCTCAGTGTATTAAGGCTGTTTTGCCTGGCCATTGTATTGATGGTGGTCAATAGAGGAAGATGTTACCCAGAACTCTTCTTTTTCAAACTTCTTATGCTGATTATGGTTAGCATTGGATTTTTTTCCAGAATTTTTCTATGTCACTCTGACACTGCAGGGAAGCCTGTTAGAATGGGGTGCTGGAACCAGACTGTGCCCTGAGATCATGAGAGCCTGTTGTGTGGATCTCTCCCCAACTCCATGTTCAATTATGTCTCCTTATTAGCTTAAAATCGGCCATGGAGGGTATGTTAATGTCACCGTAATGGACAAACACAACAAATAAGTATCTCCCTCTCCAGAGCCTCTTGTTAAACTTGTACCAGCACATCAATGGATATGTAGCCAATTTCCCAAATACTGAAATCCTTAAAATGATTTAATCCCAACGGCTTTCTCCATCTTTGCCCCGCCCCCTGAATTTAAGATCTACCTTCGTCACTCCAAAGATGGGCATTATTCTCAAGACCTTGACATTGTTTTTAACATGTTTTTTCAATATGAAATATTTCATTTTTTCACACTGCTACAAGTAGTTGAAATATCCAGTTATCAACAGTCAACTTATGCCTAACTGTGAAGAACAAATCTTAGTTATGAACAACTTTTGAAACTAATGATCTATTCAGTTATTGCTGGTGAGATCATCCCAAAGGAAAATTCGACCAAGCTTTGCAAAAGGGAAGTAAACACACAAATGGGAGTAGAGTGTGACTCTCCTTGCACAAGTCTGTTCCTTTGGGGTTCAAGGATTGGATTTGGGGGGAAGTAATTGCTGGCAAGTGTTCCTTGATTTTAAAATGTCTTTCTGCCCAGGCTCTATTTTTGCCACCACTTCTCTGTTTTACTGAAACATGAACTTATTCCTGAAAATGAGTAGCAGTGGAAACAATAAGCTACTTGAAATAATGTCAGTGTGGATATTTTTAAAAAGAAAAGAATGTGGATAGGATAGCACACACAGGTTGACAAACTATTGCTGTTAAACTAAGAATAGTTTCTACATTTTTAAATGTTTGTTAACAAAATATGAACAAATTAAATGAAATAAGGTAACAAAAAAGAAAGAGACAAAAATATTTAGCTACCACAAGTATTCTAAATATTTACTGATTTTATACAGAAAGGAATTTGCTGACCTCTGCAGTATAAAGAGTGTCATTTACAAACAAAAAAAACCCATAAAATATCATTCATTATATTTAAATAAAGTACAAAGTTATCTCTAAAACATAAAAGTTATAAAATGTATCTTCATAGCCCTAAAACCTAACATTAGTTTAGTATGTTAAATTTAATTAAATGAACATTTATTTAAAACTGTGTCAAAATACTTTGTTATAAGAGATGGGTCTTACATTTGCCAGCTACAAGTAATAACAACATTAGTTATCAACATAACATATATATAAATATTTGAGTCAATATACTTGTAAATAAGCTGTTTATTAAATAAAATAATGGGGACTAACTTATCCTTTGGTATGTACCAGAAAGCAGAATTTTAAGACCTGGGCAAACAGGAGGGAAATTTGTATTTGGGGTAGGGAAATGGAGGTTAAATGAGATAGCGTGTAAGCTACTAGCTCAGTAGCTGAAGAAAAGAGGTCTTAATTTATGGTTGTTATTTTTATTCCTAGTTTCCACGAGAAACATTACCACTCTCATTTTTCTGTTTACTCATAGTGAGATTGTTTTTTTTCTAAGATTTTATTTATTTATTTTTAGAGAGGGAAGGGAGGGAGAAAGAGAGAGAGAGAGACATCAATGTGTGGTTGCTGGGGGTCATGGCCTGCAACCCAGGCATGTACCCTGACTAGGAATGGAATCTGCAACACTTTGGTTTGCAGCCCATGTTCAATCCACTGAGCTATGCCAACCAGGGCAGATTGGGGGTTTTTAAAGTAAGTAAGAAGTACTGGGCATTTGGCATGAGCAGAAAAATAGAATGTCAAAGAATTTGGGAGAATGGATACATTTTAAAGAATATATTCACCCAGTTTTTGATTTTTACTAACTCTTCTTAGTAATGATCACTTGCAGTTTAGAGAAGAGAGCAATACTTTGGTAGCCCAGGAAGTACATGGTTAAACAATAAATATTAATAATAATAGCATTAACACCTAATTTTAATTGAATGCTACTATAAGTAGCTGAAATTTCCTCTTCTTTTATACTCTCAGCAAAGCAGTGCAGTAACTTCTCTACTGTCAAACAGAACCCCGCTGCAGAGTGGGGATTCCAAATCAAGCTGCCTGTGCTTGAGTCTGTGTGCTCACCATATTCTATTCTGCCTTTCTTAGAGACTGAGGTTTGCTTAGTCCCCTGAGCTTTGCTCAAACTTGGCAACAATTCCTTCAATAGCCAGTAGATCTGCCCACAAAGTTAATCACTCTTTTCTTTGTAAAATTTACTTGATCAGCATGGATTTTATTTTCTTGTGGTTGCCTCTTGATTCTTTCCAAAGTGAACAAAAATATTATACAGAAAATGTCCATTGACACTGGGAAGACTTGGTGTAGCCACTGCTTTGAACTGCTGGTTCCACCTCTTAAAGAGATGACTGGTTCTAGCAGTTTGAGTCTGTTTTCCTTTCCTGGCTTCTCCTTGCAGTTAATACAGCAGAGCAAGGTAAAGTAGCTCAGATACAAATAGCAGAATAAATGAGAAAATGCTGAGAAACGGACCAAAAAGTGGGATATGGCCATCTCTGGTTACCTGAGGAAAGATCATGACTATTACTAATGAAACCACTAGAGCATGGGTGTGAGGCTGCTTTAGTCAGCTTTGCAGCAGGAGTTTTCTTTTCGTCTTTATCCGTTCTTTTCATTGCTTAATAGCTTCAAAAGCCATAGAACTTAAACTGCATGCCTCAATGAATTATTATTTTTAGTCCTAAAGAAAATGTCCTGTTTCCTTGATCTCACTACAGAATTGATCCATTTCCAGAACAACTTGAATGAATTGCTAGCTGTCCTATAGCTTGCCCCTCTGCATTAATAGGTCCCATCTTATGTGCTCATTTGTTTCTCTGAAATGTTTCAAAGATTTTCAATTTTTCTCTTTCTTTTTCTTTCTTTCTTTCTTTCTTTCTTTCTTTCTTTCTTTCTTTCTTTCTTTCTTTCTTTCTTTCTTTCTTTCTTTTCTTCTTTTTTCTCTCTCCTTCTTTCCTTCCTTGAGTATTTCCTGCAAAATATAACATATTTTTTTCCCTAAAGATGATAATAGGATTTTGTGATTCATGAAGAGTTAGCAGCAGTTGCAGGTACACACAGACATAGGCCTCATGCCTTAGAATTTGCTGTGCCATTCATATTATGGGCATCACTTTGGGTATGTTACTTGGAGATTTGCCCTTCTGCCACTAACGAAGGTTTTCTTTGAGCATCATGGTTCTTAAACGTGTTGCTGCAAAGACAAACACTGAAGATTGTACAAAAAGATGACAGTTTCCCCTTTAATTTCATAATATGTGACTTACTCTATTTAGTAGGTTATTCTGATTTTGATGTGTGAGAAATGAAAGTCACTTATTTTCCTCTTCATTTTCAGTTCATGAAGTGGAAATTACATTTTCTAATCTTTTCTTACACTGTGTTTCAGGTGGTTCTTTCATCATTTGCATTATATCAAATCAAAAGACTAATATTACTATGAGTGCATGTTAGAAAGTTGAAATACATTGAACACTATAGTAGTTACTTTGTTTCAAGTATAAATTCTATTTGGTATGAAGGACAGGTAGATAAACAAATAATCTGAGAGAGAGAGGGGGAGAAAGAGAGAGAGAGAGTGGGAGGGAGGGACATATTTTACAAGTATCTGCTTATCAAAAAATCAAACTTGTAGTGTGGATTTTTCTTCTTTAAAGCAGATGTTCTGTTATGTCTAAGTTTCAAAAAAAATTGGTGCCCTTGATGCTGAGGGATGCACATTATCTAGGGATGGTTTTTAACTTGTAGAAATATAAAGCTGTCCAAACCAAGGAAAACATATGTTTTATGTATTATCTATTCATACGTGTGCCCTCCTCTTCCCAAAGAATAATGCACCCCATGTAAATCTTCCATAGTCTACAACATGCTCCTAGGAATAAAGGCAGAAGTGTCAGGGAAATTAGGAAAAGGAGAACCCTCGGAATGATACATTTAAAAGAGTTATCTCCTAAATCATCTTTTCCTTGACTCTTTCTTCCTTAAGAAGGGAATAAAAATGATAACAAATATGTGAAATTTTGCCCCAGAACAGCTGTAGGCTATAACTCAAATGTATATTTTAATAAAGTAGGACTTCACTTCTGTCTCTGATTTACACTTTAAGAAGTCAAACACACAGGAAATAAGTGAAGATAATGTTATTTTTCACTCAGAGAGTACTGGTAACTTAGAAAACTTGATAGGGTGCCACATTCGTAAGTCCTTTTGAAAATAATTAAAAACCTAAAAACATATTAATAAAATAAAATAGCCTTTTCTGATCTTACGAAACATAAAGCAGAGGCACTGTGGTTGGCTGGACTAGTGGACACAGTTAATGATTTGTGGTTGCATTCATCCTGGAGGCACAGATTCTTTGGCAAGGAGAATAGCTTTATTGTGGCACCTCTCCGTCTCCATATTGTTATCCAACACTTGGATGAAAATGTTTAGAGCCTTCCATCACCACGTGTACCAACCTCCACATATGTTTTGTTTTCAATCCTGCAATTGAATCTTTACAATTGTTGTTCTTATCTAAACCATTCCCTCTATCTCCTCTATCTACACACAAGATCAATGCCTCTCAAGCCTAGTAATAATGCATTTAAATGAATTAGTGGGAAAATTAAATACAAAACACAAAGAGTATAAGCTTATATTTTACTATTAGATTCAATAGATATTTATATTACTTTAAAATTTTTCCAACTACTCTAAATTTTACTGTATAGAAATTTAGGCTAGGTTTCTTACATTACAATGATTGTTAACAATCACTTTGCAGAATGACACTGCACTATGGATCATGCTTTGAATAGTATTCAGGACTGCTACACAGTTTATAAGACCCAGTACAAAATGAAAACATAGCACCTTTTAAGTGTGGGTCCATTGCACCAGCCCCGGATCCTGTCCTCTCTGCCCTGCTCAAGCACATTGCTGTAGCTCATCATTTTGTCTTTCTGCATCATAAGCTTTCTTGCTCTATGTGCTCATTTCTATCAGCATGAAAACCTTCTGTGATATCTCCCAATTAAAATGCAAAGCAATGACAACAAAAAAAATGCTCTTGATTCTACAAACCACTCCAGCTACTTACCCATTTCTGTGCTTCCCTTCATTGTGGAAAATACTCAAATACGTTATCTGTACTTTCCCAAAGAAAGTTTTGGTGATTTTTCCTCCTGTTGTCTGTTGACCTCATTATAAGCAGGTTTTTAATCACATCAGTCCATTGCTATGGTTCTTTTTGTGGTCCCAATACCTATTCCATTATCAAATCAATTCCTCATCTTAGTCTATCCTCAGTAAGATGTAATAGAATTGATAATTCCTTCATTATTTAAAAACTTATTTTGTTGACTTCCAGAGCACCATAGTCTCCTCGGATTTTTTTTCTCCATTTTATCTGGCTTTTCTATCTCTTCAAGGTTAAAATGTCCTAAAGCTTAAGGTTCTGATCTTCTTTTCCTATTTACATTCACTTCTAAGATTATTTCATTTGATTTAATGGGTTCAAATTGTTATGCATGGCCCTGGCTGGTGAGGCTCGGTTGGGTGAAACATAGTTCTGTACACAAAAAGGTTGCAGGTTTGATTCCTTATCAGGGCACATACGTAGGTTGTGGGGTTTGATCCCCGTTTCGGATATGTATGGGAGACAACCAATCAACGTTTCTCACTGTCCCTTGTCTCTCCTTTCCTCTCTCTCTAAAATAAAAAACAAAACAAATCATATTTTTAAAAATTGTTATATGTTCACAATTTCTAATTCACACCTCCAGTTTAGCTCACTGCCCTAAAACTCTAGACCCATGTCAAAGTGTAATGTCAGTATTTACTTTGGGACATTAAGTAATCATCTGTCTGAGACTAAATTTCCAAAGAAGCAGACTTTGAGATAAAAATTCAGTTGCAGGATGTTTATTAGGGAGTGTTTTTGGAATCAACTTCCATGAAAAGGAGAGAACAAAGCAGGATGAGGTTTAGGGAGAAGTTGATCTTCAATACAATCCCAACAAAGGCTTTAGTTGGCCCCCTGGAAACCAATAGAGCTGATATAGACTTTTAGAGCTGGGAGGTTGGTAGAAGGAGGCCCTTTATATACATGTATCAATGAGTCAGATTCAGGCTGTCTCAGAAAACAGTCTGAATTAGTCAAGGTAGGCATCCTCTGAATAAGACTGAGAACTGAAACCTCTCAGCAGTCAACATTTCCATCATACAAGGGAATAATTTCTCTGTTCCTTGAAGGGAGTGTCAGGAGGGAAATCATTGTATTATTAGAGCATCTCAAAATGAATGTGTCCCATACTCAACACCTGGTACTTACTTCCCCCACTCCCCAGAGAAACAACTGGTCCTCTTTCATTTTTATATAGACAGTAAACTATGACCTCATTTTTCCAGATTCTCGGGCTGAAACCCTTCAACTAACTCATCTTTAATCTTTCTCTTTCTTTATCGCCTCCTCTTATTTCCAATCAATTGACAAATCTGTTTGATTCCAAAATATATACAGAATTTTACCTTTTCTCACCACTCACAGTACTTTTATCCAGATCCCAGCCACCATCAATGTGTACCTATATTATTTTTTTAAGATTTTATTTATTTATTTATTTATTTATTTATTTATTTAGAGAGGGAAGGGAGGGAAATGAGAGAGAGAGAGAAACATCAATGTGTGGTTGCTGGGGGCCATAGCCCGCAACCCAAGCATGTACCCTGGCTGGGAATCGAACCTGTGACATTTTGGTTCGCAGCCCATGCTTAATCCACTGAGCTTTGCCAGCCAGGGCTATGTACCTGTATTACCGCAATAGAATTCTATGGGACTTTACTCTCACCCTTCCATGGTCTAGTAGTCACACAATAAACAGATATTTAAAAGTTAACTAAGATCACTTCTTTCCTAAAAATCTTCCAATGGCTTCACCAAACACTCAGAATAAAAGCAAGTGTCTGATGCCTACCTGACCCCTTTTCTCATTTCCCATCCTCTCAGTGTTTCTATTCCAGCTCCATGGGAAACTGTCTCACACACTGAGCAACTCCTGCCTTGGAACCCTTTCAGTTGCTGTTTCCACTGTCTGCAAGACTCCTTTCTTAGACATTGGTGTGATTTACATCTTCCCTTCCTATAAGTTTCTCCTGCTTTCCTCTTAGAAAAATGGTTTCACCTCACCACCTTATGTATTAACCAACAACAAAACAACGTCTCACAATGCCCTGGCTGGCGTAGCTCTGTGGATTGAGCTCGGGCTGTGAACCAAAGTGTTGTAGGATCGATTCCCAGTAAGGGCACATGCCTGGGTTTCAGGCCATGGCCCCCAGCAACCGCACATTGATGTCTCTCTCTCTCTCTCCCTTCCCTCTCTAAAAATAAATAAATAAAATCTTTTTAAAAAAAGTCTCACAATGCATATTCACTCTACCTTGTTTGCTTTCACCCTATATGTACTTTTTAAATTTACTTTGTGTTACCTTATTTATCACTGTGACAAATATTATATTAGGTTTATAGTGAAAGGCACTTTGTTTTATTCACTACTGTACCTTCAGAAAACAAGAACAATGCCTGGAATTTACCATGTAATCAATAAAGATCTACTGAAGGAAGAATGAGTCCGATTTCAAGAAAGGCTAGAATTAAGGTTTCACACAATGTCATCATTTCCTGGCATTTTGTCCTTCTTTCTGTTGATTAGCTCTGTGTGGATTTTAGTGTCATACAGTCCCTGTAATTATGACATAGAGATGATAAAAAAAAAAAACCTTCTTGTTCTTGATTAAATCTGAAATGAAGAGTTGGGGTCATGCAGACTCAACATGAGGTAAAAGGGAAGGATGGATAGAGAGTTCTCTCAAAGGAAATGTATTTGAGCACTGAAATGTAATGTATACCCCGAGATATTCTAACAAAATTAAAATATAATTTATTTTAAAAAACTCTTTGCTTATATTTGAAGTGGAAGGACACATTTTAGAAAAAATTGTTTTAGCATTTTCTTCAGATATGTTTTGCTGCTCCAAGGATAGTATGCTTTTACAAGTGATTTATTGCTACACTTTTCTAAACTAATATGTAGAGGTGGGGGGGAGTAGAGTAATGCAGAATTACCCAGCCAACATTTTAGCATTGCCAAAACTGAGACACTCTGGCTTAGGGGAATATAGTCACAAGAACAATATGGTTGACTTTGAGACCTTTATCTTTAATGAAATTTTATGGATAACCATCGGGGGATTGTATGAATAATAAAGCCATATGTTGGAGATTAAGGCAAGAGACCATTCAAAATGGCTTTCATTCCCTATTTAGTGCTATGTCTGATCTTTACTGTTCTTTTTTCTATCATGTCTCTTCTTAAAGCCTTGGATAGTTCTTTCTAGTTTTCTAGATGATAGTCAACATATATACTTTGGTTTCTTTTAATCAAATTTTATAGAAATGGTGGAGACCTATTTTTATCAAACTCCTTCTTATAAAATATCTCAAAACAAAAGTTTATACAATAACTAATTGTATAATAAAATAGCATAAAATAAAAATTTTCATTTACCTCATGTCAGAAGACTATGTATGTATTACCAAAAGAAAAGCTTATAATTTCTAAACCTGCTTGATAGTTTTTGTTGTTTCTTGTTTGTATGTTTTTTCCTTTTAATTGACCAGAATTAACCCATTCTTCTCTTCCTAAAAAAGGGCTAGTTTGAACTATGGGTTTGAATTTGGAATACATGTTTGGGAAATTATTTGATAGCTTACTGGTATTTTAATAGCAGTAATCAGTATTACCTTTAGTAACTTGGCAATAAGCCTCAGAGTTTATTGCATTTCTTGAAGCTGTTTATTGCTTCACATACTGGTAACTACTGTTGTTTAAAGCTTAACTATGCAAATGCCATTATTTCCCTGAGATTTTGACAAGTGGAAAGAAACAAAAACAGTGTCATTAAAGTATACTCAACAGTTTCTAGGTGTCATTTGTCTGGGGAAGCAACAGAAACCTGATTGTTGTGGAGAAATGCCTATGGTGAATCCACATTTATTTAGCTACCAAGAATTGGTTGATTTAGAGCTAAGAAAACAATTTGTTTTAGATTAAAAAATAAATAAAGAATGTTTGTATTGGAATAATTACTTAAGAAAATTGAAGGATTCAATGTCTCTTGTTTTAGTTTTGAATACTTATTATTTTACATGGATTCACAAAATCCCGTAACAGTTTTATAAAGAAAATAATGACAAAACGTCTTCATTTAGTAATCTTCTCCACTTACATTTGCCTCATTCACACAACACATATATTTAAAAGCTCTAGATTAAGAAAACATGTTTTAGAGATAGAGGCGGAATTATCTAGCAAGAAAAGTTCAGTCAGCTTTGCAACATAGTTACATTCCCTTCCACCCACCCTGAAATAAAAGTAGTTCATTTTGACTTTGATAAGCAAGTGGTTCGAAAGACCAGCAAAACGTGACTGCCATTATAATTCTCCTAATTTAACCAGCTGGTGCTGGGTGACTTTGAATTAGAAGTCACCTTTGTGAGACAAGAAGAAAAATTTAAAGATTAATGCCAAGGATACCAAGCTGAAAAGACCTAGATATTTATATAAATACCCCTTTAGTTTTATTACTATTAATATGCATATTTTAATAAATACAATCTTATCAAATGCATTTTGTTATTTCCTTTATATACAGCTTTCTTATTTTCCATTTTGCTTCACTTCCCATTGTCTGTCTCCTTTCCTCAAATTAATTCTGCCATTCTTCTTCATTATATAACCCATGCTAACTGTGTTAAATGTCTTTGATTTTTTTCATTGTGGTCATATATAATGATATATAGCATGTGTGAATACATGTATATGTTTACATATATATGCAAACCACACACAAAATACACATATAGCTATTGTCACAAATTTGCATATATTTATTTTGTTAATTTTTTCTTTGAAATATTAAAGAAAAATGTAGGGATATTACAAAAACATTAGAGAATAAATTACCAGCATAATGTCCCATTGCCACCAAACACTTTAATTTGTAATTTCTATAAAAAGCATGGTTATCTACATGTAAATACAACATAACCATTAAAATCAGTAAATAATTTGATGCCCTGTGATGCCATTCAACTTTTGCCAGTTGCTTTAACATTTTAGGGCAACGTGTTACAGCAAAATGATAGATTATATGTGACCTTTAGTTATGCCTCTTTAGTCTCAATCTGAAGCAATCTGTCCTTGAGGCTTTACAAGATTTCAGGTCACTTATTTTGTATGATTTCCCTCAATTTGGGTATGTTGAGGCTTCTGCATGACTACATTTAAGTTTTGAATATTTTGGTAAGAATATCAATGATATGAATATTTCAATACCATGACAACGGTGGTTTAGATGCCATTTCATTTCAATATCATACATGGATTCACAAGACATAATTAGGTTTAGTGACTTTCCAAAAAACAATAACAAAAACATAGCTAATATGTGATAGATCCCATCCCTGATAACTTTTACTCCAAAGCCCAAGATCTTAGCTACCACCTTAATTCCTTAAACAATATTTTCCATTTGAGTGGAATTACAGAGTGTTTTAAATATCTATTGCCTTATCTGATTCTATATTAACTATATAGAATATACAGTTTAAGTGTTATTTACCCCATTCTACAATTGAAATACAGGTTTAGTGACATACTCCAGTTCACCTTGTTAAAAATGAGACAATTAGAACTAGGCCTTCAATCTTATGATTACTAGCTCTGGGTTATTTTTACAAGTGTTTACTTAACCAAAGTATACTGAACATTATTTAACCTTTCTCACTATGTATGTCACAAATGATTAGAATTTTCTCAAAAGCAGGCTTTTTTTATTGCATAGCTTATAACATTTCTAATGCCCAGAATTAGATATTTTGTTTATTTTCATTGCCCAAACTTTTTTTTCCTAGTTCTGTTTGTTTGTTGAACTCAGGATACATATAATAGCAGTTCTGAAGTTAGGTTCTACATATTAAAAGATGATACAGTGAGTAAGAGTTTTAATGGACAATTGGAGTCTGATCCTTATGCTTACTGTATCCTATCATTTTTATGGTAGTTTGGTTTTGTTTTTTGGGTTTTTTTGTCTTTTCTTCCCAATAGCATTGGGCTATTAGCTATATATTTAACTTTGCTTTGTCTGATTCTATTAACTCCATTAATTTGAAAATCTGTTTTTAATGTGCCAATGTCTAGGAAATCTAGTTAGACCAGTATGTGGACTCTGAGTCAGGGCTTGAGCAACCCTTGACTAAAATGCAAGAATTTAAGTGTAGACTTTCAAGTTTATTAGATCTTCATAGTTCTGAGGAAGAAAACAGGACTTTAATATTTTAAACTAAACAAGAACCATCTTATAAAAATGTATTTTAGCTTTAAAATGTTAATGCTTTTCTATTTAGATTATCACCAAATGTTGAATGTTGTAAACTGACCAGAACCAAATATTCTTCCACGAGAATTAGATTATCTTTGGTAACAATTAGGAGTCATCAATAGGGAGTGGAAAGAGTGGGCTAGTGTTCTCTGTCACAACCTTGCTACTGCTTAGAAAAGTATGTCACAAGCCAAATACTGCTACACACAAACAAGTAATATTTTCCTTTTATGTGCCTGATAATATATTTAAGTTCTAATTAAACAGTATTTTAGAGACAGAACTCAATGTTATAGTTAGTGTCAGGCAATAATACATACTGAATCATTAGGTTGAACCCTCACTCTTATGGAATCAACTTCTTGGCACCATTTCAAATGACGAAGAACTCTCTGGTTCTTATACTTTGTTTGTATAATCTACATTATCTTTAACCACTCTTTTTGGCAATTATCACTCATGCATAACATTTATTAATGTAATGAACAAGTGTAGTTGGCCTTAAAGAAATGCTTCTTAATATCCCTTCAAAATGTGTTTTGAGATAAGACATTTACTCTTAAGATGCAGAATAAAACTAACATGCACACACACACACACACCCCCCTTCATCTTTTCTCTCTCAAGGTGAGAATAAATTTAGAGAGATGCACATGAAACATGTAAGAGAAACATCAAGTCAAAATTGTTTTTACTATAAATATAGCTAATTGAAACACAAGGCAAAACTGGTTCACTGTTTTCTTTACTACAACAAACTTACGCTCTCAGCTATAGGAAGTACAATGGCAGGCCCAAACTGTAAGTACTAAGGCATATCAGCAGCAAAGCAGATGCCAGATCTGCCTTAATGGAGCTTACATTCGAGTAGGAGGAGAAGAAATATAACAATATATCAGTGAGTTATGCAGAGTTTTGGAAGGTAATAGATTCTATGAGGAAAAAATACAGAAGGAAAAATGGAGAGAGTATGTGGGGTATTTCAAGTTGATCAGTAACAATTTCACTGAATCTATCAAGTGCAAGTACAAAGACCTTAAGGTTTAGGCCTGCCTAGTGTATTTGAGGAAGAACAAAAATCCTAGTGGGACCACAGTAAAGGAAAAGAGGAGTAAAGTCATAGAAATGAAGTCATCCAATTATGGGGGAAGTATTGAGATAACTACCCTGAGTGAAATAAGGCACTGATAGAAGAATTTTAGTAAAGCAGTGACATAAATGGATGTAAAACAAACAAAAAAAAATCATTATGGATTCTCTTGAGAATAGTCTGTGGTGGAGTCATGTGAGAAATTATGGAAATTAGGGTGTTATTTCAGTAGTCAAGAGGAGGCCTAGAATAATATGCAGGAAATGGTAAGAACTATTTTCAATCTTGTTATATTTTGTAGGTAGAAACTAAGGGTTTGTTGATGATGGAATATAGGAAAGGAGATAGAAGTTAAAACAGGTGACTAAAATGTAGCCTGAGCTACTGGAAAATTGAATTTCCACTAACCAGAATGAAAAGAATGTCAGAGGAAGAGTACATCAATTTTGTACATATTCAATGTGAAATGTCTTTGACATCTAGTAAAAGCTGTTGAATAGACAGTTGGGTATGAGTTAGGAAAGAAGTATGGAATAGAAATATACATTAGAAGTCTTGGCCATTTCTTAAAAAGATTTTATGTATTTATTTTTAGAGAGGGGGAAGGGAGGGGGAAACAGAGTGAGAGAAACAGCACTGTGTGGTTGCCTCTCAGGTGAACCCCACTGAAGACCCAGGCATATGCCCTGACTGGGAATTGAACCAGCAACCCTTTGGTTCTCAACCCACACTCAATCCACTGAGCTATACCAGCTGGGGCAAAAAGAAGTCTTGGCCATTTAAGTATTATTAAAACTTTGAGATTGGATGACATTCTTAAGGGAAATGAATGTAGAAGATGATTAAACATTGATTTTAAGGTGCTAAGGAGATGAAGAGAACCAGGAATGGAGACCAAGGAGAACAGATGTCCTGAAAGCTAAGGGAAGTTTTGGAAAAATTGCTTTAATATTCTAAGTTGAACATTAATTAGGGGCACTGGCTGAGAATAAATATGGGGTAGGATAAGTTGGACACCTGCAGAAAAGATGTTAAATAATCATACAGGAAAGAGGGAGAGGGAATAAAGTATTGCAGCAAAAATGAATTACAGTAGATGGACAGGATTAAAGGTCTCAGTGCATTCTCAGGTATTACAGTGTCATTCTAGACTAGCTGCATTTCCAAGTTTCAGCTCTGTTATATTTGCATATCATTTACCATAATGCTTGATTTTTTAGAAAATTTAATAAACTGAATTTTTAAATAAATAAACTGATTTCAAAATGGAAATTTTGTGTCAGAATCATAAATGACAAAAATAACACTACTTGCCATAAAAAGTATATATTATGTCATATTGAAATATATTTTTAAAAATTAACATTTTGTTAAAGGGCCAACGATTTAACACCAGGAGTTTCCACACACATTTTTGGGAACTCTGCTTTACTGAACTGAGAACTTCAGTACTTGCTCTCAAGTAGTTTAATAACATAAATCAGAACTTGTTTGCCTAAGTGAGAAAGAAAAGATTATCTAAATCCATTGATTTTTATCTATTTTAAAATCCCTAAGGGCAGGTACTTTGTCTTAATGTCCTGTGAAATATGTAGAATCATTCTGTGTGCATAAAGTGTACTCGACCAGATGGCACTTGATGGCTGCATTTGTCTTTAACATGAACAGAATATTAGTTTAGTGAAGATTTGTTTTCTTTTTCAAAATTCGTATTCACCAGTGTCTAAGCACATTGCTTAGTACTTTTATGTCCCTATTGTTGCTTGTAAAAATGGGTGACAAATTTAGTTGCAGTGATTAATTTGGTTGAGCAGACTAGAAAGAGTAGTTGCTTTGATCTTTAGATATTTTTTGTCCTTCAAGCAAAAATTAAAAGAAAAACAAACAACTAGCTTTATCTTAATTTATCATGTTGCTAAACATGTGTCAGCAAACCCACGACTAAATCCCATTAGTGCTAGCTATTCCAAATGAGCTTCATTCAGTTATGTAACCTGACATATATTTAACCTTAGGTTGTTTATCTGAGGCCAAATGAAAAAACAAGAACTGATTGAAACTATTCCTCAACTCACTAGGCACGTGTCCACCTCATGGCCTTTTCACTAGCCACGTTCTCTGCCAGGAATGCCCTTCCCCACTTGACTTGCTCCCTCACCCTTTATAAGTGTTTACCATATTTTTGCATTTTCCTGATAGTTTTCCTGGTAACCTATACATAAGTGAAAACCCTCACCCTGCCCTCCCTATCTGTCCTTCCTGAATTATTTTACATTTTAGTAGCACTTATTTGGATTGGAAACCTATAAATTTTAATAAATTATTTTGTTTTTCTCTGTTTATCTCTGCTACAATATAACCTGGACAAAGGAAGATTTTTTGTTGTTTTTTACTTTGAAGCCCCAGTGTTTAATACAGCCTAGATGTTCAATACATACTGAATTTAATTAATGAGTGAGGACTATAGGTGTTAATATCTTCACTTTGTAGTTGGGTATCTTGCCTGAGAGGAGATTGTACAGTAGGGCTGGAACACAGGTGGCTGGCTCTAGAGCCCACAGAAAAACTTTATGTGAAGCCCAGGGAACACACATGCTACCATGACTTATCTCAGACCTTTAACAAAGGGCTCAGATATGGCCTGACTTATAATATTTTATGTTTATATTTCTATATATAAAAATGTAGAAAATGTTTTTGTACAAAAGATGAGTAATTGTGCTATATGAGGTCTGTCTGGAAAAAGTCCAATTATTCTTAATACAGCCAGAAGGCTTTGTGCAATATCAGCATGTAGGCAGCAGCCAAGGAGAGAGGACTGGAATGAATGCACATGTGTGAACAATGACGACTTCACCATACTAAGTGGGTGCAGTAGACACCATTGAATGAGCATGTGTGGCCATCACATTCAAATGACAGAGTGAGTAGAGCAAAAAATATGCATCAAATTTAGCTTTAAGCTTAACATTCCTCACAGAAACTATTCAGATGATTCAGAAGGCCTCAGCTACTGGTAACTGGTGATTGGCAGCTTCATCACGACAATGCACCCTCTCATGCATCAAATCTCATACAGAGATTTTTGGCAAAACATCAAGCCACCCATGTGACTCAGCACCCTACAGTCCAGATATGGTACCTTGTGTCTTCTGGCTTTTCCCAAAACTAAAAATCACTTTTGAAAGGGTAGAGATTTCAGACCATCGATGAGATTCAGGAAAATAGGATAGAGCTAGTGATGGAGCCTGGGAGAACTGATTGAGGTACCAAGGTTACAGGGCATGGAGGCATCACTGTTCTATGTATAATGTTTATTGTATGTTGTATCCTCTTCAGTAAATGTCTCTATTGTTCATAATGCATGGCTTGATACTTTCTGGACATCATTTGTTATTTTGAAAAATACAAAAATAAGACATACAAAAAATTCCATTATACCTGGCTTTTAAAAGGTGAATCAGTTACTATTATCTAAATAAAAGGTATATCTTCCAATTAAATAAATTATAAAGAACTCTAACTGGAATGGTGTCAGTAAAAGGTAACATAATGGAAATATTTTGTATTTTCCATGCACCTATCAGGTCATAATGAGGCTTAAATAAGAAAAAAAACATGGAGTATAGCTTCTAATCTTAACTTGATTTGCTATTCAATATTACATGTTTGTGCCCATGATTTAGAGAAGCCTGGCTACAATCATTATTAGAGAAAAAACTTTTCTAATGATTTCACCAATATATTTTAGGGCACATATATGCACATGATCAAATATGAATACTTCAAGAATCATCACTTCTGCTGACTTCTCTAATTCTTTTATGTGTTATTTCTTCCTTCAGGTATTGGCAAATAGAGATATATGGCATTTATACCAGAGCTGACACTTCTAATGGACAGATTTAAGAACTTTGTTCTAGATAGTACCATTCCACATGGTTTAGATGACAGAAATTATGAATCCTCCCTAATTACTACATTTGCCACAGATCCTGACATAACAAAAAATTGACTAAGAGAATAACAGGAAGGAAACAATGAAATAAAGATTTCCTCCTAAATCATGGGTCTTTAAGTTTCCAGTATGGACATAACCTCACATACAAATGAAGTAGGAAAATTATTAGCTCTCACAATTCTGAAAACACTAAGATATTTCAAGAGTCAAATAAACTAAAGAAATATTTTAAAGTATCTCAGAGATTGAAAGTAATTAATTTGGCTGAAAAAAATTGATAGTCATCTAATAATTTATCTCTATTATTATTTTAGTGACATAAAATAATGACATATAAATAAAATGACACCACATTCAGAGTGATCTCATCCCATAAAAATAATATTAAATATTAGAGTACATCTGATACATTACAAGAAAGGGTCAACCTTAATTTGGACTTAAAATATTATTATAAAGCTATCTTTTTCAAAATTTGTTTCTTCTGGAATTTATGAAAACACAAAATAATCAATCACCTCTCAAAAAACCCCACATACCAATGAACATACAAAAGAAAATGACAGTATCTATAACAATATTACAGGTGAAAATGATTGAAAGAGAAAAACAGTAGAAATAGTTTAATGTGAGCTTTTTAATGATAAAATACTCTCCAAATAGAGTATAGTCCTGTGTTTCCTGAAAAATTTAACAATTATTATTTGCAATTTCATTTCATCTTTTTTGCTAACACTGTTCTGACAAATAACAACAACAAAAAAAGGCAAGGAAAATACCAGGCATCCACTGCCAACTTCATTTTGTATGCTTTTAAAACATTCTTTTGTTTCTTACTCTCTAAGATTTTCATTGCAATCAATTTAATAAAGTATAATTTTTAGATGATGCGTGGGTCACCGTGGGTCCACGGAATGCTGTGGATGGCTCCTCGAAAAACACGCGAGAAAAACACATGCACAGAGACAAACTAGTTTCTGTGGGGAAGTAGGGACGAAATGGCCACCCCCCCTAGTGGGGAGCTCACTGATTTACAGTCCATACCTGCTTTTATTGGGCTCATTTTGCATAATAATTCAGGTAAAGTACAGTACTCATTAGGGGGAAGTAAGGAACCATAGAAAACAAGGAACTCTGCCGGTCTATTGAGTCGGGGTCAAAGAGCTATAAGACTTTGAGGAACAAACTAACTTCCTCCTTGGACCCTTCTCATTCAACTGAGAGCATTCTACACAAAGAAGGTTTCACAGTAATATATTCTTTCTTAGGCCTGATCACCCAGGGAATCCACCCTTTTCAGCACAGGGCTGCACAACCCTGTCATTGTTTCAGGCTTAGGTGGAGCAGGGGAACTAAGGCAACCAAGAGATAAGATTTTCTCCCAGACAATGAGAACTCAGGCTATGTCAAAGCCAGGGAGTGAGGGTCCATCACCCCCTTTTGCTGCAGCCCCCAAAGTCCTTCTTTTGGGGGGCCTCCCAAAGTGATCGTGCCTGTCTTAGGTCATTCCCCCTTTGGGGAATCTTACCCGTCTTTGGCTAACTGACCAAGCTTTTGGGGGTTCAGTTATGAATAAAGCAGCAGAAGCAGCATTCCTGCCAGGGAGATAAGCTTTTTTCTCCTTGCTGGCTTACGGTTCCAAGGGCGTTCCCTTAGCTTAGCCTAGGTGGGCGTTTCAGCTTCTGATACCAGTCAGGGCGGTTCCCAACATTTAGATTCTGATTTAAATGGAATATCTTGACGAGATTACTGTAGGGAGTTTATTATTTCATCGTATCTGACTGTTTTATTTTATTCCACACTGAATGTGTGTAATAAGGCAATATAACCGTAACCAAAAGAAAGAGAATCTCAACTTGGAAGATGATTTTTGTCATTTTGTCAGTTTAATTAGAAATTAACTGCAGTGAGGGTACAAGAGAGAAAGCAGGGCCATTAGGAAGAAAGCTATTGCTCTAATCCATGAGGAAGATGATAGTAGGGAAGGAATTGATATATAGCCAGATACTGAAGATCTTTTAAAAATAGATCCAATGAGATTCACTGAGACATTACACTGGAGAGTAAGAATGATAAGGTCAAGACACATGGATTGAGTGAGCAGGAGGATGCAGTGACTGCTGTTGACTGAGATAATGAAGATTGAAATCAGCTGGGTGTTTTTTGGGTGAGGGGAAGAGTGGGAGAAAGATCAGGATTTAGGAATTTTAACATTGTTTAATTAGGGATGCATATAATTTATCTAATTGGCAATGGGAGTAAGTAATTGAATATGTCTAAAATTCAGAAGAAAGGGCTATTTTAGAGATATGAGATCCTGAAGCATATAAATAGTAATATTTATTAAAAGCAGGTGAATATGGTGTTATAGACTCCATGTAAAGGACATGTTCATGGAGAAGGCACATTTGTGAGGCACAGATTAAATAAACCTGCAAAGCTTCTCCCACAGAACCTGACACCTTATAAATATTATCTGTTATTATTCAGTTGCCCCTGTACTCTGGGGTTTAAGTATTCCAATAGAGGCATCTAGCCACCCACTAGTTGTGGTAGCTGATACAACTGTTTTATGAACAGGGTTATGTAAAATGCATGCCAAAGCCATCAATCCACCAGTGGAAACAGAGCCTCCCTACTGGTCTGGACATGGGAGTTTACATTCAGGCTTTCAATTGTCCAGTC
The DNA here is from genome assembly GCF_004126475.2 of Phyllostomus discolor. Lineage (NCBI taxonomy): Eukaryota > Metazoa > Chordata > Mammalia > Chiroptera > Phyllostomidae > Phyllostomus > Phyllostomus discolor. The sequence continues at coordinate 139,311,653 of NC_040907.2, forward strand.
ATTGAAAGAAAGCAGCACTACTAGCCCTGCACCAGCTTAAGGGCAGCACCTATTAATCAGGAATGTTAATGTCTCTGCTGGGCCAGTAACCTGTAAATAAAATTTCTCTAGCCATTTCTCAGATATTTCCTTTCTCCCCAGGTCGTACTTATGTAGATCCCTCTCACATCCCTTTTATATCATCTAGGTTTCTGTCTTCACTCATACCTCCCATAATGGAATTTAAGGTCGGGTTCATTGGAAAAGGAAATTAATGAATGCTTTAGAAGATCATATTCCATTGTCCAGTGCCACAAATTAGAGTGTGTGTCTTCATTTTGGGTAAGAGAAGCCCAGAACTAAAAATCAAAAACTATTGATTTTGTCTTCTCTAACTCAAGTAAAAGAAAAGGGGAAGAATAATATTTATTGGAAACTTACAGTGTGGCCAATGTCAGTCTGTGTGCCTCAACATAGGTAATTTAAATTAAACCTCCTAATATCTATTAACTTTTGTATTAGTATAGATTCCATCTTATCAATGAAGAAATTGGGAAATAATCACACAATTAGTAAGTGAAGCCTAGTTTTAAATTCAAGCTTTCTAGCTCTATTATGCATTTCTGACCTGATATATTCTGAGCAGAAAAAGAAAAAAATGGATTAAATGATTTTTCTACACTGTAAACATCTATGTAGAGTTTAACACATTTGTTTAAATTGTAGAGATAGACTCATGCAATTAAATACATAAACCTTAGGAAAATCATTACTGTATTCCCTACCAGGTAACATTAGGTAAACATTCAGAGACATTCTCATTCAATGCCTTCTTTTATCTTATTTTCAGATAAGATAAAATGACAGAAATTCTGGGATCAGATATGGAATTCTTTATTTTACATCTTGCCATTAGCTCAAGTTTTAATCTTTATGCTATAGGAGTATCATGGAGATTCTATGCTGTTAGTTTCAAGGTTCTACATTACACTGTACTGAATAGAAGCCATATCAATTACTTGTTAATTGAATTATGTTTTCTCTCTAAAGGCAACTGATCGAGAAGGAGACCCAATAACATATGCCATTGAGAATGGAGATCCTCAACGAATGTTCAATCTTTCAGAAACGTAAGTTAAAAATAATTTCTGGATTCATTTGTTTTTCTTTTTTAAATGTTAATGTACTAGTAGTAACAGAACAGAGTTCTAATCAGAGGCTTTCAGCTGTTCTTAGTTTAATTTATACATTTTTTCTATAAATGTTAATGAGAAGTTGGGGGGAGTGTATAATTCTGAATCCAAAAATTTTACCAGAGTTTATTTATTTTAAACATTTTTACTAGGTAAAATCCACTGAGGTGGAAACATTTCATTTTGCAGGTGTAACCTGGTATTAACCAGATCCCTTTAAATTTGCTGGCTACTCATACTAGCAAGGACACTTTTATAAACAGTAACTTGGTATTAAATTGTTCATTTCAAGGGAATTTTGTAAGAGAAAGTGTAATTCAAACACATTTAAAGTACCACCAAAGTACATCATTCAATTTTTTAATAATGTAGGTATATTCTAAAAAAATTAACAGAAAAATATTGCATGTACATGCTAAGTTCATTTGTGGTCTATATAAGCATTATTCTACTTACCTCTCTGAAGATATAAAAGATAATGTTTATCGTAACTACGAAGGAAGCTGGGAGCAGACATTAAGAAAGAACTGAGGTTTGCAGAGAGATCATTTGCTTCTTTCTGTAATAGTAAAGTTGCTGTTTTGCTGTCACATGTGGTTGATCCATCTAAAGTTGTATTTGCTACCTGCCTGATGTTTTCAGTGTGGTCATGAATGGTTTTGCTCCCTGAAAGAATGGAAACTTAAACTTAGCCCATGATTACAAAAAAGAAAGATTTTACGAATGAGCTAGACATTGCTTCAGTCTCAGAAACATGTGGTACATGATCTCAAATCAAGGGAATCATGGGTGGTCACTTAGTCTTGTGAGGAATAGATGCAATTTCACATTAAATAAGATGTTACAACCATCAATTAGTATGTCTGAAAACCAGATGTCTCAAACTTTAGACTTCATTGATGAATAAATCTCCATTTAAAAATTGGAAAAACTTAGCTGTTTTGAATACCCCATAAATATATATATAAATCATAAACTAGCTATAATTTATAATCATCATTAAAAAAAGAAAATAAATTTAAAAGGTCACTTTAACAGTAACCAAACCTGTGCAGTACTGGTATAAGAATAGATGTTTATATTACTGGGATAAACTTAAGGGTCCAGAAATAACTGTTAACATTTATGGCCAATTGATTTCCAAAAACAAAGGACCAAGACAATCCAGACAGGAAAGAATAATGTTTTCAACAAATGAAGCTGACAAGCATGCAAAATAATGAAGTTAAATCCATACCTCAGAATATTCCAAAAATTATCTCAAAGTGGATATAACTCTTAGAAGAAAATACGGAAGTAAATCTTTATGATTTTGATTAAGCAATACTCTCTTAGATATGCCACAAAAAAGCACAAGTGATTACTGAGAAGACTGATAAATTGGATTTTAGCAAAATTCGGAAAACAAATGTGCTTCAAAGTATACCATCAAGAAAGGGAAAGACAACTCACAAACCAAGAGAAAATATTTTTAAATAATGTATATAAGGGAAATATATTAAGGAAAAATGTATATAAGGTATTAAAACTAAAAAAAAAAAAACCCATAATCAGTCTAAATAGAAACAGACACATTTAAATAAACATTTCTACAAAGAAGATATATGAAGCCCTGGCTGGCGTAGCTCAGTGGATTGAGTTCAGGCTGCAAACCAAAGTGTCGCAGGTTCAATTCCCAGTCAGGGCACATGCCTGGGTTGCAGGCCACAGCCCCCAGCAACCGCACATTGACGTTTCTCTCTCTTTCTCTTTCTCCCTCCCTTCCCTCTCTAAAAAATAAATAAATAAAATCTTTTCAAAAAAGAAGATATATGAATGATCAATAAACTGATGGAAATATCATAATCACTAGGCACTAGGAAATACAAATTAAAATCATGAGATATCACTTCACACCCATTTAGAATGGCTATAATGAAAAGGAATGGAAGTGACAAGTCTGGATGAGGATGTGGAGATATCAGAATCATCTTATATTTCTGGTGGAATATAAAATTTGCACTCCGAAAAACAACTTGTTATTTTCTCTAAATGGTAAACATAGAGTTACCATATAACCTAGCAGTTCTACTCATATCTACTCAAGAGAAATAAAAAAACATACATCCATATAAATGGTTACACACAAAAAGTTCACAACAGAATTATTGAATATTTAAAATAGTAAAATATGGAAACAACCAAAGGGACAGTCTACAGATGAATGGATTAACAGATACCCACAGGATAGGATATTATTTGTCAATAAAGGTAATGAGGCACTGAAACAAGCTATAGCATGAATGAAAGTCAAGAACATTATGCTAAGTGAAAGAAGTCATTCACAAGAACATATATGACATGATTCCATTTGTATGAAATATCCAGAATAGGCAAATTTATAGACAAAAATAGATGAGTTCCTGAGCTGAGGACCAGGGAGAAAGGGGAGTGACTGATAATGGATGCAGTGATGAACATGTTCTAAAATTGATTGTGGTGTTGCTTGAACAACTCTGAAAATATACTAAAATGTATTGAATTGTACACTTAAATGGGTAAGTTCGATGTGAATTATATGTTAATAAAACTGTAAAGAGAGAGACAAAGAGAAGACAACAGTGAAGATTTTTCACCTGCCCTGGTAAACAGGAACCCCAGGTCTGTCTTTCTCTGTTGATAATTTACATTCTTGTATGTTTCCTTTGATGCTGAAGGATTTTACAGCTGTTAGTTGTGAAATCTGATGAGCCACCAATTTACAAAAGAAATTCCCCCTTGTTCTGTTACCCTAGCAACCATTGCTCTTCTACTTTTCTCATCCTGCTTTTAAAACCAGAGACACCTAGCTGCAGTCACAGAAGTTATTTAAGGTGTGAAAGATGTGCATGCAGCATCCTCTTTGACTAAACTGACCTCAGTTCTTAATACTACAGCTCTTAGGTCAACTCAGACAGCCATTTCCTTAAGTGCAAACTGTTTTCAGGGTGGTAGAATAGAAAATTTCCCCTTTTCCCTTTTAGTTCTTCTGGCTGTCCTAAAAAATTAAATTGAAATGAGACAGATTAATGGGAGAATATAACCAAATTTAATTATGTTTGTACATGTAGAGATTCCATAAGAATATGGGGCCCAAGAACAAATCAGGCAGTTGAGGTTTGTATACTACCTTGAGCAGAGGAAAAAAGGGTGGGATAGTCGGTTGGCACTTCAGGTGTGGGAAGGTAATTCGTATGGAGATGGAATGGGTAAATAAATGTCTGCTGAGCCATTTTAATAATAGGACACAAAGAAGACATTGATCAAATTGGCCTTGCTAGGTTCATTGATGCAGACACCGGCCCTCAGTGTCCACATCATTATGGATGAAATGAGACATTCACACGGACTACAGAGTCTGGTGGTGGAAAAGGGACAGCATGGCTTTTCTCTCAAGGGGCGCAAAAGCCTCGGCCTCTGCCATGACAGGCCTTTATTTCTATCTCTGGGCACATTACATGATGGTCCTCATTTACTATGCACAGGTTCAATTTAGGTGGTTACCTTTTACAGAAAACAAAGGAGCAATGCTACTAATCAGAAGGGAGATATTTACAAATGAAAAGGCAAAAGTGGTTAAACCGGTTATACTCACCCTTGGAAGGTTTAGCATGGTTTTTAGGAAGTTGCTTTGCAGTAAATGTCCTCAATTCAGGGTGAGGGAGTTTTAGCAAAAAGCAAGACTCAAAGTGGCCTAGGCTCATTGCAGGCCTGATTCCCCACAGGAGAACCTATCTGTGGGTGTGGGTCCTGTGCATCTCTGACTGGGAGCTGGGCCCACACCGTGCAGAATAGTCTCCTAAAGTTCATTCCTGCCCATCATACCTAGTTCATGTTAAACCGTAGTTAACTATGATAATAGCTCTCTTCCTGGAACAGGCCCTCTATCTAAATTCTTTTGAGTAGTTAGGAAGAAGTTCAAAGTTTCTTCTTGAGTCTTTTGTTTCTAAAATATAACTACTTAAAATAATCAATCTCCCAAAGAGGCATAATTGGGGTGGAGTATTTTGCAAGGCTTCTTTGAGCGATCATCACTTTGAGTGATGCCTGCAAGGCTTCTTTGAGATCATTCCTGGTTTCAGGTCCAGGAAACAAGGCCCATCGCTTTCTATCTTACACTCATTTTACCTAGGCCTCTTCACTGCTGTGTTCCTATTGATATTTATAGGCTAGTCTGGACCATTAACAATATATTTCAACACATTCACATGGGGGAAAAATTGAAATGTCAATCCCTTCTATCTTTGAAACTTCTGGAGTATTTATATAAATTTGTGCTGCCGCTTCTATATAAATTGTAAGGTTTTGTATAATTCAGGTACTGCTTCAGAAAAGTGATAGCAAGGAAATAATGGTCTCCCTTATTAGGCACTTTGAGTCCTACAAATAGTGTTATTGGTTACATTTTCTTTCTTAAAACAAAGATACATGTCATTGTTTACTTTAACTACTGTTATTTTATACCATGATATAAAGTTTAGCAATAATCATCAGATGATGGTATTATTTTTAACTTTTTCCATCAGAGCAATATACTAAAAATTATTTGTAATTCTTTAAAAACTATTAGTAGCAATGAATAATAATTTTAATGCTAGTGTAGATTTACAAAGTGTTGAATCATTCATTAGTCAGCCAGAAAAGGACCTTACCCTTTGAATAAAAGGCCTTGTTCCTTACAAATGGCAACCATTTGCTGTGAAGACCATTCAATATCATGTATTAAATGACTGGTTCTATATGGTTCTGATGTGTAATGCAATATTTTTTATAATTTTTGTAGTATCTGTGTTGAGTTGCATATGATTCAGCAACTATTTATTCAATAGACATTCACATACAAGTGTACATTTAACCCAGATATAAAGAAACTTTCATTATAAGTATGATGGCCAAATATTTAAATTATTTATTGCAAGAGGTTAAGGAACTTTTATTGACATTAAATTGTAACTAGAAGAACATATTAAAAAACTTTAAAGGAAGTATAGAATAGAAAGCATGAAAACTGAGATAATTAATCCATCCACAATGCTGCAGCTATAATATTTCCTAATAAACAATGCAGTTTGGGAATATGGTTACTTTTTATAGAAGCAGATTTTTAATGCTAGCATATTGGTTTGTTTGGAAGAAAATACTCTCTACTACTTTTTATTCACGCTGTCTAAATAATTTTTGAACACCATTTTTTATGGTTAGGCAATCCAACTCATTGTCTAAAGATCTTGATTTCATAAAACACAGTACATTTCAGGAATATAGCCTGAGGAAATTCTGTTTGATATAACTAATGAAACACAGTCGAAATGTGCATAGCATAAAATGCCATTTCAGAGTTAACAGTTCACTGGCATTTAACAGAATCACAATGTTGTATGATTTCCAATTCATCTACTTATAAAATATATTCATCATTTCAAAAGAAAACCCAAGCCTATTAAACATTGATTCTTTATTTACCCTTTCCCTTATACCCTGGCAACCAACAATTTGTGTTCTGTCTCTCTGGATTTATTTATTCTGGATATTTCATATAAAATGGAATGATGTGTGTGACCTTTTGTATCTGGCTTTTTAAATAAGCCTCATGTTTTGATATGTTGAAGTGGGTGTCAGTTTTTCATTCCTCTTGACAGCTGCATGATATTCCATGGTATGCATATACAACCATTTGTTTATCTATTAATAAACTGATGGACATTTGGACAGCATTTCTAGGTTTTGGCTATTGTGAACACTACTGTGTACATACATGTGCATGTGTTAAAGTATCAGTTTTCAGTTCTTTCAATTATATACTCAGAATTGGAATTATTAAGTAATACTGTAATTCTACATCTACTTTTTGAGAAACTGCCCAACTGTTTTTCACAGTGGTTGAACAATTGTACATTCCTACCAGCAATATGCAAGGGTTTCAGTTCTTCCATGTCTTTGTCAACATGTTATCTTCCCATTTGTTTGGTTTTGTTTTGTTGTGTTTTGGTTTTGTTAATTATGGCCATCCTAGTAAGGTATGAAATGATATTTCATTGTAGTTTTCATTGATGACTAAAGGTGTTAAAGATCTTTTCATGTGCTTGTTTGATATTTGTATATGTATTTGAAGCAATATCTATTCAAATCCTTTGCCTACCTTTTAAGTGAGTTGTTTGTCTTTTGGTTGTTGAATTGTTAGAATCCCTAATATATTTGTGGAACCAAACTCTTATTGGATAGATCTTCTTCTATTTTATAGTTTTATTCATTTTATTGGTAATGTCCTTTAGTGCACATAATTTGTAATTTTTATGAAATCTAGTATATCTATTTTTTCTTTGGCTGCTCATGCTTTCAATGTCATATTTAATCATGAATTTTCAAATGCAGAATCATTAAGATTTTCCCCTATGTTTTTGCTTAAGTTTTTTATGGTTTGAGTGCTTATATTTAGATTATTGTTTCATTTGACTTAGTTTTTACATATAGTGTAAGATAGTCCAATTTCATAGTTTTGCAGTTTCCAGTTGCCCCAGCACCATTTGTTGAAGGGACTATTCTTTCCCTATTGAATGATCTTGGCATCTTTTTCCAAGTCAATTGATCACAAATGTGTAGGTTTATCTCTGGATTGTCAATTTTATTCTGTTCCCCAGTACACATGAGCACTTTGGAATGCCCTAATTTCCCAAGGAACTGTCCACTCAGTTTTCTTTTCCTCCAGGCTTTTGGAGCTGTATTGTATGCCTATTGTATCTTCTGCCTTGGGTGGCTTTGGGTTTCTCCTTTGCTTAATGTTTCCAGAAATACCCACTGCTTTTCTTCCTTGAGTGAGCTATGAGTTAGGCAAAACAAAAGTCCATGCATTGTATCTTCAGACAGGCTTTAAATTAACTGAAAGAGATAAACACAATTCTTTGGGAATAAGGATAGATCTGCTCCTTTTAGAAACAGGGACCAGAATGTCTCCGTAAAGAATGTTGACTGCCATCTTCAAGGCTAGTCTAAGGCAGGGAGTGGGGGCAAAGACTAGTAAAAATGCCAAAAAAGCTTTCCCATCATTTTAAGTTGGCTTTTTCTTGATCTGCCTTTATTTGGTTGCTGTCACCCTTTGACTGTTTCCAGAGTCTATCAAAGTTGGTTGTGCCACTTTCTGCTTCATTTGTCAGTGTTTTTGTGGAGAGACCCTCTCTTGGAGCTACCTACTTAACCATTGTCACTGATATCACTCTTGTGCAATACATTTTTAATCCTGTAAAATTTAAGTAACACTATTATTGATGTTCTATTAGAAGCAATTCTTACATGTTTTTAACATACCTATAGCTCGGTATATCCTGCTCCATAACATCAATCCAACACATAGTAGGACTCCTCCTTGACAATCATTTCTGGAATTTCATGAAAGGATGCTTTTGTGCACCTGTAAACTAGTCTTTCAGCAATGAATCCAAAAGACACTAGCTATTCTTTCTTCCCTTCTCCCTGTCCAAAATTCCCATCCACACCTACTACATTGGGACACAGGTACATGTTATCTTAGGCAAAGGACTACTTCCATAATAATCACCAGTCCATGAAAAATTAGCTGTTTATGTATAATATGTCTCTAAGTGGAAGTACTATTGATATTTCTATTGATTTTCTAATTCAGTTTACAAGAAAGAATATAGAGTCTTGATCTTAAACCTGAGATGAAAAATGAAAAACAATAACTCAATTTGCTTCTTTCTTTTATTATGCTATGATTAGGTTTGCAGATTTCCTATTTCTTAAGTTACTTGTGCATAAGTCTCAGAAGCAATAAATGTCTATGCTTCTCTTTGAATGGTATTTTGGAATGAGATTATCTGGACCATCTGTGGTGTGGGAAGTTGATCCACACCTGCTTGTTGTGAATTACCCTAGGAATTGGTTTTTAGTTATTTCAACAAAACATTTAAAAATGTACAAGAAGCAAAGTCAGTTTTTTTTTTCATAGCCATACCATATGTTCAGAACATTTATTAAGTCTATATCAACAGCAACAACAATTGAAGAGTTACTGAGACTCTGACTTTCATTCATTAGTGTTGACTTTCAGTACTCAACTACCATATGGGGTGTTAATTGCTTAAACTCCCCTATAACAATAAAAGAAATTGCATTAAAATGAAAGCCCTTTATCAGAAGAAATAAATTATGTTTTTTATTAACTTTTTAATGTTTTGTTGTATTAATATATCTCTCCTCCATAGTAGATGCTTTTGTGCCTTTAGTTAAAATGTTATGTACAGTGTCAGGTTGTAATATCTAATGTGTAATACTATATAATATCTGCATAAATGTAGAATTTGTCTCAGAGAGAATTGTAAGTGACCAAACTGGTATAAAACAAGTTACACTGGAAAATAAAGACATTAATAGTTGGAAACATTTGTGCTCAATAGCAAATAGCAGTATTAAAAATATTTAAAGTATGAGAATTTTCCTGAAGGCTGTTCATCTCCCATTATACATAATAAGTTAAATTAAGAAACACCTAACTTTCAAAAAATGATAGAATAATGCTAAAATTACTGGTGTATTGACAAAAGAGTATGTTTTATAAATTATAAAATGAAAGAGTAAATGCTTATAAAATTTATTTAAAAAGAATGAAAAATATGGAGTCTAATTCATTTTCTAAACAATTGTAATTACTTAAATATGGTTATAATAGAGAATAAAAAGAAATATTACAAAGATAACCATATTTATAAAAGTTTTAATAATCCACTGTATATTTTCTGTATTTCTACAATAAACCTGAATTATTTTGAAATTACAAGGGAGGAAAAACTAAATTTTAATCAATAGAATTTGTCAAAGATGGAATTTACATGTTTGCATTTTGATAAAGGACATTTGATAAATGAATTGGAAGATGACACAGGTTACTTACAAGAAATGATTCCTTGACTCAGAGGATCATGAAACTGCTCTAATGGCATCTTTACCTTTGAAATAATCACCAACAAGGTAGAAATCTTTCTTCCTGGAGTGAATTGTGTATAGTTTTCTCTTTTCTTGGAGGATAGAGAACTAAGTCAATTATCTCGTTCCCTTTGGTAATTTTTCATTCTTGCTAAGAAATGCAACAGCCTTAAAAACCTTTTTACAATTTTCAACATGAATCCTAGATTCATACATTTTAAATACTCAAAATGTGTTTTCTGAAGGGGAAAAAATGTAATAGTAGTTCTGGATAGCAAGAAGACTCCCTGGGATAAAGTTTGTTCCTGTCTTAATTGTTTGTTTGTTTTCTCTGTCAATAGTACTGGGATTCTAACCTTAGGGAAAGCACTGGACAGGGAAAGCACCGATCGCTACATTCTAATCGTTACAGCATCGGATGGCAGGCCAGATGGGGTGAGTACTCTTTCTAGGAAGGGGCTTTAAAAGTACTAAAGAGGGGTAGGGTCAGGGGTGGGAGGTGGGGCTGACTGGGGGGGAGGCAGTGGTTGGGGGAAATTGGAGACAACTGAACTTGAACAACAATTAAAAGAAAAGAGTCTGAGAGAATCTTGTAGTTTTTACACTCTACAAGAATTTATCATTATCATGAAATTATGAATTAATCTCTTTATCTGGAGCAACTACTTATAACTTACTTGGGGAAGTGTTCTTTTCTCCAATAGACTCTTTTAATAATAGATGAACCTACACCCAATCTGTTATGGTGTTAAGCAACTTTTGCCTTGACAGAATAAATTCTTGTGTTTTACATTCTCATCTAATTTATGCAAGAAACAAAATCTAACTTATTCTAAGAAGAATTTGATTCTGTTCATCATTAATAGCACAGTGCTCGGGGAATTTTACTATGTTGGAACCTTTCTCCTTCAATGTCACTTTTGTTGGGTGGGGAGGTATTATAAAGGAATTTGTAGATAAATATATTTCATCACTCAGGAAAACAAGTTTATTGATTCCACAGCAGCACTCAGTGTGCCAAATAATCCTTGATGATTGAAGTGGTCTAAAGGAGACCTTAAACATAGAAAAGATGAATTTTATTTCCCCTGGACCTAAAAATTAGTTTTCAGAATAAATGAATCATTGAATCATTCTTAGTTGTTTTAAAAAATTTAACTGTATTCCTCAAAAAAACTCCAGCCACAATTACCAGTGTTCTGACTGTTCAGCATTGTAATGTTCCAATTTTGGCAATATATCATTAGACATTTATTTTTCTCCACTCTGTGGTTGTTGTTTTTTCTTTCTTATATCAAGTACTTCTGGGCCAACTTAGGACTGTTCTCTGGAAATAATTTCAAATTTAGTATAGGTATATAGGTAATAATTACCCAATTCAAATGGTGACAAATCTCTAGTTTTCTTAAAATGACTTCTTGGATCTATATAATAAATTGTTTAGGGGGACACAATGTTCTTCTTACACTTATTTGAAGAGGAGTGATAAGGAAAAGTTTTCCATGATAAAAGCATATCAAATTTATATCTGGACAGTTTCATCACCTTAATTAAAATTCAGAAACAGACATAATTAATTAAATTCGTTAACTACCATCTGCCAATTATAAGCTATCTTCCATTTTTCATACATTAGAAGAACAGCCAAATATAGAAAATAAAATATTCAGAAGTTTTAGTAAATAGTGGGGTCAATATAAGATATTTATATATTAGGTGAGTAAAGAAAAATAAAATCTAAAATTAATTTATATATGCACAATATGGTTGATTAATACAGTGTGCCTATGTTAAATGTATGTAACGAAGTCAGTGAGAGTCTCAAGAAAAACATAATTGAAGAACTTGGCTTTTGATGAAAGTTTAGTGGGTAATTTGGCAAGGAAATAACTGAGGGGAAACATTCTAAAAAGGAGGAGGAACTATTCAGCATACAGTACGGGATATAATTAGAGTGAAGTAAATTTAACAAGGAGCATTCAGGTTAACCATTAGGGTAGAAAAAATAAATTAGAATACATAGCGTTGATATATGTCACATTATAAATCAGAAATTAATGTTAGTAATATTAGCTGAGACCTTTTAAGCCTGGCCTTAAAAACGACACTTCTTGCCCTGGCTGGTGTAGCTCAGTGGAGTGAGCCTGGGCTGCGAACCAAAGTGTCGCAGGTTCGATTCCCAGTCAGGGCACATGCCTGGGTTGCAGGCCATGACCCCCAGCAACCACACACTGATGTTTCTCTCTCTCTCTCTTTCTCCCTCCCTTACCTCTCTAAAAATAAATAAATAAAATCTTAAAAAAAACACTTCTTAGGCAAAGAGAACAGATTAAAAAGAAATAGTGTATTAAAAACATCTAGCGTAGTCTCAATCTACTAATTTTGGTTTTGTCCACATTGAAAACTAAAAATAAGTTCTTGGTTAAAAGCAGTTTAGTTCCTTTTAAAGCATTATTTTCAGTTATTTATTTATGTATTTTGATTCCCCTTGGCTAGGTTATTTAGCATTTCTAGTTCTCAATTTTTTTCTTCTTATAATCATTATAGTCTCATTCAGCTTTAAAATTCTGATCTTTTTAAGTAGATTTGTTTTATTTTCCAAAAGTTCATAGTGAGAGAGTATCAGTAGACGAGAAAAACATTTAGGTTTCAAATAAAAGAATCATCAGTAGGTGTTACCATTTATATAATTTTGTGGGTGGACTTATATGTGGGCACATGTAGCAGGCTCCTAAAGAAGAAAGTGATTACGAAATAATAATTTTTCATGTCTTTAAAACACATTTCTTATCAAAACATTTAAACATGTCCTTTGCAAAGCTATAGTGAAATTAATGCATTATCCTTAAAACTTATGGGTCTCAAGAAAGATATTTAATAAGCACAATTCCCAGGTGGGTATATTTTCTTAAATCAAAATGATTACCAGCAATATGTGTGAAACATATTGCGAAGCTATAATTTGAAAATTTTATGATAAGAAACCCAGTCTCCTACCACTTCAAAAAAGAGGTTAGGGAAGAAGAGAGCTAATATTATATTGGTCATTACTAATTTCTTATAGGCAATATTGAGAAAATTTTATCTGGCATTCTTATATTTTCCCCTTTTTTTCTAAATTTAGTTTGTCAATAGTAGTTGGAAAAATCTACACATGTAAATTAATATTTCATGTAATGTATTACTGTAAAAATGTAAATTTCTTCAGTTATGATTCCAAATAAAATCATATTTTCTAGATTTTAATTATTCACATTTGAAATTACTTGTAAATTTATGAAGGAAAACATTCTTTAACAAGGCTGCTACTATTCTTTATTCTGATATTTTCACATTTTAGCTGAAATAGACTTTGATTAAAGTTTTATGTATTCTAACTTTTTTCCAGTTATATTTTACCTAATTTGTTTCTGATAATAGTAATTAGGGCAGCTCTCAAATGCCTTTTTTTGTTTTGAAGGAATATATATTTCACTTCCTCTTTTAAAAAGCTTTTGTACATTATTTACTTATAAGTTAAACTAAGTCCAATCAATATGAGCTAAAAAAACATTTTATTGAAAAATCTGGGCAAACTTTATGAAATTTACAGTTATAATTTGATTATCATTTGAAGGAGGAGTTTTTTTCTTAGCCTTTTTAAGGTCCCTAGCTGGGTCTGAAAACTAAACTGACAAAGATAGATTAACAGAAGAATGCATACAAATTTATTTAGTATGTTTTACATGACATGGTAACCCCCTATAATGAAATGAAGACCCTCCCAAATGGTGGCTACCTGCTTTTATATTAGTTTGAGCAAAGAGAAGCAATTGTGGAAAAGTGACTAAACTATTTATGGATACTAAAGGATGATTAAGATTATTTTAGCAAGGACTGCTAGTTTAGCATTCTCTTGCTCTCAACCTGTCACTCTTGATGATAATAATATTGCTTTCATTCTGGTACAGAAAGGGCATCTTTCACCTAGGAATTTCATATATGGCTTAAAAAAAAAGAGTCACAATGTTCTTCCTGTATTCACTGCTTTCCAAGCGCCTTCAATTCAAAATAATGAATATGCCCAAGTACAATAATTGGGGGTGACATGCTCTGAACTCCTTCAACAATCAATGACAGCATTAGCCTTTAGGAATGTGGCTATGATAACAAGAAACCCAAACAACAGTAGCTTAGGCAAAGCACACTTATTTGTCTCAAATTAAAAGAAATCTAGAAGGGACGGAAAGGGCTTCTATAAGAGCTCAATACCATCTGGATGCCTGCCCTCCATTTCCTGCTCTGACATTTATAGTGTGTTTACTTTCCTATTCATTCTCATTACCTAATATTCTGAAAATGGTATTGCAGCTCTAAGCATCTATTCTTCATTCCAGAAGAGCAAAAGGTAAAGATGAATACCAGATGAGTCTGCCCTCCTTTGTCCATGGAACCAAAATATTTTCAGAAACTACACCTGGTCTATTTTCTCTTACATCTTATTATCCATAAGTAGCCATGGCAAACTAAAAGATAACTAATAAGTAGGCCTTTTGGATTGTGGTTATGTCAATCAACTAATAGCACAGCGAAAGATATAAATATGCAAGTCGAAACAAAATATAAATATTCAAATAGTCAGAATTTTTTTTATTTTTTAAACAAACTTACCAGTTGTCAATTCCCAACTGGAAAGCACCCATATTCAAAATATGGAGTTGCTCTATAGTGTAGATATTTCTGACCAGATTCCATGAGTTCATCAATGTTGTTTTCCCCCTTAAAAGATAGGATAGATAACTTGGTTCTATCATGGGTTTTGCTGTCTGAAAAATATGTTTGAAATACTTGATTATAACTTCTACAGCGAACACTTAAAATGTTTCACAGTTTCAAATTGGCAGTAAACTAACCTCTTTGCTTTGACCATGAATAATGATTCTCAATGTCTTTTAAATATGACAATATAAATAAACAATTAGAATCTAGAAGTTGAATATTTTAACTATTCAATATAAATTTAGGAAACATTAATGAAGAAAAATATTTATGCAAGAAAAACTGTGTGTGAAATTCAAAGCTTCAAAAAGCTTTGAATTTCAATATAGTTTGTTTAATAAATTTTAGACTATAATACAATTGGTTACGTATGTATTTTTTCCACTCTACCATTTACAGTGTTCCAAATATATATATTTTTCTGGTATTTTTTGAAAACAAAAACTGTGATAGATTTATTTGGGTATATGCTTTTACAAAAAGAAATAACCATGCAATTTTAAAAGAGAATGAACAACTTATTAATTCTTTCTGAAAATCACAGATTTCTATTTCTTGGTTCAGAATAAGAGGTTAATATTTTACTGTTTTTTGAAATAGACCTTCCAGAAGATTTTTCAACATTGGTATATAATCTTAACCAAATGAGAATCTCTTTCTAATAAGAAAAAAAAACATTCTAGAGGGCATTGATCCATATTAAAACATATTGCCATCTCTCTGAACCAATCAAAACATTCACATGTTCACATTTTACAACTAACTCAATAACTATTTCAGTAGATTTAAAGGAATAGAATCTAATGTGTAGCTCAGAAATCCCCATGTTTAATGATTAACTAAATGATTTGGATGTAAGTTGTCTTCAGGGCCACTTTCAGAAATACAGAAGCAAGGAATTGTTCTGTATGTTTATTACATTATATTTCTGCCAAAGATATGTAAATATTCTTTATATTATATAAAATACACTATGATATGAAGAAATACAAGGTCTGTCTGTAAAGTACCCAGTCATGTAATATGAAAAATAGAGACTTACTGAAGAAGTATAATAAAAACATTGTACATAGGACAGTGACACCTCAAAGTAGGTACCTTGGGGCCTCATATAGTTTTCCCAATCCCTGTCAGCTACCCCAGAGTATTTTCTTGAATCTCGTTTACAGTCTGAAATCTCTTCCCTTCAAAGGGGATAGCCTTCAAAGGCTATTTTAGTTTTGGGAAAAGCCAGAAGTCACAGAGGTGTCAAATTTGGGCTGTAAGTAGACTGTGTCATTTGGGTGATTTGATGTTTTGAAAAAAAACTCTGCATGAGATGTGATACATCAGCTGGCACATTGTCATGATGAAGCTGCCAATCACCAGTTGCTCATAGCTGCAGCCTTCTGAATCGTCCAAATAGTTTTTGAGGAAGAATATTCAAGCTTGAAGCTAAATTTGATGTCTATTTTATGTCCCTTGCTCAGCCATTTTGAATGTAAGGGCCACACAGTACACATGCTTGCTCAATGGCATCTACTGCCCCCAT
This sequence comes from Phyllostomus discolor, assembly GCF_004126475.2. Lineage (NCBI taxonomy): Eukaryota > Metazoa > Chordata > Mammalia > Chiroptera > Phyllostomidae > Phyllostomus > Phyllostomus discolor. The sequence continues at coordinate 139,328,069 of NC_040907.2, forward strand.
TGACTAGTACACTGAAGTCATCATTGTTCACACATGTGCATTCCAGTCTACTCTCCTTGGCTGTCAGGTTACATGCAGATGACATGCAAACTGTTCTTGTTATTTTAACAATGGCTAGTATTTTTTCTGGACAGACCTGCTGTACATCTATATGGCTCATAAAAGTGATCCCCTATTAGCATCAAGATGATAGGCTTTTTATTTAACTTCTCAGTTTATTTAATGATCCAGTTTTCTTCTTCATTACCCAGTTACCGTCTATAGCACAAGTGGAAAACACAAGGCCCATGGGCCAAATCTGGCCCTCCACTTTGTTTTATCCGGCCCGGCACCTTGTTTCTACCTGGCAGCAGCACTGAGCTCCTTGCCCCTAGTTAAGGAGTAGTTACATTTATACAGTCCTGAAAGTACATTTGGCCCTTTGAAGGAAACTGCGAGGCTGATATGGCCCCCTGTGAAAATGAGTTCGGCACCCCTGGCTACAGTTTTGACCAAGGACCAAAAATAGTTTCCAAACATCCTACTCCACAGTGTCAATAAGGGAATTTTGAAGAATAGGATAAAAACCAATAAAGTGAATTGGCAGGGAACAATGGATAGGATGTCATTGAAAGGATCAGGCAGCTTAAAGGAAAGTGAGTAACCTCTAGAGTGGCTACTCTTATAGATTTGGCTCTAGGCTGTGAATTTTACCTTCTTGTTCACCCTCAAGCAAACTGGGAACTACTGTTAACTATAAAAACCCATCTTTTTACTGGTTTTAACTCTAACGCAACCCTTAAAGAAATAACATTTGTTAAACTGCTTTTTGTTATGAAAGCTATATAGCCTTTTCAGAGAAAATTTGAAAGATATATATATAAAATAAAGGAGAACATAGAATTATCTGTATTTTATCTATGAGATAACATTTGATTCTATACTTATCCATATACATCTACATACAAGTGTATGTTTCTGTGTGCACGTATTTTAAATTAAATCATGTAATAGAGATACACGCACCAAAAAGTACACAAGTCATAATTGTGTAGCTTAATATATTTTCAAATAGTGAACACAGCTGTATAATTAGTACTCAAAACAAGAAGCAAAAATTAATTAGGTCCAGAAGACCAGCTTTACTCCTCTACCTTCTACACGCAAGTTATTCCAGCCTGATTTCCATCACAATGGAGAGATTGACCAAACATTAAAATTTACATACTTGGGCCCTGGCTGGTGTGGCTCAGTGGTAGAGCACCAGCCTGTGAATCAAAGAGTCCCCAGTTTGATTCCCAGTCAGGGCACATGCTGAGGTTGCGGACCCAGGTCCCCAGTAGGGAGCACGTGAGAGGCAACCACACATTGATGTTTCTCTTCCTCTCCATCTCTCTCCCTTCCCCTCTCTAAAAAGTAAATAAAATCTTTAAAAAATAAAATAAAATGCACATACTTGGGCTCATATAGTATGTATTGTGTTGTGAGAAACTTATAGTGTGTACTTCTTTTACTCAATCTTATGTTTATAAAATTCATCCACATGATTACTTGTAACTATAGTTCATTCTTAGTACTATATATTATTCCATTGTATGTCTAAAACACAATTTACATAATCACTGGTGGGCAGTTAGATTGTTTCCAGGTATAGACTATAAGCACTGTTCTCATCATCTTTGACACATCATTAAATACAATTTTATTGGACTTTTCAATATAGTAATATGTATAAATCATACTGAATGTGATATAAATTTCATAAAATAAGTTTACTGATGTAACTAGGACACAAATAAGCCATTATCAATACCTGAGAATTCACTGCTGTGCATGGTAATTTTTAAAGGACTCTTGGGCATTATTTATGAAGGCATTATAAAGGCTTGTAATAAAGTTATACTGCTCAAAAGAGGACTGATTTTTGCTTCTGTGAACATAGGGGCAGATCGCCTTGATCCAATCAGAGTTCAAATGTTTGGTTTTAATCTGAATGAGGGCTGGCCTAGACCTCATGCACCATGGCTCATATAAACTGTAAGCATTCAGATATTCCAACAGAAAGGTTGGGCGTTTTCCAGGACCTCATTTCCATGTTAGTTAGGTAGCTGTCATCCCCATGATAGCTGTGACACCTCTTTGGATTCACTTCCCCTTTATCCTGAGCTTTTCAGCCTTTCACCACATATCACTTACAAATTAGGACAAATCCTGTCTATAATTTTACAAACAGAAGTTGGGTAATTCTATTGTGCAGATTCATTCTGGTTTTTTTTTCCACCTACTTTGTATTTACATCTTATTAAATATTTAATATCATAGCACAATGGATTTTTCATTTTCCAGCCTGTGGTCCATTCTCTCTCTAGTTTTGGCCTCTGCCTGCAGTGACCTGCCCCGTACTGTGACAGAGCCAGGTGAGGGTATGTGCTGTGCTCAGGCTTTGATCAGAGAGAGCAGTTTTCAGCTTGAGTCACATATGAGTATGTTCCTTGATTGTGTGTATGTCGTTGACCCACATACTATTCTCTGGTTGCAGCAGGCCAGGGGTTTACCTTTAACCAGGTATCACAAAGCAGTTATTACTAGCAGGTTTATCTGCTTATCACTCCTTAAGGTATATATTTATAAGGTAATTACTTAGTTAGTGGGACACATGGTCCTAGATGTGAACCCAGAAAATTACTAACGTAGTGTTTTCTGGCAGCATTTGCTTACTTGAAAATCCTCAGCTGACAGGCAGTGCTATTTTATACTGTACTAGTATTACTTTTAAACATTGAAAAACTTAAGTGGTAAAAACTACAGAAATGTTACATTTTAGAGAAAAAAAGAGTGTGTATATAAACAAAAGCTTACCACCACCATGAAATGTGATCAAGACAAATTTAAAATCTACATATGAGTGAAATCATGTGGTACTTGTCTTTCTCTCATGGGCTTATTTCACTTAGCATGAGGCTCTCCAGGTCTATCCATGCTGTCATAAAGGACAAGATTTCCTTCTATTTTATGGCCAAGTAGTAGTATTGTATAAATGTACCACATATTTTTTTTTATACATTCATCTACTGATGGACACTTGGGCTTCTTCTAAATCTTGGCTATTGTAAATAATGCTGCAGTGAATATAGGGGTGCAATTAACAGAGGGTTTCTTTGGATAAATTCCCAGAAGTAGAATCTCTTGTTCATATAGCAGTTCCATTTTCATTTTTTTGAGGTAACCCTATAATGCTTTCCACAGTGGCTACACTAGCCTGCATTCCCACCATCAGTGCATGAGGGCTCAATTTTCTCTACATCCTCTCCAACACTTGTTGTTTGTTGATTTATTGATGATAACCATACTGACAGGTGTGAGGTAATATCTTATTGGGGTTTCAATTTGCATTTCTCTGATGACTGGTGACATTGAGCATCTTTTTATATGTCAATGAGCCATCTGTATGTCCTCTTTGAAGAAGTGTCTATTGAGATCCTCTGACCATTTTTTAATTGGATTGTTTGTTTTCTTTTGGTATTGAGATTTGTAAGTTCTTCATAAATTTTGGATATTAATCCTTGGCAAAACTGTTCTCCCATTCAGTGGGTTGTCTTTTCATTTTGTTGATGATTTCCTTTGCTTTGCAAAAACTTAGTTTGATGGAGTCCCATTTGCTTATTTTTCTTTTGTTTCCCTTGCCTGGGGTGATATATTAGAAAAAATATATTGCCTATGAGAAATGTCTGAGATTTTACTGCCTGTGTTTTTTCTAGGATTTTTATGGTTTTAAGTGTAGGTATTAAGCTTTTAATCCATTTTGAGTTTATTCTTATGCATGGTGTAAGAAGGTGGTCTACTTTCATTTTTTTTGCAAGTCTAACATTCCTAAACCCATTTATTGAGTAGATTATCTTTACTGCATTGTAAGTTTTTGCCTACCAGTCAAATATTAATTGATTATAAAGGTGTGGGTTTATTTCTAGGTTCTGTATTCTATTCCATTGATCCATATGGTTGTTTTTATACCAGTATCATACTGTTTTGATTATCATGGTCTTGTAGTATAGTTTGAGATCAGGTAATATGATTCCTCCAACTTTGGTCTTCTTTCTCAAGATTGCTGTGGCTATTTGGGATTTTTTTGTGGCTCCATATATATTTTTGCAATATTTGTTCTAATTCTTTGAAATATGCCATTGGTATCTTTACAGAAATTGTGTTGAATCTTTAGATTGCTTTGGGTAGTATGGACAATTTAATAATGTTAATTTTCCCTATCCATGAACATGGTATATGCTTCCATTTATTTGTACCTTCTTCAGTTTCTTTCTTCAGTGTTATAATTCTCTGAGTATATGTCCTTTATTTCCTTGATAATCATTTATTACCAGGTATTTTATTCTTTTGAAGCAATTTTTAGTGGAATTTTTTTTCTTAGTTTCACTTTCTGATAGTATATAAAAATGCAACTGATTTCTAGATATGTATTTTCTATCCTGCTACTTTACTCAATTTTTAACACTTCTGGTATTTTCTGTTTTGTTGGAATCTTACAGGTTCTCTATGTACAGTGTCATGTCATCTGCAAATAACAACAGTTTTACTTCTTTCTTTCCAATTTGGATGCCTTTCATTTCTTGTCTGAATTTAATGAATGAAATGAACAAGTAAAATTGAAATAGATCCATAGACTGAGAATGGCTTACAACTTTTGGAGTGGGGTGCTGGTGGCTGGGTAGGTGGTTGGAAGGATTGAGAAAAAAGGAAAAGAGAGAAAAAACTAATGTACACATACAACAGTGTAGAAATTGATGGGGGGAGGGGAAAGTTGAAAGGGGCTGCAGAGGGATAGATGATGATGGAAGGAGACTTGACTTTGGGTGTAAACGCCCAATACAGTGCACAGATGATGTGCCGTGGAATTGTACACCTGAAATCTGTAAAATTTTGTTAACCAGTGTCACCCCAATAAATCTGATAAAAAGACAAAAAAGAAACTATTGTACTGATATGAAAAAAGTCTCTAAATTGTGTTTATTAAATGTAAGAGGTATATAATATCTTTACTATTTTTTTGAAAAATAAAACAAAAATATATATAAAAAGCAAAAAAAATATATAGGTAAAATCAGTTTCTAAAAGTTAGCCTCCAAAAAATACTTGATATTGAAGAACTATTCACTTTAATATCATTGCTTGCTTTTTCCATTTGTTTTTTGAGGTTTTGAAAGTTGTAAGTTTTTTCTTTTTTAAAATTTTTGGAAAACTAAATAATGGAGATAATAATGAGATACTTTTCAGATAGACAAATGTCACAATGGACTATTAACTGACATCCAAATAAAAATAATTTCTCTCACATTAAATTCCTTTTTTCTCTTTAAGACCTCAACTGCCACAGTGAATGTGGTGGTGTCAGACGTCAATGACAATGCTCCCATGTTTGATCCTTACCTGCCTAGGAATCTGTCTGTGGTGGAAGAAGAAGCCAACGCCTTTGTGGGTCAAGTGAGGGTAAGTGGAATATGTTTTAAATGATGGAGCATCAGAATGATTGGAAAGCAATCCATGAAGGCACTTCGGAATTATGTAAGATGATACCCGAGTGCACACATTTTCAATCGCTGGGCTGGATACTCTTCATGATTTTTTTAAAATCATATGTCCATTTGGATTTAAACTTTTAAGCTCATTGGTTTACATTTTATAATCATTGTGTAATTGAATGCTGATTCATTGAAGAGTATTCTTTTCTTATTTACTATACATTTTTATTTTCTGGAATTATGGTAAAAGACTTTAAAATAAATATGTAACTAGCTATTCCACTAAGTATAAATTTGGTAATGTGTACCTCAAAGTACAATTGTTTCTATGTAAATTCATTGGTGTATAAATAAGTATTTAACATCTACTATGTACCTTATATTAATATATCACATACAACCTTTGTCCAGTATACTCAGCACTCATTACTAGGCATGTTTTCCTGATTTCTAACTGGACATAGTAGCCAGTTCTGTTGTCCTATTGATGAAAACATCCTGGAGTTTTTTGTTTGTTTGTTTGATTGTTTTTTTGACAGACACAATACTTCGTAAGTTAGGCCATAGTTAATGGTCTAAAAGTCATAAGATGAGGGGAAAATTTTAGGATGGTGTACATATTTTGAGATATTTACCTGAGCTAAAGAAGATTTTATATGGCTTCTGAGCAAGGAGGGCATGTCCTCTGGGAGGACTAAGTCACACAGGTGTCTTGAGTCTGTTTCAGAACCCTATCTCTTCCCTTTAAGGCCTTGAGTTTTAAATAGGAGGTTTGCTGGCACTTTGAAGTAAGACTTTACTTCAATTCAGCTACTTGGACTATGAGACAGAGAGTCTGGTTTCCATTCTAATATTCTCTCTATCTGTAAAAAAGGAAGGTTTTTTTTTAAATACTGTTTTAGAGAGCTTCTGACTTGCACACCATGCCTTGACATTTGGAATGGTTAGTTTGAGTCCCTCAGAGCATGGATAATACTTACAAAAACTACCAGCTCTACAGCCATTATTGTTATCATTGTCATGGTTTTTCTTAAATCCTGAAGAGACTGCATCAGTCATACACCCCCTTATGCTTTTATGTCATCTCAATTTGTGACAGGAGAGCATCTGGGTAATTGTGCTGTTTCAACATGCTGGAGAGGCTTGATACCCAGTGGGCAGCAAACCACTCAACTCCAGAACCCCACACAATGCCTCTGGTGTCGAACGTTTTACTGTAGTCTGGTATAAATAGTTATTTGAGAAGTTAAGTAATACTACTAGGGAGGTAAGGAAGTGATGCAGAGAAGAGTTGGTAGCCAGAAAAGGGATTGCTACTAGCCATCTATTATTAGGAAGACTGGAGATTAATTTTGAGGTCAAATTCTGGGAAATAGCACAGAACACATTTTGCAGAATTATCAATCCAAGGAGTGACAGATGTTGCAAATTCACACACTAAATCCTGAGAGTTCTTGGTCACCCCAGCTGCTGTGGAGGGGGCACACTGTCGCACATCCTGTTTCCTGTGCCAGCAAGCAGCCAGCTCTCTGCAATTGTGATATCAAGGCATATTCAGTCAGACTGCAGATGTCAGCAGGTGGAAATTGTCAAGAGAGTACATATGCTCTGAGGGACATGCATGGGGCACTGCCAGCTTCTTTATACCAAGCAAAGAAGGTGGTAAGGGGGGCATGGGCAGAAAACATAATAGGAGGCAATACCAAAGTTGATTCATGAAAAATGAATACTGGTGAAAGATTTCAAGGGGTGACATGGGTGAGAAACTGTGTAGAGAAAGGTAAATTCATTAATAAAAGCACAGATGAATGAGAGCATGTGACATGTCCTAATTGCATTCAAGAAGACATGCCACATCAAAAACATTTCTCTTTGCCATGTTGTAGAAGGTGATAGAGGATCCCTGGAGGGTCTGAGGTGTGATATCAGCAGATTTTGATCATATAAAGATTAATCTTGAGTAGTTTATAATGGAAGGTTCTAAATCCAGAAAGCTAAATTAGAAGGGATTTAGAATAGCCTACACATATATTAGGCTTGAACTAATAGTCTAATCATAATGATAATTAAATTGCATTATAGTCACTCTTGCATGCCACATTGATGAAAACTGAAAATTTTATCAGTTATATCCACAACTATTCAGATAAAATAAACAGGTATTGAAATCTTTTAGGAAAATAATCTTTCCAATGTCTCTTATTTTACTGAGTATTAAAGTAATAAATCCATATGGAATATGAAACTAGTAACACATAAGTAGACAGTAACATAATAATAATGCTTAGTTAATTTTTTAACTTAAGTAAGTCACTTTTTATTTGTCACTTTTCTTAGTGATTCTTTGTCTTTGAAGGAATTATGGCATTAAGCATTTTTTATCTTTTGTTTCTTCAATTTCATGAGAAATGGTCTCTACAATTTATTTCAACATTCAAGATTGAAACATAGACCTTAGCACTCATAATTTGATAAAGCAGTAATTCTCCTAGTCTGTAGACAAAACATGTTTTCTTAAAAAAACAGAATGAGTTTGAAAATACAAAGGAAGAGAAAAACATCCAAAGCAGGTGTATCCAACAGATTCTGCACAGTTCCAGAGAAGTTGTAATATTCATAGAATGGAATTTTGATAAATCATAATGGTCTCCTGTTGCTACCTAATGATAATTACACAATATATCAATTTCACTAAATGACTCATGCTCCGCTTATAAAATTTCATTGTAATTGTCACCAAAACTATTTAGACTCAATACAAAGATATTATATGGTTGGTTATTTTACTGAATTTGACTTACCGACTTTGAGTTTTGTTCTAATAGTGTTTTGGTATGAATAATCTAGTATTTGGATTCAAATGGCAGAGGAACTTTTTATTTATTAAGGTAGTGTTGTACTATCAAGCTTAATTAAGCAGGAAAAACTTATGAGGTGATATTTATAGATTAAACAAAGCAAACATTTTAATCAGTTTGGTGAAAAATAAACTACCAGCCAGTAATTGTTTTTAACACAGAACTTACTTTACACAGGTATAGTACATCAAATTTAAATTTGAGAATCATCTCTATATTCTCAAAGTACTTGCAGTAGCAGTAGAGTTGGAAAAATGTATGTAGAAAATGGAACTAGCAAACACAGTAAAAATAGACTCTGTCTATGGTGAGTGTCAAATGTGTCAGGCCAGCTTTTTACTAAAAGGAATAAGAGCCAGCCCAAGGACAGAAGTGGCTACGTCAAGGTTCCCCGGCAATAGGTATCATCTGCAGAACCTTGATAAATTAGTGAAATTACAGACTGAAATATGAAAAGGAAAACAACCACAAGACAGATGTGATGCAAGACAGAGTTGAGCTGAAGAGGCAATTTGAGAACCAGGTGATAATCTTCCAGTAATGGAAAATTAGTTTAGAGGGGTTCTGGAAAACTGACTTAAAACATGTCAAGTTCACATGGGGAAGTAGGAAGCCCTAATGAAATAGCTGCTGATATAAAGACTTCACTTGTCAGTATGGAGTTTTTGTAGCCTTCACAGGCTTTCACAGGAGATAGAATCTAAAGAGTCTCCATGCATATTCTGACTCTGAACCATCTGACAGTAATTCATTTGTAAAGTGGGCTTCAGGTATTAGGCCTCATACCAGCTCCTACAAAAGCCTAGGTTGATCCCAAGTTCCTGGGTGTCCAGAAAGTGAGAGAGAATTATTTTTAAATGTTTGCAGGTCTGTATTAATTTACTTAGTGTTAAATGAGTCAAATAGTTGAGGGTAAAGCTGGGTCTATTATTGGAATTGTGTATGTCATTTTAAATGAGTTTGATAAATTGCTTGGATATATTTCCAAGATTCTGTCTATTCCTAAAACTGAAGGACCTTCTGGGAAAATTAATTCTAATATGTCAGAGCCAGGAAAATGAGCTTGGTCATAACTTGAACCTGAGGTCTTGAGAACTAGGTAATCACGATGCTTAGTTCAATGTAATGGGTGTCATTTTCATTTATTTCTCAAGTAATATTTCATGTATTCAATATTGACACTGAGATGAGGAGTGAGGAGAAGATAAAGGAAGCTCCATTTCAACAAACATTGTCTGAGATACAGGATCACAAAGAGGACTTCTTTGTATTTGCCGAGTAGAACTTAGCATAAGGAAGAATTAGATGGTGTTTTTACTTAGGCATGCTTTCCCCAGTAGATGCTGCAATACATTACTGTGTATGCTTATTTGGGATGAGTGGAGATTTATTTGGGGTGAGTGAAAAAGAGAGGAGGGAAGTATGGAGGGAGGAAGCCTTGGAGCTCATATCAAATGTTTCTAGCCTTTGTAGTACCATCTCCTCAATTAGCTTCTAGGGGCCCAAATTCTCCTGAAATGTTTCATCTTTGTTTTTCAGAGTAGCCCTGGGTGTGAATGCATGCACAGATGCATTGAGGGGGCATGCTTGGAAACAACATTGCCCGTTAAGATTAAACAAGTTCTAAGCATTGTGTGTAATACTGAGTTAGCTACTTCCTAGCAAACTTCTAGTTAATATCTTGTAGAAATTCTTATGCTGAACTGACTTCTTTTAGCTCTGAGTAACAAAAATAGAGGCCTGAGTCAACAAAAATGTTCTTCCAGTTCTACAACAAAAGCATCTGAAATTTATTTAACCTGAAACACAAACGTATTCCCAGTGTGAGATCTGCATGCTACATCTCAGCAGCAGTGAAGTGGCAAAGATTTAGTTTTAAACCCTTAAAGCAGTTTTAAAATCATTAGTAAACGGCAGTCTTTAGAAAGGTAGCAATGTTGTCATTTTTTAAAATTATATTTCCTTCAACAAGACAATTTAATATTAAGCAAAATAAATCTGACCCTCAGTGGTCTGTGTCTGATTAATGTTGTCATCTCCCCGTGTGGGTTCTAAAAATGAACTGAAGGTGGGGAGCTTTATGGTCTTTTATTTATTTCTTGTAGCTCAGCATGACATCCAACAGTGCCTACAACTATAATACTTCTTTTTTAAGTGGGCCACAAGTGGGGAATTTTATGGCATCTCTTGTCAAGTCAAACTATATAATGCAAACACTGTTCTTAGTTGAGTAAAGGAAAAACCACCTCCCAATGTGAAAAATAGGTAGCATTCATTTAATGCTGCTACCTGAAAATGGAGATTTATCTATTGTTGGTGAATATTTTTGAAACTTGGCGATCTTCCAGATATTCAAATATTAGTCTGTAAGTGGATTAGAAAATGTTATGATTTTGTTTACACAATAAATACTTGGGACCTACCCTTTTAAAAGTTTTTAGTCTTGTTATCAGTTATTATAATAAGTGTATGTACATATGCATACATTTGTGTGTATATATAAATATTTACCTCTGCATAATCCCAGACATATAATAAAATACCCACCTCCATCTGCATGGTCACTAATGACATCTTTATTGCTAAATGTAATTTTTATCTGAATTACTTTATTCCTGCATTAGAAGTGGATCTCTCTTTCTTAAAGCTCTACTATGTTTTCTCCTGTTTTTTTAAATGTATTTATTGTTGCTCAGTTACTGTTGTACCGCCATTTTACCCATTTCTCACACCTACCTCATCCCCCGCCCACTTCCACAGTCAATCCCACCCTTTTCTGTGCCCATGAGGCCCCTGTTTGTGTTCCATTGCTTGACCCTTCCCCTTTTTTCCCCCATTATCTCCCTCCCCCATCCCCTCTGGTTACTGTCGGTTCTTTATTTCCAAGTCTCTGGTTCTGTTATGCTCTTTTGTTTGTTTCATTGATTAGGTTCCACTTATAGGTGAGATCATATGGTGTTTGTCTTTCACCACCTGGCTTATTCCACTTAACATAATACTCTCCAGTTCCATCTATGCTGTCACAATGGGTAGGAGTTCCTTCTTTCTTTCTGCTGCATAGTATTCCATTGTGTAAATATACCATAGTTTTTTGATCCACTCATTTATTGATTGACACTGAGGCTATTCCCAGCCCTTGGCTATTATAAATTGTGCTGCTATGAACATTGGAATACATAGGTTCTTTTGAATTGATGATTCAGGATTCTTAGGGTATAGTCCTAGCAGTGGAATCACTGGATCAAAAGGCAGTTCCATTTTTAGATATTTGAGGAAATTCCATACTGTTTTGCACACTGGTTGCACCAGTCTGCATCTCCACCAACAATGTACTATGAGTCCCTCTTCTCCACAACTTCACCAGCACTTGTTGATGATAGGCATTCTGACCAGTTTTTATGTTTAGGAATGTCTTATTCATTTTCCCTTTCCTTTATCTGATTACTTCTTAAACTGTTTATTTTAATTACAGTATTATTCCTTGTTTTTTATATTTACTGAGGTATATAAAAAACTACACAGAACATACACATTTTGGTGAGTTTGGGTTTGGACATATGTATTCACTTTTGTTAACATCACCACAATCAATGTAATAAATATATCCAAAACCTCCAAGACAAATTTTGAATTTTGGAAGTAACTTCTCAGTCATCCTGATTCTACACATACCTTTTCAGAATTTTCACTCACATTAAAACCACAGTTTTAATTGTACTTGGATGCTGTTTTCTCCCATAGATATATTTTAGCCCCTTTTGCTCTTTCAAGCCACAGCCCCAAATAGATGTTTATCTGTAAAATAAACCCACTTTTATTCCCTATGGCCATCTCAAATTCTGCATGTTTAAGACTAAGCCGTGATTTTTATCTGCCCCCCCCCAAGGGATCCTTCTCCAAACTATGCATCTTGGGTAGCTGTGCCCCAAGCCAAATGTTGAGGAGTCATCTCGGTCACCTCTTTCTCCCTTACTGTCCAGCTCCAGCCAATCACCAATCTTGGTATCTTGCACATTTCAAGTTATTCTCAAATCCTTTCCTCTCTCCAAACAACCAAGTCAGGCTCTCATTACTTCTCATCTGAACTATTATTACACCCTCTTAATTGTTTATCCTGACACCATTCATGACACCTCATAATTGTCCTCAGTATAACTGCTGGAACGATATCTCTAACAAACACAGCCCAGTTATTGGAGGTATCCCACAATGCAACAAATCAGACACACCTCCTACCACTACTTTACAACTTTACTTCCAGTATTAATAACCTGCTTGTAATTACTATAGATAATACGTTCTCAGAACTGTCCTATGTCTCTTTCCTTGTCTTGGCTCATACCTCCTGTCTTGGTTTCTTCTTTCTCCCTTTTTTATTATCTAACTCATCCTTTAAAATTCTAGTCATATATAATCTCTTCCAGAAATCCATTTCTGAGATTTTCTATGTACTGTTTCTTACTCCTATCCCCAAATTATATGGTGCATGACTTTTTAACAGTATTTTCTAACATTGAAGTTACCTGTATATCCAAATTACTTGAAATCAGAGACCATGCCATATTGATCTTACAAACTTCACCACCCAACTCAATATTTTCCCCTTAGAAGATATTAAATTAAACTAGACCTAATGTATTAAAATAATCAAAGAAAAAAATTGTATACTGGTGATTCATCAACATTGTAGGAAAACATATAATAAATGTTGATACCTAAACATACATATTTGGCTTACCTCACACACCCACAAGTAAACATGTTTTCTTAGTAAATAGAGAAAAATGTTTTATATTTGATATCTATCTTCTTTTAGAATTTTAGCATGTAGACATAGAGTTGTTTGTAAAAGCAGTGTTAATACAAAGAACAGTTGAATTTTATGTTGATACAGGGCAAAATATTTACCTCCCAGGAGTCCAGGAAATAATAATGAAGGATGTTCACAGGTATAAGATTACATGGGAGAAAACTGTAAAGAGCCTGTTTGGTTGTATTTTAGAACCCTGCTTTAATTCATCTATTTAAAATATATGCTCCATTTAAATTATTTATATTTATATAAAAAGAAATGTCAACTATTTCTGCTTCACAAATCCCTGATCCATTCATCTGTCTAGCTGTGCCTTTTAATGCTGCATTACTTATTTATGAGATCCAACCTTATACAAATTGCACTTCTGTTTTATAGACTGATGAGAATGCACAGCTTATTCACTTTAGTTGGGTTCAGTTACACTTCTCTGCAAATGTTATAACCCACCATAGTTACTTAGACTGACTTTACTGCCTAACTAAGGAAGAAGCCTGGCAATCAACTTCAGGTTTTATAGGAAGCATTCCTACTGTTACTGAAAGTTTTTATGAAGACCACATCATGTCCTTTAACTTTATGAAATGTGTGTAATATAGAAAAAGTTATTTAAACATAACTGCACAATTTAATAAATTATTATAAAGTAAATAAAATTGTAAGTACAAGCCAGGGTGCACCAGGAAAGCACCCTGCATGATTCTTATTAGTCACAATTATTCAACACTTTCCTCTACCTCTAATTAACCACCAAGATAGTTTCTTGCTATCTATTACAGATTTACCAAATCAGCATCCATAAATAATATTGTTTAGTTTTTTTCTTTTTTAATGAATATAAACAAAATTGTACAGTATGTATATTTTAGTATCTGCCTTCTTTCATCCATCTTTCTTTTTGTGAGATTCAACCATATATCTGCCTGAATATTTATGTTCATTTTTTTGCTCTATGTGACTAAGTCACATTTAATTTTCATATTATGTTATTGATGAGCATTTGAGTCGTTTCTACTTTGAGATATTATAATCAATGATGTTGTGAATACTGTCATATAATTTTAGCTGGTATACATGTTCCTGAGTTTCTCTATAAGTAAGAGTATATTTAATTCATTGAAAATGCCAAATATTTTTATAGTGACTGTGCCAAGAATTCTGTGAGTTAGTAATAGTCCCCATCTACATTCTAGATGTGTTAATGTTTCTAATTTGAACCTATCTAGTACGATTGTAGTGCTATCACATTGTGGTCATGATAAACATTTCCCTAATGAGATTGAATATGTTTTCCAATCCTTAATAGCTATTTTGATTTTTTTTTCTCCAAAGTGACTATATAAGCTTCATATCCCTTTACATATTGGGTTAACATTCATTTTTCTTCTTCATCTGTGGGAGTTTTTTATATGTTCAAGATATGATTCCCTTCTTGTTACTTGTATTTCAAACATATTCTCCAACCAAAGGGCTTGCATTTTACTTCCTTAAATGGGCCTTTTGATACATTCAGTTTTTATTTTTAAGATTGATAACTTTATTTATCATTTTTCAGTTGTTACTTGCTATACTCAGATCATAAAGATACATTCTTATGTTATTTCACTTTATTGTTTTGACATTTATAAATATTATATCTATTATTAAAAATTCTATATAAATACTTATTTAAATACTGATTTAGTAGGTAAACATTTTCTTCTAGAGGGTTACAATTTCAGGCCTTAAAAGTCATTAATATATTTTGAGTTGATCTTTGTCTATGGTGTAAGATTAGGGTCCAATTTCATTCTTTTTCATGTGGATATCCAGTTTTCCCAACACTATTTGTTGAAAACACAGCCCTTTCCCTATTGCGATTTTTGGATCCCTTGTCAAAGATTGATTAAATGTATAGGCATTGGTTTATTTATGGGATTTCCATTTTGTACATTTTCTCTATGTGTTTGTGTTTATGCCATATCATGCTATGTTAATTTCTGAAGCTTTGTGGTATATTTTGAAAACAGCAAGTATGATGCTGCCTCCAGCAGAAAATCATTTGTTCTTCTTACTCAAGATTCCATTGGCTATTCAGTATCTTTTGTGGTTCCATATACATTTTAAGATGAGCAAGTTGTAAAAAATGCCGTTGGATTTTTATAGAGATTTCATTGGGTCTGTAATCAATTTGGGCAGTATGGACATTTTAACAATATTAAGTCTTCTAATTCATGAATATTGGATTATTTTCAATTATCTATGTCTTCTTTAATTTATTTTTCTGCAATATCCATTTGTTTAATCAATGTTTATCTGTTTGATCAATGTTTTATCTATAACAAGAGACTAAAAAGGTCATCATATGAAAAAGGGGTAAATTCTTTTAGAAGGTATAGTAATTATAAATTTATAAGCATGCAGTATTAGAGTACCTAAATATATAAGTAAATATTGACTTTTCTGAAGTGTGATTTAGACAACAGAGTAAAAATAGAAGACTTCAATGACCCACTTTTAATTATACATCTAGACAGAAAATTAATAAGGAAACAGTAGAATTCCTTCTTTTCTACTGTATAGTATTCCACTGTGTTATGTAAATATACTACAGTTTTTTAGTCCACTCATCTACTGATGGGCACTGAGGCTGCTTATAACACTTGGCCATTGTATTTTAAAGTAAATTGTTGCAAAAAACCCACAAAAAAACATGCCTCCAGATCTTCAGCTGCTGTCTGTGGAAACCTAGCCAGCCCTCTTGTGACTCTGCACTCCTTACCAACCACATCATGGTGAAGTAGTTTCTTCTGTCTGTCTGTGGTTATAAGGCTTCTATCCAGCTAATGTACAGTTAGTTATTTGGGATGATTTCTCTATAATTTAGTTGTAATTACGGATTGGTCCTGGGAGGAGGTTAGTGCAGTTTCTGCTTACTCTTCTGCCATCTTGGATCTCACATAGATAGTTCCATGTACAAAATTTCAAAGTACAAATTACCATAAAATGTATTTTAAAAGATTTATTTTTAAAATGATGAACATATGGACAATTATTTCCAGGGAGATACCCGAGTCAGGTGCTTTACCCCCTTACCCACGCTTGTTCCTTGATTCTTGTCTTGCTTGAAAGAAAAAGACTCAAGTGAGAGACAAACACATACAGTGAAAATGAGATAGCAAGTTCATTGATGAAATACACATGAGCACCAAAATGAAGGCAGGCACTCATGTATAGAGGATATAAAGTTGTTAGTAAGTTTAATAGTATGCCTGTTGTAAGTTTGTTTTGTACACTTGAGCCAAAGCTACATGTGGGCAGTAAGCTAATCTGAGTATCAGACTATTGAGGTTCCGAGTTTATATACCTTAGTCAACTTCTAGATTCCCCTTCTATCCTTTATAAACCTTGGGAATAAAGTACAGCTACAAAGGTTTTCTTTCTCAGCTAGTAAAGCCTTTTTGTTATAGTGAAATTGCTACAGATGCTCCCTTTTCCAACACAGAGCCTCAAGGACTCCCTTACTCACAGGCTATTGGTGCTTGTGATGTTCGGAACACCTGGCAATGGGGCCAGGCTCAGGACTGCTGGGTTAATTGGTGAGATGTGAATTCTTTTGTTTCCAACCTCCTGTTTTAATTTCTTTATTAGATTGTAATAGCAGGGTCCCTATTTTGTTTTCCCTCTGGCCACTCATTTCTAACTACCTATGGTAACATAATGAACAAATTGACTAAATTATCTAAGAGAACAGATTAGATGTTGGTACTATAAAGCAAGCTGGAGGGGCCTATTTGTAACTTACTTCTTTTTTTTCCAGCTTTACTAGATATAAATAACAAATAAGGTTGTACCATATTTAAAGTATATGGCATGATTGTTTGATATGCATTGTGAAAGGATTTTGCTGACTGATGTGCTAACTTTGGAAACTTGATATAAGATGATTTAAGGGGAAAAAAACTCTGACTATTTCTGAATAAATAAGTAGTTTAAAATGGTATGAGATGTCAATGTTATTGACCTATTAAGTATATTTCAAAATAATTTCAATTTTGTAAGAAATTTAAAATAGCTAACTAGTCCATCCCAGAATATTTTTAAATGCCCTATTGTGTAACCTCACGAACTTTAGATTTATGTCCTAAATTTACTCTTTCTCTCAGAAAGCTCAGAGTTTGCTCTGATTCTTTACCAAGTGACCATTTTTTATAGCTAAAACTATACATTGAAGTTATCATCTGTTTATCTTTTTTGACTTCCCTTATCACTTAATTATATAGTCAATGTTCCATGAGATATAAAAGAAACATAATAAACAGAAAGCAATAATGAAATTAAGGGAAGCCAGAACAACCATGGGGTTACTAATAACACATTTGGAAAAATATGCCAAAATCAGATATTTTTTATCACTTTATTGCAGGTAAAAATTAAACATAAAATAGTAAAAGAAAAATTACCACAAAATCAGTTACCTATGAATTGTTTCACTTTCATTTAATTAAACTTTTCATCAAACTCATAGTTCTGAAAAATTTCTGCTTTGCAGGACTTTTCTCTTGAACAGTGAAAAGGTAAATGCTAATAGGAGAAATGGAGAAAGCACCAGGTGAAGACTTGGGAGGGTAGAGATGGAGAAAAAAAAGGTAAAGTAGAAGTTACAGAGAAGTAAGAAAACCTGAATATCAGATTCTCCTTTGTCCTTTTTTTTGGTAAATATTTTATTTATTTAGTTCTAGAGAAAGGGCAAGAAAGGGAAAAAGAGATGGAGAGAAACATCAATGTGTGGTTGCCTCTCACACACACCCTACTAGGAACCTAGCCTGCAACACAGGCATGTGCCCTGATTGGGAATCAAACCTGTGACCCTTTGCTTTACAGGTGAGCAGTGAATCCACTGAATGAGACCAACCAGGGTTCCTTTGTCTATTTAAGTAAGGAATTTTTTATAAATTGCAAAAAATATAAAGTATACCTACCTCCCCTCTGAAATTCTGGATTATTTGGCCATATCCATCTCTAATTAACAGAACATGTATTTTGGTAGAAATACTCATACCTAGAAAACTTTACATTGAAGTATGTTATCCCTTAATACTACAAGTAGTCTTGGTCCTAAATAAAAACTAAAAATAAATATTAATGCATCGAAATAATATCACTCACAGGAAGAACTTAATGATTTCACAGCCCAGTGAAGTTTCATCAGTTATGTAAATTTAGTTGACTTCTCTAAGCAACTTGGCTTTTATGATTTTTTTTTCTCTTTGATTGCCAGTCAATTATAAATCACAAACCCCAGGAGCCCCAGAATACTTCACAATTGCATAAAATCTCCTACAGACTTAATGTGGAGCTCTTGGAACTGTCAATATTTAATGAGATGTTATAGATAAAAAAAACATTTAGATAAAATATTTTCCTAACATTATATCTTTCACAATTTCATTTTCTTCCTGTATTTGGCTTACTTTCAAATTTGAAATAATAGCAGGTGAGAACAATTCTTGGGACCTTGTTAATATTTATTGAAAATGTACAATTGACAATGAATGACTCCTGAATGAATTTTGAGAGATTATCTAGATTCCACACAGATCTGTGATATTTAGCTATAGTTATGAATATCAGGAAGGCACATAAAAATTTTAAATAATATTGGCATTTTTTACCAACATATATTGATTGTCAACTAGATGACAAATACTATTCCAAGGGCTTTATTTGTAGTAGTTCATTCAATATGCACAAAATCTGATATGGTACTTACAAATATTATTTTTATACCTGTAGATTCTAAGAGGTGAATTATTTACCAGAACAATGTAACTGCTAAGTGGCAGTTATCAGCATCAAGCTGTGAAATTCTAAAGAATTTGTATTTACAATTGAAGCAACCTAAAATTCTGGAGAACACTGACTTTGACACTGGACAGCCTAATGTTCGAATTCTAGCTATGTCCTCTAGCAACTCTATGACTCTGGGCAAATGATCTAATCTGCCTGAAACCCCATTTTCTTGTGTCCACAAAAGGGAGCGTGTAGGTCTGGTTTGTAAAGTCCTCCAAGGCTTAAAGGAGATAATTCCCAATGTTCCAAGCACAGTGAAAACTCTCAGACCTAGTCTAATTACAGCAGCCGTGGTGGTAGCAGTAACATTGTGTACACTTGAACTTTGAGACTTAAACAGAAGTTTATTTTAATCTTGATTTAGCAGTCCATTATATGAAACACAGCTTTGCATTATTCATATATTTCTAAACCTTGTGTTTTATGCCTTCATAAGAATGGCTGACAATGTTGCACCAATTACCTATAACTCACAGAAGCTTGTCGCTTGACAGCAAGTCTTACTCAGTTTGCTGTTCAGCTTGGGATGGTTGTTCAGTGAGCTTCAAATCTAAGTCATTATGCCATTTTCTAGAAACATTTTTTCTATCTTAACCCCAAAAAAGGTAATGAGAAGTTGTCTCAAGAATTTTACTGAAATCAAGATACACTGTATCTATTGTCATTTTTCCCTAAGATAAAAACATAAAATTATTTGTCATGATTTGTACTTAGTACATTTAAAGTGAAAATCTCCATGGGTATCCAAACTTCCTGACCTTATCAGAGCTATAGTTCAGAAGTGATGGATGTGAATTAAATGTCATTTCATTTCTTGGTGCCACATGATTATATTAAATGCCTCTTTATATGTTTTCATACTTCACTGTACTTTTTTTCATAATACTTCTTAAAATTCAAAATTGTTTATTTGTGTGACTTTTTAAAACACTTATCTTCCCCATTAGAATGTAATTTCCAGGAGGGCTGGTTTGAAACCCAGCTATATGTCATAATTGTGCAATGTATCTTTATTACTCTTGTAATATTTAAAAGACAATTATTGCTTAATATCTAGTTTTTCCTATAGTTCAAGTGAAATTAGATTAAAGAGTCTTTTTGCTCTTGCCCCAGTTTACATCCCCAGCCCCTAAGATGCTGTCCAGTGCAAATTTGTTAATAAATATGTGTGAATAAATGAAAGAATGAAATCATGAATGACTATCAAATCAAATTTGAACATAGTTATTTTGGATTTTTTGCATTGGTACATTATTTATAATATAGGAGAGAGAAAAATAAAACTGCTCAAAAATTTAGTTACTATTTACTGAGATGGAAACTCAGTTCCACACCAAAGCATGGCTGTGAGCCAGGCTCATGCTCTGCTTTTTTAGAATTTGCACTGGCTAACAGACACAAAAATGCAAATACTTATATATAAGGCAATGTGAGTGCTGAGACTGGCAGGTACAAAGTACAATAGGGTCATTAAATGTGGAAGCTAATTTAACTCTCAGCTTTAAATGATTATTTAAATATATTTTATATATATTTGTTAATTTGGTATTCTTTGATTAAAAAACAACAATGACATTGTTGTTTCTGTGTCTATACAAATATGTTTTAAAAAAATGTTCCAGGTAGACATGTCCTTTGTTTTTAACATGCTTTTCTGAAAGACAGAAAGCATTTCCTGTGTCTTTATCCCTTGAGTGTTTATTCTTCCTTTCCACACAAACAAACTTAGCCCTTCTAATTTCAAACAATATTTAATATTACATGTGTACCTCTACTTCAAGGCTTCTTTAAATAGATTTCTTGCCTGTTTCAATTTTTATGGAATCCCAAAGGTCTTAGTTAAAGATTACCTGCAGCAACAGAATATTGCTTAAGTTTTAGAGCAAGTAATTACATTCAAATATTTATATATTAGATGTATTTAACATATATATTACAATATATGTTAAAACACACAGTTTTTATGAAGGCTACTATTATAAGTGGACAAATGTGTAAGCTGCATGTAAATTACAGAAAATTTTATTTAGAATTCAGACTTGAGATGTGAATATTAGTCTAATGGTCATATTTTCCATCATCTCTCTGAACCTTGTAGTATATCTTGACAGTCCATGCCTTTATAAAGTGTCTACTTACATAAAATCAATTAGGACAGAGAAAATATTATTTTGGTTTATTTAAGATGCAATAGTATTCTTTGGAAACACATGACAAGTAATATGCCTATGTATCTGAGAGTAAAGTTCATTATCTTAGTTGAGGAAACTATGTTTATATCAATTTTCAAGGAAGCTACTTTTAGGTAATCTGAGTAGACTGGCATGAGGGGTAAGATTTAAGGCATGTATGGTATGATGTACATCCTTTAGTATGTTATCATGTAGATTAGCATATGTCACTACAAAAAAGCAAGAGAAAAAGTGAGGGGGAGAAAAGTTGATGTGGTAGGAAAAGCACCAGTTTTCTACTAAAAAGAATATGGGTTGAAGTTTTAGTTCTGCTGTGTACTAGTTATACAAATTGGTCTATTTATTAAGTTCTTACAACATCAGTTTTCTCAACAGTAAAATGAAGGTGATCATAATAAATATCTTATAGTTTTTGATGTGATGATTAAAAGGGATAATGTGCACAAAGGCAGCTTTTGAATTAGAAGGTACTGAACAAGTGTCTGTTACAAGGTTTATGTGCACACATATACCTATTTTTGTCTAATTGGCATGTAGCACTTCATTTGCACCTGCTCTGAACATCCAATGTTATTCACAGGATACATTTAGTAACTGAAGATAGCAAAGACTTGACATAGTTGTTTGTATTTTAGTTTATTTTTTTAAAAAATAAGTAATTATAATATCTTTAGGAGCTATTAAGTAGCAAATACTAGGGAAACATATCTTACGCTTTTGTATATCTCTCCAAATGTGGATTCTGACAAGTATTATATGATTGATACATGCTGGGGAAATGAATGATTAAAGTAATGTTTCAATATTAAGAATAAAGAGCAATGTAACAAATTTAACCCCTATTGGGTTAAGGGTCACCTTTTCAGAATGTGCAGATTAATTGCAAATAGTGATTGTTAGCACCTAAGATTTTATAAAGCACTATAAGACCTAAATTTTTCTCCCATTTCACTGGCATAATATCTCAGATAGAATATGAGTGGTAACATAGAAGTAAATAAGCATAACATAACTAATAAGTAAAAGAACTGGGAATAAAAAGGTATTTTTTTTTAGGCCAAAACTTTGGTATTCTGACTGTACTCACTACCTTAACATAAAAGCCTATGCAAGAATTCTATAATCAGAATATTGTTTTTTTGACCAATGCCAAGACAGCATTTACAAGCATGCCTGCTGCTTGTAGACTAAATAATATCTTGTTCTGCCTATCTTTGAAGAGTTTGATTCTCTGTCACTTATAAAGGAGAAAATGGTAACATTTTGTCAATGTGTATTTCTACAATAATTAATCTAAATTGCATCAATATATTTTATACTTTAGCTGGACAGCTAGGATCTTTTTTATCTTTCATTTATCATTTCTTGATTGAAGATTTATGACGTGTCTGCTCTGTGTGGCGCACTGGACCGAGTGTTATAACAACCGGAAGTTGTTACAACTGTGCTCTCATGAACCTCACTGACCGAAACGTGTCAGACATTAAATGAATAAACACACCATTAGATACAAAAGTCAAAATCATCACAGCACTGTGTGGGAAGATAGAGAGTTCTGATAGTGAATAGTAAGGATATTCCTATAATTGAGAGGCCCAGGAGAGTCCCCTGTGCGGATGAGCAATGTAAACTGAGAACTAAAGAATAATCAATTTCTGTGAAGACTACTTACTCTAAGTAGAAGAAAATGCAAAACCTAAAACAACAATAAAAAATACTTTAGTGTGACAATAAATAACTCATTGAGGAATGAGGGTGAGCAATGGCCTAACATGTGTTGATCTCCTAGATGGGGATGAGAAGGGATTGTAGCAAGACAACAGACATAGTAGGAAGTGGCTATTTTTTCTCTCTCTCTTTTTTTTTGTAATGATAATTTCTTTAGCAGTTATGAAGGCTGATGGAAATAGATTCAGTAAAAATGGATGTGGAGGATGTTCTTGGAACATAGCCTCTGGGACTGTAAGATGGAATTGAATCCATTGATAAAGCTTCTCCTCAATTTCAGAAGCAGGGAAAATGCAGAAGACAAGAATAGATGTTGAATCAAGTATAGATTTATTTTTGAATGATTACCTCCGAGTCTCAAAACAATAAGTGAATTTCAAAGGCCTGGGTACATTACATATTATTTTCCCCAGGATTTCATGCTATGACTTCCATTGACTTTACTATTTTTCCCCTGGCATCACTTTAGACCAGCTTGTAGCAGAGCAAGAAATAATGTGAGGGGAACCAGTGAAATTTCCTATAACCTAGGTTTTTATTTTTCTAATAGAATACATTTAAATTCTGAATTGCTGCATAATAATAATCTCAAAGTGTAGATTTTGTAATATGGCTCTTAATTTTTATAATTAAAATAAATAAACTATTTTAGAATGAATTCTAAATTGTTTTCATGTCATCTTACTGTTTATCTCTGGGTTCCAATTTATCATAGAGTTAAAATAATTCCCAGTGCTCATCAAGGTTAAGAACCCCTCTTTCTTAGTAAAAATCACAAATAGATGAATATTAATGCCCTAAATTCCAATCTAAGTTATTTAATTGGGAAACTGTAGGAACCTGAACAAGTTTCTTATCTTTTCTGCAATATTCTTATCCGTGATGTGGACAATAATAACTGTCTTGCTATGTTTGTAAGAATTAAAGGATAGAAAAGATGTATTTACCATATATAGGCCTTGGCTCTTCTATGAAAAATGCATTCAAAAGAAACATTGAGCCACATCTCATAGTGTAAGGCAGAAACAGACCATTATTGGTTTAGGTCAAAACAACCAAACCCTAGATTTGTGTGACAGTGAAGCCATACTGTACTCTGCACCTTATTATTTCTTTGGAAAACAATGAATGATTAATATTGTAATGATTCCAGGCATGCATATCTGTAAGTATGTATGTGACTCATTATATTCTTTTTTAAAAAGTTTATAATCTAATGAAAAGGTAATGCAGATATAGGCTTATGCTGGAGACTGAGATGTACCACCCAGATCCCCCTTCAGGGAAGAACATACTGCTCCAGATTCTGGGAGCGAGGCAGGCAGACATCCTCCAGCTCTTTGCTGCTGCAGAGATTACCTCAGCTGCAGACAACTATCTTACCCTCGGTCACACCCCTCTCAGAGTAACCGCATTCTGACCCAAGTCCAAGTGTGAAGTCTTGGCCATTTTGGCTCAAACCAGAATAACCATAACATGCAATTCTAATTCTAGACATTTTCCAGAGTTGGCCAAGTTTGTTTTTGGCCTTTGAATAGTAGTTAAACTTCTTAATCTAATCCTGCTTTTCTCTGCTGCTTCCCAAATGCATTGGTCTCAAAGGTACACATCAATAAACCATTTGCAAATAATTTCTACCTTATTGCCTGTTTTATAGGGAATGCAACCCACAAACAAAGACCCATATATACTGCAGTGCTTTTTAAATTA